>NW_027491712.1:0-600000 GCF_021521415.1 Bidens hawaiensis
GACTAACCAGTGTTATCTGTAATCACAAACATGTGATGTTAACTTTTGTTAATGGGTAACCCCGAATAACCAGACTTTATTCGTTTCTCGTTTAAAAAATAATAATTTACTTTAACACATTTGAACACTAACGTAAGTTATTACATGAACTTTAATCGAGCTACATACAACCCTTAAAGTTGCTCGAACACTTATTTACATGTATTAATCAAGCCGTCGTTAAAGGAGTTTCACCCATTTAGCAACACTTGGCACACCCGTATTCACCGCAAACATCATATAATAACCAGGTGGCGCAACCCTCCCGTCTGGTGGCGCGGTACAAGCAATCCTATACAACCCCGACCCATCGGGAACCGCGCTTGACACCACTAGCTTCACCACCCTCTGTCCCTGCGAGAACGAATGCGTTGCAAAAGGCGCACTCGCTATATTAATCTCAACCACCCCCACCACCGGGAGCTCGGTGGTCACAACCACATCGAACCCGCTCCCATAACTAATCTTCCCAGGCAACTCAATGATTACCGGCCGGATATCTGCTTTCTCGGAAAGCAAATATTCAGGCGAGAACGCTTCAATCCTTAACTCGGTCCGGAACTCGGCATTAAACTTATAGAAATAATGCGGGTTGCTCCTGCAATCAGAACTCGACCGTCGGGAAGTAAATTCGCAGTGGAGTGGTACATTCTCGGGACCGAACCCGGGTTGAGGGTCATGAACCGAAGACCCACTGGCTCATCAGGTCGGTACAAAAGCGGGTATAAACAGGGTTGAGACGCCATTTCGAACCCTTGAGTACCCGCTTGCGCCCCGTTTATTATCAAAACATCACCAGTCGGGAGCATCACCATATCCCCCATAATTCTCCCAAACGGCATGTCCTCCATTTCCCAAACCGGGTCGGGTTTCGTCGCCTCGATCCGGCCGCAGCTGCCGTGCGCGGGTGTATCCGTGCTCCGCTCAATAAACGCTCCGTATTGCGCCCCGCCACAAATAACAATCGTGGCCGACGAATAATCCCCTGTCAGCGCAAGCATAGCTGACGACCCTGCCGAGGGGTAGTTGCGTGGGCCGCCATCCAGTTTCGGGTATTGTTTGAGTACAAGGTTTCTCGTGTAGTCGTATAATACGGCTCGATTGTTAGCAAACACAAATAAGTGACCGTTGGGAAGAAGATGAACGTAGGGGTAAAGATTGTCCATCTGGGTGTCCTTGGCTTCAGCTAGAAACGGGAAGTCCACCGCACCGACACCGTGTTTTGTCGGAAAAAACTCGACACTGGTTGCCGCTCGACCGCCGACGATGATCACCGATCCGTCCGGTAGTATCTGGTTCGTAGAATACCATCTACCTGTTAAAGAAAATTATGTTAATTAGAGTGTTGAGTGTCATTATATCAAGTAACATGTTTGCTATTTCTTTAATTAACACAATTTTTTAAAAGCTGCATAATTTAGAGAACAAAACCGGAGAAAAAATGAAAATCCAGAGAGCAGGCCATAATAACTATACTTTGTGAAACCATGTAATCATATAAAATGATAACGCGAAAGAAAGAATAGTAGAAGAGAGTTTGTTATTCCTGGAATAAAAAATTACATACAAATGAAAACAAACAAACAAACTATATATACACATGCATAAACATACGCGTCGCATATGTTGGAAGCATAACAAATGCGCGCACTCACAAAATATTATTTTTCAAAAAAAAATAAAGAAAACAGTACCGTGTGATAATGCAACCTCATCCAACTCCTCCCAATCGCAAAACGACGTCGCCTCACACGGCACAAACTTCCTAACCTTCTTAACCCCATCACCATCACCACCGGTTTGCAAAAGTGTACCATCGGGTAGAAACTGACCGGATGAGCACCACGTGTCGGTTAAAATCATCAACGGTCTTATTTGTCCCGTAGTAGGGTCAAGAACAGCCGAGTGAGCATAGCAGTCATGTTTAAGAACCGGGTCGTGTGGGTCAGTCCGGCAATGACCCGGCCGGAGCCGCTTCCGGGTGGGGCCGATGTCGGTGCGGTCTAGGAGGACGACGGTGTTGAAGCGGGTGACGGCGGTGTGCATGGAGGCTATGCCGGCGTCGGCGACTAGAAGGTCCCATATGCCAGGGAGGTCGGCGCGTGAGGTGAGAACGAATATGAATAGGTGGAAAAGTAAGTGAAGTGGAAAGTGGGATGGTAGTAGTACCATGTTTGTGTGTCAAGTGAAGTGGAATTGAGTCATATGTGTGTTGTTGGAAGCGTAAAGGGAAAGTGTCACTTGATGGGTGATAATAATTGATGATTATTGCAGCAAATTATACGATGCCAATTGGTTAAATAGTTGTTTTGTTAAAAGTAGCACTTTTTTCTTTTAGTAGATTAAAAAGCAGGCCTATGAGATACTTATGCTCGTAATTAAAAAAAATGCGACTTAAATGAATAAAATCTGGTTATTCGGAGTAATCCAATAACAAAAGATGATCTATATGCTTAAGATCGCAGAAACACTAGATAATTTTCTTTAAATTTATCAAATGCTTCGACAAATTAGTTTTTTTTTATAATTGACTTATTTCCAACCCAATTATCAAATATAAACTAAAACACATAAATTTACACTGTTTAACATAAAAAATGAGGGGAGAGGGGCATAGGACACCCCAAGTCCCTTTTATGATACAACCACGCTTGGTTGTAGATGATAGTAGAATTACAAAGTTAAGCGTTTTTTAATTGAGACTAGTCTAACTATGGTAATCTTCAAGAACTTCTCCACCCGCTAACCAAAAACTAATTTATGATCTCTTAATGTGCAAGATAAACAACATATTATGATATGAGCATAAGATGTTACAAACATTGTTGATCTGGATCAGTCACTAAAGCTATTTGGGGGACACAACTGGATGGTGGGTAATCAGTACAATTTTTGCAATCTTATTGGCAATTAAATATACGGGTATCATCATATTAGTATATCTGGTTTTTTTATTTATTCTTATTTGGATTGAGCATTAAAAAAAAGGTTCAATGAACTTAAAAGAAGCGTAATAAAAATGTTGAACGAGTTAATCTTCAAATTTTTTTCACAAATTATATTATTATTTATTAGTAGAGTAAACCTCATTAAGAAAGATGAGTCTATAAAAAGTGACTTTAGCATCCTTAAAATTCTCATATCGTCATGTAGTCTTAAGAGACTTTATTTATAAGAGATGTCACGCGTTAATAAGTTTTGGAACACATTTGTTGTGGATAAGAGAAGAATTGTACATTTAAGACAGTCCGAGTGGGGTAATCTAATTATAAGTGATTTTGTGAGAAATCTCTATCTGAAAAACCTAAAACATCAGTGACGGTCTTTATTTCTCGTCATTTCAATCGCTAGACATTTTTTTTGACCTATGACCCTGTCTAGTTTCTATTTCTTGTCATATTAGTTTGCTTGACTAACATCTTTACGTTCTACGGTTTAATGGAATTATGTTTCAGCCATTTCATCTTGGATACAAGCTCTAATGAAAAAAATAGAGCCACGGACCAGTATTTCAGTCTTTTCACTGTGGAACTGCATTTCAGTTTTTTCATCAACACCTCATATGCCCCAGATTTAGCAAATGTGTTAAACAAAAGCTTAAGTTGTTAGCATACTTAGAACCTTTGTTAAAAACAAAAACTCAACATAATAGGTCATCAACATCGGACCGGAGTAGGGTTTAAAAACTAATAAGGAAGGTTTTGCTAACCATAGTTGGCGTTAGGCATTAGGCTTTACCAAATAAAGAAAAGACAAGACAAAATGTGAAACTGACAAATGGGTTGCTGAAAGTGAGCCGAGACATAATTTTGGTTTTTGAAGTCCTTACAAGTTACAACAACGTCATCATCATGATTCATCATCACTTAAATAAAAATTTAGATTAATATTACATATTAATCCTAAAAATATGCATTAATTATTTATAAAATTAAGGGGAAATTTTGAAAAATTGTGTTGTTAAGCAGTCAATCTAACCGAGCTTGTTCCGACTTCCATATTCAACGTTGCCATTTCTAGACCGCAAAACAATACCAAATAAATATTTATACTTCCCTGACATTAGAGCAGTGGGTCCTGTTGGCTACTTGATGGGTAGGCGAACTAAAGTTTTCTAAGTAAAGAAAATCCTACCGAGACGACCTGAGAACACATGAAAAATAGCTTGTAATTAAGCGTTTCATATGTGTTTTCATGTCACACCTGTTCGATCCATCTACTTTCTCTCAAAACATCTTTGTTGGCGAATTTCTTACACCGTTCCTCTCAAATTTCTTACACCATTTCCCCTTGCTCCTTCACATTAACCATTGTTGGTAACCAAAACCAAAAGCTTATTATTTTGATGTTCGCAATATACTTAGGACTTAGGAGTAGTATAAATGATTTATAGTAAACTGTGTATTACGTACTGCAAATCTCATTGTACTTCATTGCCAAATATTAGTACATCTAGTTGTACTAGTTGGGATAATTGGTAATTCTCCATTCTACAACAACTTCATGGACTAATCATTGACAAATCTTTTTATGATTTTTTTATATTTATAGTTCTTATATATATAAACTATATAAACTATATATAAACTATAACCCTGTGTAATATATATAAACTATAACATCATTGATTTGATTGATTGATATATATAAACTATAACCCTGTGTAATATATATATATATATATATATATATATATATATATATATATATATATATATGAGAAGTATAAAATAAAAACCTACTTGAGTTGTGAAAATCCTATGTAACATCATTTTTTTTTGTAACATTTGATACAAAATATGGAAAACTAAAAAAAAATTGTTTCGCTATCTTTTAACATTTTTATACTAATTTTATATATGTTTCTAGGAGAGAGAAAAAATTATATTTATATTTTTTCTTTTTTATTAACTTTACTTGTGGAACACAAGTTTCAAACTTTAATTAAAAACATATGGTTGAGAATGGATTTCTAGAGTTTTCACAACAATGGGTTTTTATTTTAACCTTACCCTATATGTATGTATGTATGTATATATATATATATATATATATGATCAAGATCATGTTAGAACTTTTTAAGAATTGAGAACTATGAGAACCATTTTGGATTACAAAAAACCCAAAAATAAAAAAAATCATAAAACAAAAAAACAAAAAAATAAAAAAAGTAAAAAAAAAAAACAAAATTCTTATTTATCATCCCGATTTCTAAATAAAAATAAAAATTATCGGTTTAGCTAAATTATACATATATGTATAATATGTACATATATGTACACATATGTTTTTTATACACGTATGTATAATTTAAGGTAAATGATAATATGCATTATGTAACTAGAGATTAAATGAAATTTTACATATGTGTATAGGTATAATACGAATTAAAATTTTTTATTTTGGTTTTTTTTAATGAAGCCGGGATGAAATATAAGAATTTTGGTTTTTTTACTTTTTTAAAATTTTAGTTTTTTTTTGTTTTATAATTTTTTTAAATGTTTTTTAGAGGTTTTTTTAGTGTTCCAAAATGGTTCTCAAAATTCTCAATCTGTAAAGGGTTCTCTTAGGATCCTTACCATATATATATATAGGGAAAATAACATAAAAACCAACCTACTTCTTGTATTTTGTTATAAAAGTCCCTTCACATTTTTTTGCATGTTAAAGTCCCTGTACATGGTGTTTTTGAACATAAATATACCTGTTCTTATAATAGCTAGTAAATAATTATTATATAATAAAAAATGAACCCACAACACACATTTGTTATTTAATAATACATAAATTAAAAGAAATTATGATTTAATTCTATCATCTCTTACCTCCAGTTACCTATACCACCATCACCTCCATAACTCCGACCACAATCGCCTTTGTAACTCCGACCACCATTGCTACCACACCTCCGACCACCTATCTAACCGGTGACCCAGCCGCTTCTTGAGTTCTAAGAACCTTAATCTACATTTTGAGTGCCGCGCTATCGACTGTAACCAAGACGTCGTCTACGGTACCTTCTTTTTTTTCTATTTCCGTTAGCCGGAGGAGCAGCCTGTACAAATTTCGTATCCTTATTGTCGCCATCTGTTTTTCGATCTCCGGGATTACCATGTCAGTTCATACTACCGGAAGTTTCCCTGCCACATGGTTGATTGAGGATAAGTAACTAAAATGGGTTTTTGAATTTGAAGCTTTTTTTAGTTATTTTTATGTTCAAGAAACCATAGTATATGCAAGAGGATGGTTGATGGTTATGACTTGACCGTTATATTCTACCGGGAGATGGGTGGTCGAACACCGTCGAAGGTATGGTGTCAATGGTGGTCGTGGGTTTTATGGTGGTGTAGGAGATCGGAGGTAAGAGATGATAGAATTAAATCATAATTTCTTTTAATTTATCATCATCATCATCATCATCGTACTCAGTATATCCCACCAATAGCAAATCTATGGTAGGGTATGAGGAGGGTAAGATGTAGGCAGCCTTACCTCTACCCCATAGGGATAGAGAGGCTGCTTCCGGTGAGACCCCCGGCTCGATAGTAGTTTTGCATCAAGCCTTGGACATAAGGCACATAACACTCAATCATCGGGACACCAGCTGATCGGTGCATGTACCCTTATCTTTCAGCTATCAACGCCACTACATGATGCCTGATTAACCGTCCGTCACTTTTAACGTTATTTTCACGAGATTAGTAAAATAACGTCAAAATTTATGTATTATTAAATTTATGTATTATTTTCACTTTTAACGTTATTTTCACGAGATTAGTAAAATAACGTTATTTATTTTAATTTATGTATTATTAAATAACAAATGTGTGTTGTGGGTCTATTTTTTATTATATAATAATTATTTACTATCTATTATAAGTAATATGTGTATTTATGTTCAAAAACATCATGTACAAGGACTTTAACATGTAAAAGAATGTGGAGGGACTTTTATAACAAAATACAAAAAGTAGGTTGGTTTTTTATGGTATTTTCCCATATATATATAGGAGATGGATCAAATACAAATAAAAAATTTGTACTAAACATACAAACTGAACAAAACCATCATACCACATCTCCATCTTCTTCCTTATTCAACCACCAGACCCCATCTCCATTTTCTACCTCATCCACCACAAAATCACAGGACTCCAATCACTTCACCGCAAACTTCGCCACCTTTCCTTCAACCAAGGCTCCATTGCCTCGCAATTCCCCATGGCAGCACCAACCTTCTTAATTCCCCACGACAGCACCTTCTCAATCCCCACCACGCAACCGCCTCCGCCTAATTCAACTGATCCTCTGGCCACCACGCCTCTGCCTCAAACTCCCAACCGTCAAGCGCTTTAATTTCGTCACCGTCCGCATCGTCAGATTCCGGCCATCGGACCTCGTCGATCATCGTTTCTTATTGTTGTCGTTCATTCTTAGGTTACAGTTTTGTGAATCAAATTGAATTTTTTGCGAATATTGATTGGTTAATTGAAACCTGCAAATTGAAGTAATACATCAATTGAAGCTAATTGATATTTCCAATTGAAGAAAATTGTCGTGGATATTTGAGGAAGATGAAGAAGAATATTCAATAATTACTCTACCTACAATATAATTACTCTATTTGAAACACATAGTTTAATTTGAGGAGGAAGAAACAGATACTACAATTACTCTACTTACAAAATAATTATTCTAGTTGAAATAAGTAGTATAATTTGGTGTAATAGTATAGAGTAATTATCTGTGTTAGTAGTGTAATTACGTTTATAAGTAGTGTAATTATTAGTACACTATTTTATTTTTTGTCGCATAATTACTCTACTTGAGAACTGTAATTACTCTATGTTATTCGTATGTTTAGTATGTTAATTTAATTTGTACAATAACCTTCCCCTATATATATATATAGGGTTAGGTTAAAATAAAAACCCACTTGAGTTGTGAAAACTTTAGAAACTCATTCTCAACCGCATGTTTTTAGTTAAAGGACAGAATAGAAAAAGACGTCCTTTATGTTTGTTCGTTTTTCAATAGACGTCTTTGGCAAAATAAATGGCAGAATACGTACTTCATGTTTCAATTCTCTTTCACGTTACGTCCTTTGGCACTAACTCTGTTAATTTTTCTCGTTAAATCCGATCATGTGCCATGCGCATGAGGGTAGTTTTGTAATTTTACATATTTATTTAATAATTAAAAAATATATTGAAAAATAAATAAATAAATAAAAGTACAAGAGGATAGTTTCGGTAAGATAACCAAACAGTCAGCACCACCGCTCTCACTTTGGCGCCCTAAACCTCCGACCTCAAATCCGACCATCCACCACCCAACAACACCACCACCAATGACCAGCAGGTCATAAAAAGGAGTTATTTGTCATTAAACACCGCCTCAGCAACGAAATTGACCGGCATTCAAGCCAAGAAAGCGAAAGGACCTTAGCTCCACCGTCGCCACTAGACTCCGAACCCCTATTTCAGCAATGAAGATGTAGATTCAATCCTGATGCATTGCGACCACCATGTGGATGTTGATGATGATTCAATGAATCACCACCATCGTCACCGCCAGTTGGAATTTACGGTTTCATCAGTAAAATCTAGCCACCACCATCGTTCCCCTCTTCTACAAAAATAACATCACAAGCGATCACCACCCCACCCAACCCCTATCTACAAACTTCGACAACCAGTAGCAGAAGACTTAATCGAACGAACATTAATTGCGGAAGAAATTATGAGATGCAATTTGGGGGAAATAAAAAATTAGGGTTTTGTTTTTAAGGGTTTTATTAAGGTTTGTTGGATATGGAGAAAAAGAAAGATGAGTATGGTCTTGGCGGTGGCGGCCATAGTGGCGGTGATTGATGGCCCCCAGCATCTTGAAGTTGCAATGGTGCTTGATGGCCTCCGGATTTGAGCAACCGCCGGAGAGTTGGGATGGGATAGTGGTGATGCTTGGTGTTGGTTGAGGATGAGAAAGAAGGTATAGACGAAGATGTGGCGGTGGCTGGTTGTGGTGGTGGTTGGGTTTGAAGGCTGAGAAAAGAGACATAAAGCATCAATTTTTGTTGAATTACTATATATTTTAAAAATGATATTTACTCCTCTTCATACAAACACTATTTAATTTACTATTCATTTTCTTAATATTAAAAGGAGATTTACTCCTCATACAAACACTATTCAATTTACTATTTATTTTCTTAATATTTTATTGGTTAGACTTAGAGTTACTAAATTACTAACAAAACTACCTTAATCAAGTGTATAAATACTATGAATTTATCTTAATATTTTATTAGTTAGAGTTACAGTTACTAAAGTACAAACAAAACTAACTTGGTCAAGTGACGTCTTCATATGTTTTATTTGTCGGTTAAATGATTTTTTTAAATTTTGCTTTCGTATTTCTTATAGTTCGTCTTTACAATGATGGGAACTTTTTTTATGATTTAAAAATATCCCATCGTCACATGTTTTTATATCCACGTTTCGACGTTTGATACCGCGCCTTTAAAATATGTTTTTTAATAATTTTCTTACTAATTTATGTTTACTTATTTGTGCTGCTACCGCCGATATTTTCATTGGTTCGCAGATATAACGTGCCCGTTTTTTTGGTTCTACATATGAGCAAATTCGGTACCGTTAACGAAATAGGTACCGATTTGGTACCGTCGGTACCGATCGGTACCAAAGTTTTGAGTTTCATGATAAGTACGGTACCGGTATCAAGAATTTATAAATTTCGGGATTGGTATTTTCGGTACCGGTACTGGTACGGTACCAAGTTCATTCATAGTATATTGTCTTGACAGATTTAGTTCTTTTGTTTAGTTTTGATGTCATAACCCGGTAAGGTACCGAGCTCATTCATAGTATATTGTCTTGACAGATTTAGTTCTTTTGTTTAGTTTTGATGCCATAACCCGATACAGGCTGCTTTCATGTTGACTCGCAGAGCGTTCATGGTTTAACGTTTTTACATATGTTTCTTTTGTTCGCTAAATGGTCTCGTCGTAACGCGCAGGTTCTGAGTACTAGTATAAGATTAAGAACAGTTGATGATATTGAAGTTTAATTTAGTTTTTTAATTTATAATTTTTAGTTTTAATTATTAAATAAATTGTAAAATTACCAACTAGCCATGTGTGCCTTGCACCTGATCAAATTTAACGAGAAAAATTAACGGGGTTAGTGATAAATGACCTAATGTGAAAGGGATTTGAAACATGAAGTATGTTTTCTGTCATTTCTTTTGCCAAAAAACGTCCATTGAAAAAACGATTATACATTAAGGACGTCTTTTGCTATTCTATCTATTTAAAGGTTGAATCTTGTTGTCCACAATTAAAGTTAATAAAAATGTAAACATAAATATAACTTTTTCTCTCTCCTGAAAACATATATAAAAATTAGATAAAAATTGTTAAAAAATAGCAAAACAATTTTTTTTTATTTTTTGATGTTTTGTATTAAATGTAACAACATATATTACATGTGCAAAAAAAAAAACGATGTTACATATGGTTTTCACAACTTAAATGGGTTTTCATTTTATACTTCCCCTATATTATACACACACACACACACACACATATATATATATAGGGTAAGGATCCTAAGCGAACTTTTTAAAATTGAGAACTTTGATAACCATTTTGGTTCATATATTTAAAGACTACTGGTTTTTAAAAATTAGTTGTATTTTTGTAATTCTAAAATACTTGGAGGGGCAATTAGGGGTTTTCAAGATTTATATCTAACATACTATATGGTTTTTGAAAATCCAATTGCAATCTCAATCTTAAACATAAGAACAATTCATCACCGTCGCACCATCGGTCTCCATCGCACCACCGGTCTCCATCGAATCATTGATTGCACCGTCGTGCTGCATTGTGCTTGCACCTACACGTTGTTTTCTTCTCCGTCGCACCGCTGATTTAGGGTTTTTTTGCGCTGGTTAGTTTTGCCTTCAATCATTATTTATAAAATTAAAATGGTGTGGTTGTTGATTGTTATAAAACTTGATTGATTTAATTTGGAGAATTCTTCATTAGTGACAAATTGGCAATGTTGAGCTAAGTTAGGGTTAAGTATGTCTCTCACGCTGTAACATATTGCATAATTTAAGTTTGAGTGAGATTTTTGACGATATATTGATTTGAAAATATTGAATATAGATAGTTCATAACAGGATGGAATATATACATATGTGTATATAGATTTTTAAACTTGAATAATAGTTAGTTGTTTAGTGAATTGTGTATACATATATGCATGTTTATAAATGTTCTAATAGGTAGCTAGCTTTTCAAACTTCTGTACTAATTAATTGTTAGGTGAATTGCACATATATGATTGTTCACAGCCCGATAGAAAGTATTATATTGTTTTGTTGAATAAATTATTGCTCATAAACATGATAGTAAAATATACATATGTGTATATGCATGTTTAAGCATGTGTAATAGTTAGTGCAGTTAGTTGTCCAACAAATTGTACACATGTGTAGATATATGATGTGACTTCATATACATATATGCATAATATAAAATGTTTTTTATTTATATGTGTAACAACTCGGGTTGGGGTGTGACAATATGCATAGGTACATATATGATTTGATTCTATATACATACATAGATGTCTATACGTATATGTAAAATAAAATTATATGTATATGTATAAAAATATTATACATTCTAAGATGTTTATAAAATGTTCTTAATAGCTAACAATACTAATTATATAGGTAAGAAAAATGGAAGGATATCAATTAAACGAGCATGTAAATACTCTAGCACAATCAGCAACCAAATTCAAGTTCAAGACTTTGAAGGTGTGGCTTAATTTTATATATATGTGTATAAGGTTAAAAGTTGTTGATTTTTTGTTTGGTAATTGTACCATGTTGATGTTATTACATGTATTGCGTATAGTGAGTAATATTTCTTGTTTAGTACATATACATATAATATGTTTGTGTTGGGTAATAAAATATAATTAAAAAACTGTTTGTATGTATATGTGTAATGATGTTTTGTTTGGTAAGGTTATATATGTCATACATATAATACGTTAATGTTAGGTTACGTGTGAATCTTGTCTATGATACTAGTAGTAGTTATAAAATGTAATTAAAAATTGTTTGTACATGAGTGTATAACGATATTTTGTTATGTAATTGTACCATGTTGATGTTATTACATATGCGTATAATAAGTAATATTTATGTGTAGTACATATGTGCATAATTTGTTTATGTTAGGATCTTGTCTAGGGTACATGTTGATATGAATACATATTTGTATAGTTAGTAATATTTCTTTTAGTACATATGTGTATAATAGGGCTAATGTTATGTTATGTGTGGATCTTGTTTGTGGTATATGTATGTATAACAAGTAGCAGTTATAAAATGTAAATTAAAAAACTGTTTGTACGTATGTATATAGCGATGTTTTATTTTGTAATTGTTGATTGTCCGTATCATACATATGTGTATAGGGAGTAATAGTTCTCTTTGTACATATGTGTATAATACTTGAAACAGTTTGTACATATGTGTATAATGATTTAGTGTTTTGTTACCTATAGTTTATGTATGCAGTTAATATGTGTAGAATGGGTAGGTTTATGTAACTGGATGTGTTTCTACATATGTGTATAATTAGATGGTGTTTTGGTACTTGTAGCTTGTGTAAGTATTCATATGTTTATAATGGTAGATCTAATAATCTTGAAACTTTTTGTATTATGCAGTTATTATTCAAATATGTTTAATAATAAAACATGCTAAACTATGTTGGGTAAATTTTTCCTTATAACTGTGATTATACATATATGTACATTTAGTGTAAGTTCATCTCTACACATACATGTATTGACATGTTTTGTGTCACTTAATTAAGTATGATCACCTAATGTGTTTAATTTAAATATATGTATAATATTTGGGTTTTAAATGAAGTTTTATGGAAACCTTCACACAAAATCAGTTATGGGACTCAATGCATGCACATAGGAACAAATATGCAGCCATCCTACTGTTTTCTATATCAAACATCCACTTGACAGGTTTTTTAAGGAAGCAAAGGAGTTGCAAGAGAATAAAAAGAAATAGTTGTTAAAGAAAGTGAAACTTAGGTTCCAGGCTTATATTACTAGGGAATTGTTTTATTTATGTTTTGACTTATTATCATGTTAGAACTGTTTACCGATGAATGTTTGTTTGTAATTTTATTGTGTACATATTTGCATAATGTTGGTATTAATTAAACGATTACCAAATGTTAGTTAGCTAGATATACATATATGTATAAATTACTTGGCGGGTAGATTCAGGCCCGTTAATATAGGTACCATAGTTTATTTTTGACTAGCTTACCGCTTTTAAAACCAAGTCAAAAAATTGAGCCTAACCGGTTCACACTACAATACTTGCTGTCAAATGATCTTGCAAATTATTTCGTATCTACTTTTTAAAATTTGTTAGGACATAATGTCTATTGCTAGGGTCTTAGATGTACTAGATACGATTGTATAGGGCTAAAATGTCAAATGTATAAGTTTGAGTTTGTTAGTCAACGCATAAGTCTTCAAGTCAACGCATATCATATGCGGCGTATATTATATATGTTGTATATCATATACGGACTTGATGAGCTTGTTCATGTTTCCTATAAATAGGGGACTTATGCGTTTCTACTTAGACTTTTGGTGAATGTTAGAGTGAGAGAGTAGAGAGAGAAAGTTGCTACAAAGTCATATCTTGTAATCTTTGAAGTTATCAATGAAGAATATGCTTAATGTTTACTTGTTTTATTCACTCTCAATGGATTCCGCACTTTGAGATACAAGCTGTAGCATCTAGAGATCCTAATTGTTGTATACATCAGCATGGCATCCTCCTTCAAATGATATCAGAGATATATGGCTCGTTACTAGCTTGAACATCACAAGTTTTCAAGGTTTTTGTCTCTATCTATTAATTCAACCGTCAAAAGTCCTTCAATTTTTCACAAGACATTCCTTACCTATCCGTGACAAATCCTTCAAGTTTACACTCAAGTCCTACATCATTTGAACCTCCAAATTGCCAAAATTCCAAAAAGATGTCTTTTAGCGGATATGTCATATCAACGCATAAGTTATTCACGTATAACATATCCGGCGTATAACATATACGTCGTATATGTTATAAGGTGAAAAACATATATGTGTGTATACATATACGTCGAACTATACTTATCCGTTAACAAACATATACATTGACCTTCATACATATCCGTTGATCAAGAGCAGAATTTATACGTTGACTTTCTTTGACCAAATGGAAAACTTTAGTGCGTTTGTGTCACAGCCTTCTGCATTGCTTCAGAACATTAATCTCGAGAACGAAATGGGAACATCAAACAAGCCACCTAAGCTTCTCCATATGGAAGATTATCCGTCTTGGGCTGACAAGTTTGAAACGTATGTAAAAGCTTTGAACTACGAGACGTGGACGGCTATTGAGGAAGAATACATTATTCCGAAGAATGAGAATGGGAGCAATTACAAGTTGTCACAAATTGCTGAAGGTGACAGAAATCAGTTCTTAAGAGAAAAGAATATTTTGAATTTGTTTCAACAAGCCATTAAAGCTGAAAATTTCAATTACTACAACAATGGCTCGTGCTACTCAATTTGACAAGCTCTACTAAACAAGGATAGAGGAAACCCTGTTATGAGGAAAAGCAAGATGGCACTACTGAAGAAAGACTTTGATATCTTTACTCGAGTTAAGGGGGAAACTTTTGCGCAGCTGGTTGAGAGATATTGCCACTTGGTGTATGAAATGAAAAGATTAGGCATTGACAAGCCTGATTATGAGTACATTGATAAGCTGGCTGACGCACTTCCTGAAGAATGGGGCATTTTCATAATGATCCAACAGTCAAATCCTGTTGCATATGCCCGATTAAACCTTGCTAGATTTATTGAAAAGCTTGAGGCACACAAATTAGAGCTTAGAAAAAAATAGAAGATGAAATCAACAGCAGTTTCACAAGATGTTGGGTTGTATTTCAAAGGTTCACAATCTGCTACTTCTTCAAATCCTAAGATTCCCACAGCTTTTTGTGCTGAGCCAACTGGACAAGCTTGTGTTTCCAATGTTATTGCTACTCCACATTACAGTAGTAGTTATTCTGGAACGATTCCAGGAACGATTTCAGTATCTCAAGCATCTATCACACAAGATCCTGATATTGTACAGTGCAACATTGCTATAAATATGAAGAATACAGGAAACTTGACCACTGACACTGTAAAGGAACATATGGCATTCCTTGGATCAGTTTTAGAATCATACGAGTGTCTGGTGGCAGGTCGTATTGGAAATTATAATATGACAAAAGAAGACTACGACCAGATTGATCCAGAAGAAATGGAAATGATTGATATACTGTGGTGCATGGCAAGTGTGATTAGAAGGGCTCAAAGGTTCAAGGAGATAACCGGAAGAAATGTGCTAGATGGATCAACATCAAAGTTGGGTTTTGATAAATCTAAAGTGAGATGCTTTAGATGCAAAGAAAAAGGACAATTCAAGAGGGAGTGTACAAGCAGAAATGTGGAAGATAATACTGCAAATCCCTTTGGTAGGGATTACTACAAACAGGCAATTTATCATCGAACTAAGGCAGAATCATCAAAAGGCAAGAAACCGACAGAAGCATCAACCTCACAACAAAAAGCTGCTACAGCTTAGATGGACGAGGGTTTCGATTGGAACTTGGTGTTTCAAGCAAATGTAGCAGAAATGGTGGATGAAAAGGTTATTGATAATATTGAGACTGTGATTAAAGTGGTTGAGGACAAAGTAAATGATTGTGTTGAAAAGGAAAAGAGTATGGATAAGAATGAGGAATGTGAAAAGGTTGATTAAGTGGATGATAAGAAGACTTCAGATGATGAACTTCCAAGAACATACGATAAAATTCATGAGGTTCCTTCTGACTATTTGATTTCGTTATTTCCACCTGATATCATAGAAAGTTTTGCAGGTTGGTTTAACGGTGAAGAAGTACCTCATGGAAAGATTGACTTTGGAGATGAAGAAGATGAGGTGATTTCAGAAGTCAAAAGATCAGAAGATAAGGAGGAATCAGTTGAGTTAAAAGAGGAGTTTGTTGAATGTTTGGTTACAGTTGAAGATTCTGAAACTTCAAGTGAAGAATGTTCTCTAACAGAACAGGCACGCATGGCACATCAGGTAACTCTAAACTCAAATGTATGTGAAAAGTGCGAATTACCATGTAATGAGTGTGACTTCAAAACTCTTGAAATTAAAGAGTTGAAGAAACATTATGATCAAGCTTTGTTAGATCTTAATAGGGTAATGAGGCTTATATGAAATTGCAAAAATGTGAAAAGAATTTCTGGGCAAGTATTCAATAAAATCAAAAGACAATTTCAATGTTAAAACATACTGTTGAAGATAAACAAATTGCCATTAACAGACACATTGATGAGAATGCAGCTCTCAAACGTGAGTTGCAAACACTCAAGATTGAGACAAAAAGAGTAAACTTGAAATTAGTGAGTTATGCTGCTTCATCTTATGTTCTTGATCACATTATGACTGGAACTAATATCAAGGATGATGTGAACGAGAACATAACATCATGTGGTGATTATCGTGTCGTGCCTCCACCAATGTGGAATGCTTATATTCCAAACAAACCTAAGAGTTTGAAAAAGGCACTGAATGTGGAAATTAAAACTCCTTTGCATGATAACAATGTGTCTGATAATGATGAGTTTGTTGAAACTAAAAAGATGGATAATCCTAGTTCTGATTGTGATATGTCAACCGGAATCAAAGTTGCAGAAGCAGTGTTAACTGAAGAAAAAGTTGTTGAAAAAGAAAATCATGTTGATTCGAAGAGATTTGCTAAAACCAGTTTTTATTCAAAGCAAACTCATCGGGTCAAACCAATTAATAAAATTGTGTTTGTGCATGGTAAGACCTTGGAATCTAAAAAAGAAGCAATTTTTAGAAATCAATCTAACCGTGAATTTTATCAACAAAGGGAAGAGCGTGAACAATCTGAAATGACATATCAGGTTAACAAGTTTGTTGACCGGAGACGTTGTTTTTGCTGTAATGAAATTGGGCATGTTTTCTATGCTTTTCCCAATCGATTTAAGAATGATCATGCTCCATCATCACCAATAAACCTGGTCTAGGTTATGTGAGTAAAAAGAAACTTGTGATTGTTCCTAAAAATGTAAAAATCTTGAAACGTGATGAGTTTGTTAAAACTAATGATGAAAAGGGTGTTAAAATTGATGATTCAAATTCAAAAGTTTCAAAAATAAATCAAACATCTTTTACAACAAGAAGCAAGCCATAGGTTAAAATTGGGTGGCTAAAACTGTTGTTAAAACGCCAGAGGTTGTTGAGAAAGTAAAAACTGAATCTGATTCACAAGTAACTAGTGAGGATTTGTTGTCTTGTGATTCAGATATTGATGATATTAGGTTGTTGTACAAAAACTTCAAACAACCCAAGACCAAGAAGGCTTGGGTTTCCTTGTTTCACTAAAACTGTTTACTGTATGTGCAGGGGCTTCCAAGATCTCATTATTCTCGTTGAATAATGGATAGTGGAGCCTCTAGGCACATGACGGGTACTCTTCATCTTCTCAAAGATGTCAAATCTATTCATGGAGGGTATGTCGATTTTGCAGGAAACCAAGGAGGTCAATTGTTGGGGAAGGTACATTAACAAATGGAAAAGTTATTTTTGATATGTCAACTACATTTCAGAGCTGGTGAATAATTTGCTGAGTATATCACAAATTTGTGATAAAACTCTACACATTTCAATGATCAAGTGTAACACCGTGAAAATACCCCATCTGATTTTGGGCTAAATATGCCAATTTTGAAAGTTAAAGGACTTAAAATGAAAAATTTGGGTTTTGAGACCCATCGCGCTACGCGATGGTCTCCTAAATAACTCCGTCGCACTACGCGATAGAGAATCACACAATTCAAGAAAAAGGGGGGCGCCGCGCTACGCGACGGCCAAACTCAACTGGTTCATCGCGCTACGCGATGACCAGGTTAAGTAACCCAGGACACGTGGCCAACCACGTGTCAACACGTGGAAGCTTCTGATTAATTGCGGCGTCGCGCTACGCGACGGCCTTCGGGAAAAGGCCATCGCGCTACGCGATGGTCTGCAAAACTCACCTATAAAAGGGCAGCTACGGGTTCAAACCATTTCATCCCATTTCACCTTCATTTCACACACTTAACCTAGGTACTCGTGACAAGAGCATTCTAGGGTATCGAGAGCCGTTTTCGTGAAGAACCGGGGTGTCTTTATGCTGTGTAACGAGCTGCTAATCTTGTAACGAAGTACAAGCTGAATTGCTGCTGATTTCTTAGCTCTTAAGTCTCGTTGAGCCGATTAAGGTAGGATTAAGATTAAGTTACTTTACTAGTTACTCTAAATACATAAGATATAGCTTAGTTAAGAGTATAGTCGTTAAACTATAATTATTTTACAAGTGATGTTTTATAAAGTAAAGACGTTGCTTCCACGTGAAGTAATGTTATCAAAACTATTATTTTGACAGGCATGTAGTAACTGGAAGGGGGTATCATTAGTAGACTCTTCTTACCTACGGAAAGCAATTCGTACAAATCCCAATCAACCGCGGGACTCGTTTTCTTACCTGGAGAAGTTTGCCAACGTGATATCCTTTATTAGGCCAAAGCGAGCTATTCCAAACGTCATATGTAAATTCAAAGTATTTTCATAAAACGACTATAACTATATTAAGGTTAGGTCAGACTTAAGAGTCTGCTGATCAGACCTCGAGTCTGCTGAACTGAATCAGACATTAAGAGTCTGCTGATCAGACCTCGAGTCTGCTGAACTGAATCAGACTTCAAGTCTGCTGATCATACCTCAAGTCTGCTGAAACTGTAACAGACTTAAAGTCTGCTGAATAATACCAACTAGGTACTTATGCATACCTATTATGAATATAGATTAATAGCATACTGAAGCCAAGGAGGTTGATATTTCTTACTGGTAATATAAGGTGAACACGTTAACCTTTTACTGTCTGAACTAATTTTACTCTTGTAATAGACTGGTTGTTTATTACAAAGAGTCTGATAAATTTTTGCATGAGATATAATCTCTAAAATCGTTATAATACAAAATAGATAATAAAAAGCAACTCAGACCGAATACACATGTGTCTGGATCCAAACATAACTGATAATTGGCAAACAAAACCAAGTCAGTCATAACCGGTTCTCCAACAGGGTTATATAGCCTAGGGGAAGGTTGTCTCCGAACAGGGGCTATATACTCGGGGAACCTTTGAATTGTGTGTGTAGGGCAGTGGTACAAATCCCGGGAATGGGCAGACATTCCTGCTGAGATTGTGAAACAGAAAACTATGTTTGTATTTAACGACTGTTATAAATGTTTTATCGAGTCAACGTTTTACCAGCATATAGCTGACGTGTTTTTCCACCCTTGCAGGTAACTAGATGATAATAGATGATATACAAGGATTGGAGTCATAGAAGATCGCTCGAGATGGCTCGTTTTGAATATTATAAATCCTTGTATTATTAATATCACTATTTTGTAAAACTGAAACTCGGGTGTTTAATTCCCGAGTAATTTTGATAACGTAAGTTAATATTTAAGACTTCCGCTAAAATAAACCCGCTACTCTGATATATTTACAAAACAGGTACCAACTGTTGGTCACACTCCTAGGCCCTGGATCGGGGTGTGACATCAAGAGTGTTTAATTTTGAAACCGGTTTTCAAAATACCTGAAGAATGGATTCTTTTGCGTGCTCCTCGTGTGAATGATCTTTATGTCATGAATATGAGTATCGCATCAACATCTTCGGGATCTGCTCAATGTTTTATTTTTAGGGCATCAGAACGAGAGTCAGTTTTATGGCATCGAAGAATGGGATATATCAGTGTGAGGAAGATGAATCATCTGATTCATAAGAACTTGGTTGAAGGAGTGAATGTGAGAAATTTTCAATTGAATGAAGAGTGTTTGGACTGTAAGAAGGGAAAACAGACCAAGAAATCAAATCTGAAGAAACTCATTAACTCCATCAACTTACCTTTCGAACGTCTACATATGGATCTCTTTGGTCAGGTGAATGTCAAAAGTATCATAGGAGAACTTTATTGTCTTGTGGTTACTGATGATTATTCGAGATTTTCGTGGGTAATGTTTTTGGAATCAAAGGATGGGACGTATGATTCCCTCATGATTTTATTCAAGAAATTGAAGACGTTGTATAATCTACCGATCCGTCGAATAAGAAGTGACAATGGGACGGAGTTCAAGAACAACAAAATACTTGAGTACTATAATGACCGGGGGATTCTTCATGAATTCAGTGCACCGTACACTCCGCAACAAAATGGGGTCGCTGAACGAAAGAATCGGACATTGATTGAAACAGCTCGAACTATGCTTTCAGATTCAAAATTACCAGTTAATTTTTTGTCAAAAGCAGTAGCTGCAGCTTGTTATACACTTAACCGGGTGCTTACAGTCAAGAAATTTTGCAAGACGTGTTTCGAGGTACTTAATCGTCGAAAACCTAATTTGAAGTGGCTTGAACCGTTTAGATCAACATGCACTGTTCTTGAGACAAGTGTGAAGTTTGGTCCCAAAGCTGTTGAAGGATTCTTTGTGGGGTATGCTAGTCTACTGATACGTGTATACATTCCTAGCCTCCACAAAATTGTTCAAGTCCAAAATGTTGATTGTCAAAGATATACTCCTAATGTTTAACGACCAGGGAATCCTAGGCTGTTTGATTACTAAAGCCTGTGGGAGAGTTTCGAACTCCCTGAGGAAGTTCTTTCTGATGAAACTTTGACGATGTTATATAATCAAAAGTTATCAGAAGATTGTGTACCAACACCTGAAGTTCCTATGTCCGTTCCTTAAGATGTACCAGATCATGTTCAATCTGATGACATGCCAGAGACTACTCCTGTTTTTCTCCATCTATTTCTACTGAAGAGAATGTGAATAATCTTCAATCTGAAGTGTCAGTTCCTACAGAAGTGGTGCCAAGAACTTTATCCTATCATCCTGAGGATAACTTCATAGGAGATTTGAATACTGGAGTTCAAACAAGACGTCAAATCTATCAAAATCTCTAGCGTTTCTACTTAAAGATATCTCCTTTACTAAATCAATTCTCATTCAAGTGTTTTATTGCACAAATCGAACCTAAAACGTACAAGGAAGCCCTGACCGAGGAAAGCTGGGTCAATGCTATGCAAGAGGAACTATTGCAATTTGAGAAGCTCGGGGTTTAGAAATTGGCTGATTTGCCTGAGGATAAGAAGCAGATTAACACCAAATCAGTGTTTAAGTGTAAACGAGATGAGAATGGAATCATTGTTAGAAACAAAGAAAGACTTGTTGTATTGGGTTTTAACCAGAGGGAAGGTATCGACTACAACGAAGTGTATGCAGCAGTCGCAAGGCTAGAGGCAATTCGGATCTTTCTAGATTTTGCTTCTTGGAAAGGTTTCAAAGTTACCAGTTAGATGTTAAGTCTGCATTTCTTAACGGAAAAAAAAGTGAAGAAATCTATGTGGGACAACCACCGGGGTTTGTCGATCCGATCCACAAAGACAAAGTGTATCTACTTAATAAAGCCCTTTACGGTCTCCATCAGGCCCCGAGAGCCTGGTATGAGACATTGTCCCAACATCTTTTGGACAACGGGGTTTATCAGAGGAACCGTCGACTGTACACTCTTCACCAAATTTGTTGATGGACATCTACTGATCGTGCAGATATATGTCGATGATATCATCTTTGGGTCGACAAACGATCATCTTGCAAGCAGTTTGAAGAAGTAATGAAGAAGAAGTTCGAAATCAGTGCAATGGGGGAGATGAAATTTTTTCTTGGACTTCAAGTAGAACAGTTGTCAGATGGTATCTTCATCCATCAGACCAAGTATGTCAATGACGTATTGGCGAAGTTCAACATGACTGATGCATCGGCTATCATTACTCCTCTACCATTGAATCATGGTATCGGTCCTGATCCCAACGGGGAGAAGGTTGACCAAACTTTATAACGATCCATGATAGGCTCATTAATGTATCTTCCTGCTTCTCGGCCATACATCATGTATGCTACGTGTCTGTGCGCCCGATATCAATCGAATCCAAGGGTCTCACATCTCATGATGGTCAAAAGAATTCTACGTTATCTCAAGGGATGTCCGGGGGTCGGTCTCTGGTATCCTAAAGACGATGAGTTTGTGTTGAAAGCATATTCCGATTCAGACTATGGAAGCTGTAAGTCTAATGCCAAATCTACAACGGCAAGGTGTCAGTTCTTCGGCAAGCGTCTTGTCACCTGGCAATGCAAGAAACAAACCACGGTTTCTTTATCTACTTGTGAAGCTGAATATGTAGCTGCTTTCAGTTGCTGCTCTCAGGTTCTTTGGATACAACAACAGTTGCGGGACTACGGTTTGAATTTTTTTACTACCCCTATCTTCGTAGATAATAATGCAGCTATTTCCATTACTAAGAATCCGGTAAATCACTCTAAAACTAAGCATATTGAGATACGGTATCACTTCATTCGTGATTGCTACGAAAAGAAGTTGATTACTGTAGAAAAAATTCACACCGATGAACAACAAGCAGATCTTTTCACCAAAGCTTTTAATAAGTCAAGAATTCAATACTTATTAAAACTTAATGGTTTGGAAGTTTTGGGTGGTGTTGAAAGGGGGGTTACCAAGATTACAGGTGTGTTGGATACCTTGTGATTCTGAACATCAGAGTCAATTTTTTTTTACTCATACAGTTTTGTTTTTAGGTGGAGAAATTTTCAGAAAAATCAAAAACATTGAAACATGATAAAAGGACAAAAACAGTAAAAATTCAAAAATGACAAAAACATTAAAAAATGTTGCTCCATAGAAAATGAGTTTTTGAAACAAAAAGGGAAGATGATAGTACATTGATCATCTGGTTCCAAATCCAGTAAAAAGTAGGCATAAAAGGTTGTGTGCTTAATTGTATTGGTGCATTGGTAGGCCTTTAAAACAAGCAAGTAAGGAAAATTAAGTGATATAAACTTAAACTTTGCCAAATTGATGAGATATTAGTTTCTAACAAAAGTCTTGATAATGAGGGCAGAAATGTAATAGCTAGTCATACTCAAGCCTTTTAATCAGAATGATAGTTTAAAATTTTGTTAAAACATAGCTATCAGTAAGTGGTTAACGCTTCAACGATGTATGGTCTTATGGCCTTAAATCCTGTATTGATGGGATGCTTTAAGGTTCCTGGATCCATAGGGTTTTTATGAGTTTTATCATTAGGGTATTCATTTCGATGAATATTTAAACAAAGCTTTAAAAAGCAAACCCGTGGATTATGCTACCTTATAAGTCATTAAACTTGATCGCACAAGTACTCATGTACTAAACTCACTACTGACTTCATCAAAATCCGCTGTTAGACACACGTTGTCCCCTTGCTCGCGTCTTATTACCATTAAGAAATGGACCACAAGGGACACAACGTTTGCAAGCCGACAGATGAAATAGTGCATACTCATCCATGGGAAAGGACCTTAGGTTATTGCTTGATAACGGGGGTATGTCTTGTAGCAGGGATTATTTACTGATATGCTTAAAATAAAAGTATTTTTATCTTCTGATTCTAAGGTTTAAGTCAAGTTGGGGTGACTATGTGAAAACCAAATTAAGCCTGAATCAAGATTAGAGCTAATAGTTTTCTGATATCTTGTGCTTAATTGAACCAAATTAATGTATCACAGAAATTCCTGAATCATTTGTTTTGAAAGGTTTAGGTGAACAACAATACCATTGACCAATTTAACACCAGTCATAATAAACGCTGAAAATAAACTATGATGGAAGGACAATTTGGTCAATATGATTCCCTGCTCAAACTCACAAAAATATGTGATCTTTGTATTGTTTTCAAGACACCCAATGGATTATTTGATCCATATTGATGCAATGCGGCCAGATGAAGAAGACTGACGCCTACTAAAAGAAAGGGGAGTAAATGATGAAGACTAAAAAAACGATTTAAGGTGGCATTGTCCACGGAGAAACCACCCCAAAGCCAAGTAACTATGGTATCTCCTACTACAGGTATAGCGCTAGCTAAGCTTACATTTGCTATTTTTTTGAAAAACCAAAAAGATTTTTTTTTCTGATTTAGTTTTCGACTCTTGATTGGCGAGTGAACTATATCTCTGGGTGTTTTCATGAATCAACAAATCTTGTTAAGTTTCTTTAATTCAAAATCAAAAAGATCAAAATGTGTATCTGTTTTAGACAAGGTCATTGATTTGGACTTGTGTAAAATAGAAAATTTTCAAAAGTTGAGCCTTATTTAAGTTATTCCTCTAATGTACAAGGACATTAAGTTGTACTTGTGACATTTTATTGGTGTCAATTGGATATGAAAACAGATGATGTATATGGCAATACTTATGCAACGTATAAGTATTGAGACATATACGCCGAATAAGTTATGTGCCGTATAAGTCTTACACTTATACGCCGCATAAGTAGGATATATTTGAGATATACGCCGTATAAAAAACTTGATGTGCTAAAAGTAGTTATATAAAAAAAACGCTAATCTAGACACTAAGTAATAAATTCTAGACTCTTAAACTTAACTAAACTACTAACCGGCAAGTATACAGGTCGACTCTAGTACAACTAAGTAAGTCCGAATATCGAACTCATGAGACTCTTTTAATTACGTAAACTAGCTAAATTAGACTCAACTACAGACACGACTATTTATTTATTATTTGTTTAAGGGGGGGTTTACTAATAAACTAATTTTAAACTAATTTAAACTAATTAAGAAAACTAAAGACGACTAAACTTAAAACTTGGACTTAATTCAGATGATGATGAACAACCACCTAGGCTAGAATGCCCTAAGTTTCAGTTATCAATTAACCGGGAGACTATTTAGTTATGGAACTGGGATCGTAAAATAGACGCTTAAGAGAAAACTCGAAAAGGACCCCTGACCCTTCTCAATAGACACCTATGGATTTCTAATAAGTTTTAACGCACACCAGTATTAAAAATCAAGTTTCCTTACGGTCACCTAATTACTTACAAACTAGTTCCTTTACACGAAATCCTAACTTCCAGCGCGAAAATTAAAGGCAGTCTAATATATTCAATTGACTCGATAGACAAAGTTAATCAATCAAACCTAGACGGACTTCTTACGAAGAACTAAATCTAGCAATCCTGATCAACAAATACCTATCAATAACCTATCACCTTACAGCTATTTAGGTTAGCAGCACACTTAGGTTTATTTAATTAACTAATATTATTCCTATGATCTTATCACGAAATCAATCATAAAATAGTCAAAAGCACAAAGTAGATGACCTAATAAAAACCTATCATAATGATAAACAATAATCAAGGCAACTATGGAATAATAAAACTTAATTAAACAACCTCAAGCACACATATGCATCAATTAAATATAATTAAACATTTTAACTAGTTCATAAAAACCATAACGACAAATAAATCTCAAGTCAAAATCAAACGTCAACAAAGGTTCATCATAAGCCTTGGCAGTCTATAAAGTTTAGCCTAACATCATAAAAGCAAACAAAACGATAATAAAGGAAATCATGGCGAAAATAAATAAGAACGGAAGATTAAAGGCGATAAAACCCGTGGTCTTCGTTCTTGGATGATAAGCACTTCGCCGGCTGATTCCTAGCCTTCAAACCCACCAAATATTGCAATCCTAAGCTCTAGGAAACTCCAAATTCAGCTCTGGTTCGCAGGGTATGCTCAGGATTAAGTTTAGGGGTGTTTATATAGGTTTCCTGGGCCCAAAACTGATAAATACCGAAGAAAATTCGAGAAACGGGGTCCCCGGAGCGCCGCGCGGCGACGTTTTGCCTCCAGGTCGGGCAACGCCGCGGGCTAGGGTCGCTGACCGGTCCGGTTCGTTTCCTGATGCGGTCCGGTTCAATTCTGATGCTCCGGTTCACCGGTTTGGCTTGTTTTAGCTCTTTTTTCACCCTTTTTAACCATGAACAGGTCTCGGAACCTACATTATTCAAATATATTAGTAGTATACAAATTCTAATACAAACTGAACAAAAACTAATAAAATATTAATTAAAATATACAAGGGATTTATATATATTTGACCTTATATCAATGATCGTATATCCGTTGTGTTTGATATGGTTCTTATCTGTTTGCATAATGACAAAATGTGTCATAAATACTGAGACAAGGGTGGCAGTCTAGTCACAAGGGCTACAGTGTTTCACAGTAAAAAGATATGTCTATTTCTGGATATAAGTACAAGTGTCGGGAATCATTAAAACATACTGTTGATACATGTTTTGTACATCTCGATCTTTATCAGGGCATTAATGTAATAAGTCTAAAGTATAGGGGTCTTAATGTAAATATGGCTAAATGGGCCATTCGCTCTAATGTAAGTTACATTCGTTACCCCGTAACGAATGTAACACATTCGTCTAATTGTAAGCTCATTCGTTAACCAAGTTTAACGAATGAGATAACGAACGAGGGCCATACGCTATCATTTAAAGTATAATAATAAGTATGTTTATTCATTAAAGTATATATAACGAATGACACATTCGTTAAGTGTTAACTTAACGAATGTGGTCATCCCCTAAAAATACCCTGTAACTTATCATTAATGTAACAGTTCTGATATTTAGCCATTTTCTCTCTCGTTACTCTGCCAAATTGTACCCTCAACATACACACACACACACATATAACGTATGCAAGCCTAATCGTATAAGAATCAATATGTGTATCGTTGTTATCAAGATCTAGATCCGTACAAGCTCTTTCAAGTGGTATCAGAGCCTAGGGATCTGATCTACGATACAATTCGTTGATATAGGTGATATAAGCGTATTCAATTGATGAATTTCATGATGAATTGATTGAGTTCTTAAGGTAATTGGAAATTTGAGAAACAGAGACTGTTTAAACAAGAATTGAACCTGTTTGTTATGAATTTGTGAGTTCGGACTAGGTTAGTGAGGTTCGGATTTGGTTTAGGCTTAGTTTGATCTAAGTTTTAGGTGTTTTCGATGTGATTCAGACGAGTTTGAAGTTTGAAATTGAAAGTTTGAACTGTTGAAGATTCATTCGTTAAGATGAAGACTCATTCGTTAGGTTGAAGACTGATTCATTAAAGGATAAACCGCCTATTCCTAGATGTTCATTCATTACAATTTCAATCTCATTCGTTAAACCGATTATTTGCTATAATCCTATTCTCTAAACCTCTTTCATTAAGCCACATTCGTGTCATATTCGCTAAAGTCCATTCGTTAAGTCTTGCTTGCTAGGAGTAAACCATAACGAATATCTAAGTCTTGCTTGCTAGGAGTAAACCATCTTTAACGAATATCTAAGTCTTGCTCGCTAGTCTTGCTCGGTAGGACTCATTCGTTAAAGTAAACCATCTTTAACGAATATCTCATATCTCATTCGTTAAAGTAATCCACTTTTGACGAATATCTCATTCGTTAAAGTAACTCACCTTTAACGAATAACTCATTCGTTAAAGTAATTCGTTAATCTTCTTTCTCATTCGTTACTGTGTCCATTCGTGTGAACAGTAAACAAATAACTTTGAAACTTTGACAACTTTAATCCTTGAAGTTTAAACAGTTGGTTCATTATGGCTGTAAAGAACGCGTCTTACTATGCGTTAGCGTCTCAGAACGTATTACTGCAACAAATGCTAACCATGGATAATGAGATCGGAAGTCATAACAAATGTCCCAAGTTGTTAAAACTATCGGATTTTGCTCGTTGGGAACCGAGGTTCCGTGCTCACTTGGGATCCGTGCATCCTAGTAGTGTCCGGTTTCTCGACGATGTATATTCAGCACCATTGATTGGTAATAACAATGCGGGATGGACTCCGAAACCATTTAAAGAATATGAGACTCAAGAACTTAAGAATTTTGAAAGTGAAACAAAAGCATACTCAACTCTTACCATGGCTTTACCAGAACACATTTTTCATCAATACAGTATTATCAAAGTCTGTGCTTCGTTGTTCACAACGTTGAAAACAAGAAGTTTGGGAAACACTCTTGAAAGCAAAAAGACTCTTGTAAAATTTCAATTTCGAAATTTTATTTTGATGAAAAATGAAACGGTGGAAGAGATGATTAACCGGTTTAGTCATCTGATTGTTGAGATGTCTAGTGTCAATCTTGAGCCAACAGAACAAGATAAGATCGATATACTGAAGAATGCTCTACCTTCTTCTTATTCGACTTTCTTGTTCGTGTTAAAAGTGAATGGTTTCTTTCAGAACTCTGAACTTACAGCTGTGCAATTCATAAACAAGATTGAAGAAAGGGAATTTGATATCAAATGTCAAAATACGTTGAAGGATAATCAAAACCATCAGTCTTCAACCCAAAACCCTTTACTTTATGGAGGTGCATTGCCAGCAAATAATGCTTCAAGTTCAGTGCCAATCAATGCGTTCTATGCTCAATCCCAAGAGGATTCTAATGTAAACAGTCCACCTAATGTATGTTTTATGGCTAGTGGTGCGACTACAAACTCAAATGCTCTTGCATCAAGCTTGCTAAGGTAAATCTGCAAGAAGCTGAACAACAGTTTGCTTTTGTGTGTGCGTTCATGACTTCTTATGAACAGCTGGTTGGAAGCAAGATCGCTACGAGCGATCTCACAGATGAAGATTATGATCAAATCGACCCGGAAGATCTTGAGCTAAAGGATTTAAAATGGAACATGGCTATGATCGTTCGTAGAGTCAAAAGGTTTATGCAACGAACAGGAAAAGATCTTCCTACGTTAAACAAAAGGGTCGTGTTTGATAAGCTGAAAGTAAAATGTTATAATTGCGGGGAATTTGGCCATTTTGCCAAAGAATTTGACAAGCCGAGGAAAGACTATTCTGGCTCACGCAATTCTGAACGTTCTTCAGGAAAGAATTCATCTGGTGGGGATAAGAGAAAATATGCTGTATCTGGTGATCAAGAGAAATCTTCTGCTACTCAAGTTTTAGTGGTCAATGAAGTAGTTGATTGGTCTCAACGTTTGTTAGGAAATCAAGCAAACGTGGCTATTGTTGAACCAATGGAGAAATTTGAAGATGCCAGCAATGATAATGTATCGGAGGGAAGTGATTCGTCTGACTCTGAGACTGACACTGATCAAAGTCTGTCGTCTCAAACTGAATCAATCTCTGGGAAAGCTGAATCTAATGCTTGTATGGCTAAGATTGATGAGGTATGTCACAAATCTCAATCTAATGTATCTGAACCTTCATCAAAAGTGAATGATTGTGCTGAATGTGCTGTATTAAAAGCCAAACTTGAAACAGCATTATCTCAGAACAATGCACTCACAAAAGATCACTTTATGATCAATGAATGCTACAAACAAAAGACAAAATTGCTAGAGCAATCAACTCTGAAAATTCAAAAACTGTCTGAAAGCAATCATGATTTTAAAACTAAAGTTCATTGTAAAATTATTGAAGTTGATCAACATTTGAAGGAGATTCTTCGACTCCGGACCTGTATTTCCAATCTTGAAAATGAAATAATGGAATTGAATAATAAGCTTGGAAAAATTAGAGATTCTTCATTTCTTTTGAACGAAATAATTGAGGTTAATCATTCACAAAACAAAAATGGAAACGCAGGTTTGGGTTACGTCGAAATTCCACCTCCTTTTAAACATGATTACAGTAGCATTCCCGATGTGGAAAAATTTTCAAATATGTCTACTGATAAATCTGAAAGTGTTGATACAACTGATCCTGCTCGTGAACTAATTCGTATCGAAAGTAAAAAGGTTTTCACCAAAAACGAATTGGATGGTTCAATCGAGGAGTTGTCTGAACCAGATGTGATTGTCAAAAACAAAGATATTCCAATTGACAATCATATTCTGTGTGAACCCGAAGATTTTGAACAAACTGTGTATGGTTCAAAGACTTCGGATGTTTCTTCAAACACATCAAACGTTCCTAAGGTAAATCCTAAAGTAATTCCTAAAGAAAAATCTAATGTATCTCAATCAGACAAGCCTTCGGTGTCTGATGAGGAGTTGATGCGATTCATTAATCCTCAACTGAAATCATCAAATGGAAAAGTATTTAAATTAAAGGGTTTGTCAAAAGTGTTTTCTGACAAAGAAGTTCCTTTGAATCTTCTTAAACCTGAAATGATTGAAAGTGTATTTCAGGATGACACTTCAAAAATGACTGAACTTGAACAAAATTTTATCGATCAAAAATTGTTAATGTTTAAGAAAAACCAAAAACTAATGTTTTTAAACCTATCACGTTCATAAAATCGTCAGATTTGGAAAATTCTTCGAATTTAACAAATCTTGAATTCTATAAGAAAATAAAGGGTTTAAAACACGAAACATCGAAGAAAGTTACATTTGAGAAACCCAAAGATGATATTCATAAATCTTTGCTATCAAAGACTACATGTACTTTGCCACGAAACACTTTGGACTCTCGATTATGTTTCAAACGTGGTGAACCGGGTCATGTTTCCAAAAAGTGCAAAGCAACGATTGATGATATCAAAGACTCATCAACTCGAAAGGTTCATTCATTATCAAACTTAAAAGAAAATCAAGTTGATGAGTGTGTTATAATGTATTCGAATATTAATCCGAAGAAGGTTATTCGGATTGATTAGGATAATGAAGCAACCAAATGTGCTGACCGTGTTCAACCAATTTGTTCAAATGTTGATTCAGGAAGAATACGTGATGGATACTTAAAGAAGAAAACTAAGAAAACCATCACATATTCTCAAGTCTCGAATGTTGGAGTTAATTTAAATGATTCTCCTAAAGTATCAAAGGGAGAGCCCATGACTGAGGCTTGGGCTGCCTTTTTGAACTAATCATTTTACTTGTTTGTGCAGGGTACGTCTCGGTCCGTGTCTAATCACAAATGGATATTGGATAGTGGATGTTCTTAGCATATCATCGGCAACCTGGATCTTCTGAATAACATCAAAGATATTCAGGGGGGTTATGTTGCGTTTGCTGGTAACCAAAGAGGAATGATTACGAAAGAGGGAGAAGTTTTAAACGGAAAAGTAACGTTTGAAAAGGTTAATTATTGTGAAAAGGTGGATCATAATCTGTTGAGCGTGTCATAGATTTGCGATAAGAAATTTACCACCATATTCACCGACAAGGAATGTGTTATTCTTCAACCGGGATACACAATTCCTGAAGACATGGTTGTCATGAGATCACCTCGATCAAATGATATTTATGTACTTGACATGAGTTATGATGTACAAGTTTCGCCCTCAGCTACTTGCTTTGTATCCAAAGCGACTGAGAAAGATTCTATTCTTTGGCATAGACGCATGGGACACATCCACTAACGAAAGATGAACTTTCTAATGTCAAATGATTTAGTGGATGGTGTGTCACTCAAGAATTTCAAGTTTAATGATCACTGCGTTGCGTGCAAGAAGGGGAAACAAAAGAAGAAATCACATCCAAGCAAGTCACTAAACACTATTGTTACTCCTCTGGAACGGCTTCATATGGATCTCTCTGGTCCGGTGAATCGTGCTAGCATTGCTAGAGATTTTTACTGTTTAGTAGTAACGGATGATTTCTCACGCTACCCATAGGTGTTATTTATGGGATCGAAGGATCAGACTCCTGTCTTAATTCAGAATCTTATCCCGAAGATCGAATCACTTTATAAACTGAAAGTGAGACGAATTCGTAGTGATAATGGAACTAAATTTAGGAATAATGTATTGGATTTCTTCTGCATTCAGAAAGGAATTCATCGGGAATTCAGTGCACCCTATGTTCCTCAACAGAACGGTGTGTCTGAAAGAAAAAATCATACGCGGATTGAAGCTGCACGTACAATGCTTGCTGATTCAAAGTTACCTGTTTAATTCTGGAACGAAGCTGTAAATACGGCATGCTATACACTGAATCGCGTACTAACGGTAAAGAAGCTCAAGAAGACAAGTTACGAGCTTCTGAATAATCGTAAGCCGAACTTAAAGTATTTGGAACCATTCAGGTGTCCATGTACTGTTTTGAAGAAAGACTTTGGAAAGTTCGATGAGAAAGCTTTTGAGGGTTATTTCTTGTGATACAACTCTCCGAAGAAGCGGATTTTCAATTTTTCTTCCGGTTGTGTGGAAGAATGGTAAAACGTTGATTGTCAAAGTTATACGACTCCACCAACTGGTACAGGGCCCGATTGGATGTTTTGATTACGATCGCTTATTTAATTCGTTTACATCAACAGTCGATGAAGTACCTGAAGAGCTCATTAGATCTTATTTGGAAGATCAGTGTATTCCGAATCCAAAGTTTTCTTCGGTCGATGTAAATGACTCTCCTAATGTATCAGAAACGACAAATGATGTTTCTGAATCTTCCGATGATGCTGATTATGTGGATTCATCATCTGTAATGGTAGATGAAGCTCAAGAGACTACCGAGCCAATTCTTATCAGTGATGATTTAACAACTGTCTCTTTAGACACAGTGGAGGAGAATATCACCAATTTGGGTGATAATGTATATGTTCCTACAAATCCTTCTTTAAGGATTCATTCACAGCATCCACAGGATATATTAATTGGTTATGTGAACGATGGGGTTCGTACAAGGCACCAATTGGCTAATGTATGTGATGATCAAGCTGATTATAATGTATCTCCTACTGAGGATTCGATAGTTTGTGCTTATGCGGATTTGCATTCTTCGGGTATTCTCGGTATCGCACAATACACCTGCTTCCTATCACATATAGAACCGACTAGTGTTGCAATGGCACTCAAGGAACCCTCTTGGGTTGAAGCTATGCAGGACGAGCTGCAACAGTTTATAAGACTGGGTGTATGGGACTTAATCGATAAACCCGATCGCGAAAAAAAGGCGATTCCAACTAAATGGGTCTTTAAGTGCAAAAAGGACGACCGCGGGGTAATCGTGAGAAACAAAGCACGATTGGTCGTACTTGGATACAATCAACAAGAAGGCATAGATTACACTGAAGTATATGCTCTAGTGGCACGACTTGAGGCTATACGAATTTTTCTTGCCAATGCAGCCTACAAAAATTTTAAGGTTTATCAAATGGACGTGAAATCGGCGTTCTTGAATGGAGCTATTCATGAGGAAGTGTACGTGAAGCAGCCTCCTGGTTTCAAGTATCCATACTTTCCCGAGCGTGTTTATCGGTTAAACAAGGCTCTTTATGGTTTACATCCAGAGAGCCTGGTACAGCACGTTGGCTGACCATCTAATTGAAAGTGGGTTCAAGAGAGGAACTGTGGATTGTGCATTATTCTATAAGAACGTGCGTGATGATCTGCTCCTCGTCCAAATCTACGTGGATGATATTATTTTCGGTTCGACAAATGACAGCTTATGTAAAGACTTTGAGAAGACGATGCAAACAAAATTTGAAATGAGTTCGATGGGAGAGATAAGTTTCTTTTTGGGTTTGCAAGTTCACCAATTTGACACCGGGATCTTTACCATTAGATGAAATATGTGAACGATGTCTTGTGATGATTCAAGATATCTGATGGCAAAATTCCCTCAACACCTCTTCCCGTGGGTCACAATTTATCACCGGATGAATTGAAGGATACCGTAGATTCAACCCTATATCAAGCTATGATCGGATCACTTATGTATTTGTCTGCATCTCGACCTGATATCATGTTTGCTGTTTGTTTGTGTGCTAGGTACCAATCGAGTCTTTGAGTGACTCACCTGGCGGCAGTAAAGAGTATCTTACATTATTTGAGGGGAAATCCTGACATCGGGTTATGGTACCCCAAGGACATTCAAAAGCTGCAGGGTATATATGGTTTAAAATCTTTAAAGGATATTCAAAAGCTTGGTTAAATCATTTTATTTCTTGTTTTCTTTTCGATTTTTATTGCTTTTAGGGGGAGAAAATTATAAAAAATCCAAAAATATTGTGGTTTCTGTTTGTACAGAGAAAATTTAAAAACTCCAAAAACATTCAAATATTGAAAAATTTCAAAAACATTGAAAAATGCTCCTCAAAATGAGTTTTGAAGAAAAAAGGGAAAATGATAGTACATTGACGGGATTGATCTAGTACATGAATAAACTAGATTAAAAATTACCATATGGCCAGCAATATGATATGCAAAGATAGACTTGACAGACTATATAGGAACTGATAAGATATAAAGATAATGAATGCCGAACCTAGTGGAATTTCATCTTGAAAGATTGATACTATATCTGTTTTAAAGAAAAGTCAAAAGTCAAAACGATTACTGTGTGTGCATGCGTTCATTTTTGAAGAAAATTCTGCTTTGTTTTTATTTTATTTTGCAAAGAAATTCAACTTTATTTTTTCTTTATTTTTATTCAAATATTGGATCCTCTCCAGCGCGATAAGATTATCAGACCTGAGGGTTAATATTTGGGTATTCTGCTTTATTTTCTTAGGGTTTCGCATAAAATCTTGGACTTTCTCCGCGCGATAATACAGGATTATCCGAATTATGGGTTAAGATTTTATGCAACTTCAACTTATTTTTTATCTTCTTATGTTGTTGAAATGGAACCTTATTTGCGTGTAGTCATACCGACCTTAAGGGAAAATTTTTACCTTCTGCTTTATTTTTTCTTTTTTTTATTTTTGCATGAGTCACAGTTAATCAAAATTTGGAAAATCAAAAGAAAAACATACATGTGATATTCACTGTATAAGAGATAGAAATGTTATATCTGATTGATGGGGGGTCCACATAAGGTTTCATGCCTAATTGAACCAAATTAAAGCATATCGTAAAGTTTTCGACAAGTTTGTGAAAAGTTTAAGTGGACAATTATATCTACAATCATCGTTGGGTTACGCGTATAATAATTATCGAAATTGAAGTGTTACTTAGTGATATTTTCGTCAATATGATTCCCTGCTCAATTCATAAAAATATGTACTGCTTCAATAGTGTAGTCGTTTATTGTTTTTCGTTATTTGTTATTTGAAAATTTCGAAAATCCAAAAAGATTTCTTTCTTTTTTTTTCTATTCTGCGTTAGTTTCGATTTACCAAGCTAGCGAATAAATTCAAAGGAAAAAAGAAAAATATTGATCCCCAAAAAGTTTTAAGTTAATCGTGCTTAATGTATTTACAACTGGTATCAGTTGTATTTTTAACGTAAAAATCCGTTTAAATTAAGTATTACCGATCCTTGGTTGATTGGGTATTTTAATGTATGCGATTAAACCCTAAAATTGGATTTAATTGATTATTTAATTCAGTGATTAAAACCCTAATTGGTTTTAATATTATTTAAATCCTTAAAAGAGATTTGTATCTCATTTGCTAAGGAAAATTGGGTGATTCGTTAAAATGTTTAACGAATGTAAAGTCATTCGTTATTTAAACATAACGAATGAGTTTCTCATTCGTTATAAAGACATTCGCTTCCATTGTGCATAACGAATGGAGGTCATTCGTTTAAACATTTAACGAATAGAATGTATAATGTATCATTCGTTAAAGATTAACGAATAACTTCTTTATTCGTTAAAATGTTAACGAATAAGAGAAGGTAAAATAAGATTCGTTAAAATTTTTAACGAATGAGAATCTTATTCGTTGAAAAGTTTAACGAATCTGGATTATTAATTTAACGAATGAGGTCATTCGTTAGTTCAAATTTTGAACGAATGACCTTGGGCGTTGTGAAATTATTGGGTTAAAATCCCAATGTTTGACGAATGCCGTTTCATTCGCCATTTTCCTATTTCACTATCACCCTAGACGAATTATTGCAAAATTTTTCCAAGATTTCATACATGCTTATTATCACAATTGATTAACATATTCGTGTTATACAGGTATTGGCGATCTCAATGATATGAGTCTTATGGATTTTCATCGGGTTTTATGTGTTAATTGATCGATGTTCTAACTGGTTATGAACCGAATAGTTACACACTGTTAAAACTCATATATTGATGACAATTAGTTCTGATGATCATTGATTAAGATATAAAACTGATTTCAGACCAATGTCATTGGAGTTAAATGTGAAAATTGTTAGGAAACTAACTGATACGTCGTTGAATAGTAAAAATTAATTTAATTTTTGACTCCTGATAGTCAAATGAAAATTTAATTTACATTCGTTACCTTTGTAACGAATGATCAGGTCAGATTCGTTAAATTGTTAACGAAAGACTATCTGTTTCGCTAATGTAGCGAATGGACAGTGAAATTGATAACGAATAAGTGTAACGAACCAGAGTTGATTCGTTAAAGTAATACACATTGATTCGTTACAATAACGAATGACTTCACATATAACCGTTATTTGTAACGAATGTAAAACATTTATTGTATAACGAATGTCTCATTCGTATAAAGTAACGAATGAGATAATCATTCGTTAAATCAGTATGATGTATTTTAACAGTTTGCTAAATTTTTTTTAAAAATAGAAAATGGCAGATGAGATCATTCAACACCCAGTTCCCGAGCAACAACCAGCAGATAATCCAGAACATCCTCAAATTCAAGATGAACCTGTTCAAGCTCCTGTCATGCTGTCATGGAACAAGAGCCATAATATTCGAAGGAATGATTAGTTTTCTAATTCGCTCGAGAAACTACAAGGTCATTTCTACCCGTACAGTTGTTTATCAAAAGATAATACAAGAGTTCTGGAATACTGCTACGTTTAATGAAAAAGATAATCAGATAGAAGCGGTTATTCAAAAAAAAACGGGTGGTGATTGATATTGGCGTGATCAGAGACTCACTGGGATTTAATGACACAGTTGATGACAGATGTGAGTTTGATAGAGCATTGATCAGAGGATTATTTGGCCGTGTAAAGTATAATGGTGATTTGGGCAGATCTATGTACAACAAAGCGAACTTGTGTGAACAATACAAGTATCTGTTTCACGTATTGATTCATTGTCTCGGTGGACGCAAGGGTGGATTTGACGAGTGCCGAGTGATGCTTCAATCTGCGTTTGTTTCCCTTGTTCTTAATAAACCATTCAATTTCTCAGAATTGGTTTATTATCATTTGAAAGAAAACATCACCAGCAGACATAAGTTCTTAATGTATCCCATATTTTACAAATGATGATAAATGATCTGGTACCTGACTTGGAAAAAGATCAAGCAGACGTGATGAAGCTCGATCATATGAATGAAGAGACAATGCGATGTTTGAGATTGTACAGAGGTCAGAGTTTGGCAGATCGACCAAAGTTTAAACATTTGATTGGTCATCTAGCGAATATTGATTATGTCGCGCCACCTAATGATCGTTGGGCTCATGACGATTCCGATTCAGAACGTGAAGGTGGTGATGGTGGTGATGGTGGTCCAGGACCACAAGCCGAGTTAAGTTATGAACAGAAGCGTAAGCGTAAAGGTAAAGAACTGATGACGGAAAAGGGGGAGAAACCCAAGAAACAACGAGTTAGAAGGGGTTCGGGTATTGAGATACCGAGTCAGCCGTTTGTGCCTTCTAATGCTGTTTCTACTCCTATTATTTCTTCTACTGCTTCTCCAGTTCCAGTTCCAATTCCACAGATTCCACGATCTCCTACTTCTACTACAATGACAGATTTTCCTCGTTCTCCAACACCTGTGCAGATGCCTACGTCTCCAATGCCTCCAACTCTGACTTTGGCTACTACTGTGAAGCATGATCCTCATTTTGGAGACATATTACATACTGTATTGGCACAGATGCCTACACCACAGCCAACTACTCCTGTTACTTCAACACCGTTGCCGAGGCCTGAGCATTCTTTTATGTCATTCAATTGTCCTCAGGGTCCAATGCAACCAGTGCATCCTAATTTCTATCACATGGCTCCTCATGCTCAATGGTTTCACATGATGAATTTGTTGCATTTACAGCACACTCAAATGCAAGCAGACAGAGCTGCAAATGAGCTAGCGCAACGGAATTTGCTGAGGCATCTTCTATCGGCTCAACGTGATAATAGGGAACTTCGAGCTCTGATTGCTGCTCAGGGGGAGAGATTAGATAAGCAGGATGAGATTATTCTTCAACTGACATGCAAAGAAGATGAATTAAAGAAGTTGAAGAATAATGAAGACGATCAAGATGGTGCAGGGGGTGGGATAGATCAGCAATCGGGTGGAAGTTCCACACCGTCGGCGGGTAATAAGATTGATGCGAGTGTTGGTGGTGGGTCTGAAGCTAGTAATCTACAGATTGTTCCATATAAAGATTACACGAGAGCCAAGCCAATAGATGTTATTCCGGTGAACATGCTTCTGTTTGTAGGAATGGATGGGATTGTATACAGTATGGTGAATGCTGATGAGATCGAAGAAGGAGAATTTGTTGATCATTCTTTAACGAAAGAACAAATTGCCTTGCTTCTGGATCTAAATGATGATGAGATTGAGGAATTGGGTAAGAACGTGGATGTGGAGATGGAAGATAGTACTGATACAGGTATTCCTCACGGGAATGTACCTGATTTTGAAGAAGTGGAAGTGGAAGATGTTACTGCTGAAGAATATCCGAAGTTTTACACAGATAATAACAATGACTCGGGTATTCCGTTTTTCACTACTGAGCGCTTTGATGCAGCAGAACGTCGGTTACAAGAAGAAAAGAATAAGTTTAAAGCTGCTGAATCAAGTCATGTATCCACTACTGATAAAAAGCGCAAACGTGCTTTGGATGGTATGTTCGAGCATAACGTAAAGAAGATGAACAAGATGATCGAGACCTTTCGTTATCATGAACAAGAGGAAGTCAAATTAGCAAGGGATCGAGCATCGGCATACCAAATGAAGAAGTACAAGCCAGCTAAAGATGTGAGAGGTGACATGGTAGCATGGCAGTATGATTCAGAGCTTAAGGTATATATCGTGAAGTGGGAGCATGGTATTTATTATTTCAAACGCCCACACGATATCTTATATATGCCCAGATGGGATGTGAGAAGCTAATCGACCGTTTGTGAATCGTGGGGACGATAAGTGGGCTAGTTGGTTCTATAAGCAGTTATTACATGAAACCCGTTTTGGTTTCAAGTTTTTCAAGCCTCAGGTGCCAACTCATAAGTACATTGATGAGATTGATACTCGCACCGGCTGGAGGAAGTTAAATTTACAAGTCAAGCAGCCGAAGACTATGAAGAGGGTTCCCATGAAGATATTTCCTCAGAGTCTTTTCACCTCGTTCAATTATTGGTACTACGACAATATTACAGGTGAAGCGGTGATTGTTTATGGTTACGGTTCTAACACGAAGACAATACGTGTTATTGATCTGATGTGGCTAGTCAACCTATCTGAGTCTGACAACGATGCGTTATTTACATGTCAGATCAGATTTGTTAATGTAAGAGATTATGAACTTGCTATGAAGTTTCAGAAGGTTGTTAGAGTCTGTTATGCATACAAGATTCATAGCTGCGTTGACTGGAAGACGAAGATGTTCCAGTGTTAAAGTAGATAAAGAGCTCGAGACGAGGGGGAGTTTGTTGATACATGTTTTGTACGTCTCGATCTTTATCAGGGCATTAATGTAATAAGTCTAAAGTATAGGGGTCTTAATGTAAATATGGCTAAATGGGTCATTCGCTCTAATGTAAGTTACATTCGTTACCCCGTAACGAATGTAACACATTCGTCTAATTGTAAGCTCATTCGTTAACCAAGTTTAACGAATGAGATAACGAATGAGGGCCATTCGCTATCATTTAAAGTATAACGAATAAGTATGTTTATTTGTTAAAGTATATGTAACGAATGTGGTCATCCCCTATAAATACCCTGTAACTTATCATTAATGTAACAGTTCTGATATTTAGCCATTTTCTCTCTCGTTACTCTGCCGAATTGTTCACTCAACATACACACTACACACACATAACGTATGCAAGCCTAATCATATAAGAATCAACATGTGTATCGTTGTTATCAAGATCTAGATCTGTACAAGCTCTTTCACACACCAACAATAGTTGCTTGATAATGTTGTTCATTGTTTGATAAAGAGTTACTTCAGGTAATAGAATTAAGAAGTAGAATTGATGTTGATTGATGAGTTGGTTCCAAACTTAGTAAAACTTTGTTTAGAAAATCATTAAAATGTCATATGTAGTTACTCGAATATGTTTGTCTTGATATGTGCAGGTTAAAACAGGATAATGGAGGAAGATTGTGAAGTTGATGAAGATGAGAGTCTGTTGAAGATGATTAAGATTCAAAGACGTTGCTTTCAACTATCAAATCTTTATAAGTCGTTACTTTCAAATACCATGTTTTCCAAAAGCATATAATGAATGAAAGTATCACGGATCAGATACAAGGGATAATATGATCATATCTTATATGAATACTAGTAACCTGAGTGCCTCCAATACTACACTGTAGGAGTTCATGAAAAAGAGGTGCTGTCAAGACTACACCAGGTGTCCATGAAGAGTGTATGATGTTTAAATGTTGAAAAGATGTTTAAGAAGAAAGACTGAAGATAGAAGATCGAAGACCTAGCAACATCCAAGGGGGAGTTTGTTAGGACATAATGTCTATTGCTAGGGTCTTAGATGTACTAGATATGGTTGTATAGGGCTAAAATGTCAAATGTATAAGTTTGAGTTTGTTAGTCAACGCATAAGCCTTCAAGTTAACGCATATCATATGCGACGTATATGATATACGGCGTATATCATATACGGACTTGATGAGCTTATTCATGTTTCCTATAAATAGGAGACTTAGGCATTTCTACTTAGACTTTTGGTGAATGTTAGAGTGAGAGAGTAGAGAGAGAAAGTTGCTACAAAGCCATATCTTGTAATCTTTGAAGTTATCAATGAAGAATATGCTTAATGTTTACTTGTTTTGTTCACTCTCAATGGATTCCGCACTTTGAGATACAAGCTGTAACATCTAGAGATCCTAATTGTTGTATACATCAGTATGGCATCCTCCTTCAAAAATCTATCTGTAATAAACTTAATTTTTTTCATAAATTGCTTGACGGGCCGAGACAACAGATTGGGCCAAACATATCCACATTAATATACCAATCAGTTAACAAATATTGTTAAGCAAGCTCTGCTATAATACTACTGCTAAACGTGCTTAAACCCAAAACGGCAAACTAAGCCCAACCACTAAATACCCAATCATAAATCTTGCATAAAAATTGTTAAACACTACACTTTTCAACAATTTACATTTTATCTACTTTTTAAAAATCTTTTCTGTAATGAACAATTTTTTTTTCATAAATTGCTTTCACGGGCCGACAAAGCAAATTAAGCGAAACATGCCATATTAATATACCAATCAGCCAACAATTACTGTTAAGCATGTTATATTAATATATTGTTGTTAAACACGCTTAAACGACCTGAAACGCCAAATTGAGCCAAATACTAAACAATGAATCTTCAACCTTGCATACACACTTCTAAACATTCAGAACACCTTTCAACGTAGGTTCAGTAAAACCCATCAACCATATCTAAAGACTATCGCAACAAAAAAGCTGCAATTTTCTTAGCAACTTTGTCGAATGTTTAACGTTGTTTAATATTCTATAAATTATGTAGACAATCATCCATAAATCATAAATCATAGATGTAATCACAGCTCCAACAAAACTAAACTCGTCGCAACCGGGTCATCCATTAGTTAATAACAATTGTAAAAGCAAAAGTAATGTTGAACGCGAACGTGAGACATATTTATTGAAACAATGCAAACTAAAAATACATATACCAAATGACATAATTCACTTATTCTTCATAATCTTCAATTTGTTTCTTATTCGTTTGTTTCATCAATTATTTCTTCCTCATTTGTTTCGTCTATGCCCTCTTCTATTGCATCCTCTTCATATACTACTTAAACTATATTGCGGTGCCCATAAACACCACTAAAAGTGAATCCCATGCACACACAAGTAACAATGAGGTATGACTTATTAAGAGTAACCTGCAATTACAAATAAAAGAGGGTGATCATATAATATATTAATATACTTATATACATATATGTATATTATTTAAAAAAATATAAACACTGAACTCATTGATAATATTTATCGAGTGGTCTTTGTAAGCAACAACATAAGTACGTATTCTATCCACTTCCTCCCAAGTTACAGTGTAACACAAAATCATTCTGTACTACTAGCATTAGTGTTACACAATTAACAAAGTGCTTAAACATACATGTTTTAAGTAGTAATGTCACATATTTGAATAGTCAGTGTATTTTCATCTTTGTAATTGCTTATTTAAGTTGTATTGAATTTAAATATACACATATCAACAAAATATTATTATACATACATGTATAGACAATGTATGTCCGTACATATATGTTCAATATTACTATACATGATACATCACAATTCTCAAAGATGGTCAAAATTCTAGACATAAACATAAATTAAGCATAAAACTAAACAACCAAACTTAATTTTTAATCATTTTAATCCAACCTAAAATCACTATAAAGCATTGGATTTTGATTGTTATATATCTAATTAGTGCTTCACATTCAGAACAACCTTAATTGTTTATTCTGCAGTCAAATTGATCAAATTGATAACAATGAAGATCAAATTGGAACCTGAAATTTCACACACATGTTTAGAATAACTGAATCGAATATCTCAATCAAAATCTAATCGTTTATTTAAAGAATAATAATATGACCAACTATGAAACCTTAAAAGTAAGAACTTGTGGGATCTGGAAATTAGCATTCCATTGAGAAAAGGCGTTATCTCCCAATGGCAGCGCTCGAGGTCGTCGAAGACAGGGCAGTAGCCGGTGAGAGTTAAATAATCAGATTTAGAGAAAGAAGCTCGTAATTGAAGTATACGTTCCCAAGAGGTAACAGTGTGAAAATCCCTTTTTAACTAACCCTTCTTATAGAATTTTAAATCCCCTCAATTTTAAAGAAAATTATTGGTTAAGAATGGTTCTCAAAGTTCTCAATTTTCAAATGATTCTCATACGACCCCAATCCTATAAATATATATATATATATATATATACCTATACTATTAAAGCAACACAAGTTGTGCACATAGTATTTAACTAGGCACTCCACATAGCATGCCAATTAGATGCCTTGTCACTATTTCCTATTATATTATGACCTATGACCCGTTTTTCTATTATAATCCATGACCCGTAAGGTTTTATAAAATTTTGAAAAAGTTATTGTTGTGTGATACGGGTTCTGAACCCAAGACCTCATGTTTCAAACCAATTGTGGTTACCAACTCCACTAAATGGTAATTGTGTTTGATTTCTTGCCTTAATATATATAAATGTGATTTCTCTTCAAGTATAAAACCAAAATTATATTTAATTGTTAACATTTTCATAATTCACGATATGACATTGTCTTCTCATATCTCTTTAGCACAACCATTTAAGATTGTTCATCGTTTCTCTATTTATTTTAAAATATAATACATTTTTATTTATTTTCTTTTACAACAAAATCATAAATTTTGTAAATTTAGTTTTTAAATCTGTAACAACATTTTGTTTTAAATATCATTTTTATACACACAATATTTAACAAAACAATATCATTTTTATACACACAATAAATGTTTTATTTCAAATAAATCAAACATGAAGATTAGGTCTTCAACTTAAAATTATAGTACATAATGTATCAAAAACTTAATAAAAAAGTCATAACTAAAAATTATTATATGAAACAGTTGAACTTACTTATTACATATAATATTTTTTTTAATTTTTATTATATTTTTCACCCGTGTGAAACGCGGCTCTAACCTAGTATGTATGTGTGTGTGTGTATATATATACACACACATATATATATATATATATATATATATATATATATATATATATATATATATATATAAAAGAATAAAAGATCCTGAAGAAAAGGTAAAGATTCTTGACATAATCTATCAAGAAGAAGAAAAGAAGGATGATATACCAAAAGAACCAGAAGGTCCTTATACAATGAAACATATTCATGATAGATTGAATAATAGAAAGCATAATTCTTCAACTCCTGAAGATCTAAAATCTGAAGTAGCCAAACTAAAAGGAGAAATAATAAATCTAAAAAAACAAAGTTATGACTTTGAAAAAAAGATTCTAGATCTAGAAAAAACTAGTATTTTTAATATTATATATATATATATATATATATATATATATATATAACAGGGGTGGGTTCTAGTGAAAACTCGTATTAAAGAGAAAACTTAAAAACTCCTAAAAACTATTTTTAACTTTTTAAAAAAAAAATTTTGAAGTTTCTTTTTTTTTCCATTATTCTTATATGTTGTTATTGGTTAAAAAAAAAAAAAAAAACCACAACAACAACTTGTCGGTAACCTCGTCGATATAGTGCGCATGTGTAAATATGCAAAAGTGTTTGTATTGCATAGACTACAACACTATATATTTGATACACACTATTGTATATATGCAATATAAGACTAATACACACATCGAATACACATTAGTACGTATGTGTAATACAACATTAACGCACATGTGCACCACATCGACTTTTATTTTATTATTATTTTTTTTCCATATAATACAACACTACTACACATATACAATACACAAACATTGAATATATGCAATAAAACACTATTAAACTCAAAAATACATAGTAATACACATGTGTAATACACCGGTGTCGCACAGTAATACATATGTGCATTACAACGGTTTTTTTATTTATTTTTATTTTTTTAATTTTTTTTATATTTTTCGAATGAAATATAAGAAAATATAAGAATAATGGCTAAAACAGAATTTTGAAAATATTTTTTATTTTTAATTAAAAATAATTCTTTATGAGTTTTTTAGTTTTCTCTCTAAAGGTGAGTTTTCTCTTGATCCTCTCCCTATATATATATATATATATGGTAAGGTTAACATGAAAGCCCACTTGAGTTGTGAAAACCCACGAAAACCCTATGTAACATCGTTCTGTTTTTTTTTTTTGTTACATGTAATATATGTTGTAACATTTAATACAAAACATCGAAACATAAAAAAAATGTTTTGTTATTTTTTAACATTTTTTTACTAATTTTTATATATGTTTTCAGAAGAGAGAAAAAGTTATATTTATATTTACATTTTTTATTTACTTTAATTGAGGACCATAAGATTTAAACATTAATTAAAAACATGTGGTTGAGAATGAGTTTCTAGAGTTTTCACAACTCAAGCGAGTTTTCAATTTATACTTAGCCTATATATATATATATATATATGAGAGATTTTTTGAGAACCATGTTGAGTTTTAAGAAATTAAGAACTCAATCCTAGGCCACACATTTAATTAAATGAAATGGAATATGTGGTTGAGATTAAATCTGGCAAAAAAGTCAAAGTATGAGAGAGAATAAAGATATAAGTGGTTACACTAACTTTTACGTCCGTTACACATTTGTCAAAAGTCGACTCGGTGCGTAAAAAATTATGTAATTTTTTTACGTGTATGTAACTTACATATATTATGCATATGTAAAAAAATTCGAAAAAAAAACTGTTACACTGAGTTATTTCGAGTTCTTAAAACTCAAAAGGATTCTTATTTGAAATCTTCCCTATATATATGTGTGTGTGTGTGTGTGTGTGTGTGTGTGTGTGTGTGTGTGTGTGTGGTAAGGATCCTAAAAGAACCTTTGGTAAATTGAAAACTTTAAGAACCATTTTGGACCACTAAAAAAAACCTCTAAAAAATAATTAAAAAATTATAAAAAAAACAAAAATTTTTAAAAAGTAAAAAAACAAAATTCTTATACTTCATTCCGGTTTCATTAAAAAAACCGAATTTTTTTTTAATTCGTATTATACCTATACACATATGTATAATTTCATTTAATTTATAGTTACGTAATGTACACATATGTACATTATCATTTACCTTAAATTATACATATGTGTACGTATGAACAAAAACATATGTGTACATATATATACATACTATACATATATGGATAATTTAGCTAAACCGATAATTTTTTTTTCAAGTTATTTATTTATTTATTTTTTAGAAACCGGGATGATAAATAAGAATTTTGATTTTTTTACTTTTTTTTATTTTTGTATTTTTTTTTGTTTTATGATTTTTTTTATTTTTCGGTTTTTTTATGGTGAAAAATGATTCTCATAGTTCTCAATTATCAAATTGTTATTACATGATCCTGATCATATATATATATCATATATATATATATAAATTTGTGTACCAACAAAACTCTAAAAGGAAATCAAGATAATGTTAGCCTTTTTACATAAAAAGAATTATGTGTTTTTGTATGACAGAGACATTTGCAAACATGCATGTGACTAAGTTGTTTTGAGTATCAAAACTAAGGAACAAACAAGATGTTGCAATAAAAATATCTTGGTAGGACCCGTAGTTATTTGGTAATCCATATTCTTAGGTATTTTTACAAGCCTTTATATTTAGAAATCTATTTAGTGTGTGGTTAATACAAGATCAATTTCAGAACATCTACACTCCGAAAGGTTTCATGGTTCTGCATCTCATCCACGTCCGTCAAGTACATGATCCGCGTTGCAAATGGTCTACATTAGGAATAATAAAAAACCGTATAATGCAACTAATTAAGAGTATACGAAGTGGGAGCCATGAACTCCCAGGGAATTAATTATTTTTTATTTACCCTGAATCAAATATCTATCGTAAGTTTAATAGATAATTTTTTGGTCGTACGCAATGCTTTCAGACCCGGATCAGACATTGATCCGGACATCTTACTGGGTCACAGGTCGGACCATACATCGACCCAGATGGACGTCATAAGAGGGGAAGGGGCACTAGTGTGGGTAAGGTTTATGGGTAGTATACCATATGGTAAACCCACCCCTAACTATATGGATAGTTTGCCAAATTACAATCTATGGCAAAGGTTTGCGGCGTGTTTATATGACCGTTGGAGATTTTTAAAGAAATCAAACACTCATTAATGCTCAATTTATTACAAAAAATAAAAAAAGTTTTTGGATACTTGTGTGTAGGTGTTTCCAGTTGTTTTGAGGTTTGTGGGTACTTAAGGGTAAAAATGAAATAATGGTGTATGATTGGTTGGTGAATGGGTAATACCCATAAATGCCCCTCCCCCTCTAATATATATATGTGTGGATAATTTGAGAACCTTTTTGAGTTTTAAAAGCTTTAAGAACCTCATTATTAACCACACATTTAATTAAATAAGTTAGATTGTATGGTTGAAATTAAATATGATTAAAAATTAAGTATGAGAGAGAATAAAGATATACGGTGATTGCAATAACTTAAACGCTCGTTACACCTATGTAAAAAGTCGATTCGGTGCATAAAAAATGTTGTAATTTTTCTACGTACACGTAAACTACGTATATCACACATACGTATATGTAAAAAAAATTCAAAAAAAAATTGTTACGTTGATTTCTTTCGAGTTCTTAAAATTCAAGTGGTTCTCAAAAGAAACCACATATATATATATATATTCATCGTTTTCTTTTTCTGTTAAAAATGGAGTGTTTGAAATGAGTTTTTCACATCAATAAACTCATTTAATATTAACACTCAAAGTTTGAAATTGATTGAAATGGAGTTATGGAATAAATACTTCTATTTTTTAACCTAAAAAAATGAACATGGAGTCCGTAACATGTAGTTTATGGGGATTTGGAGGATAAAGTGTTGTGATTTTCACATCTGGGTATCAAAATAGAAATGATTTTAATTGAATTATATGATTTTATTAAATATATAGTATTTAAGTTTCACATAGAGAAACATAAATAAGCTTGGTTGGTTGGTTGCTGTGGTTTTTCTAAAACAACATTTTGCTGGTGATTGCTTGGGTTCGATTCCCAGCCCAAACAGTGTTTTTAATTTAATCTAAAAAACGTTTTATCGCTCAAACCAGTGGTTCACCGGTTCCAGTCAGACCGCAACCCGCCAAACCCAGCTAGGCCGTTAGAAAACGGGTCATATGCTGTAAACCGGACCGGTACCACCGCAACCCGCCAAACCCAGCTAGGCTGTTAGAAAACGGGTTATATGCTGTAAACCGGACCGGTACAACCGGTTCCAGTCAGACCGCAACCCGCCAAACCCAGCTAGGCTGTTAGAAAACGGGTCATATGCTGTAAACCGGACCGGTACCACCGCAACCCGCCAAACCCAGCTAGGCTGTTAGAAAACGGGTTATATGCTGTAAACCGGACCGGTACCACCGGTTCCAGTCAGACCGCAACCCGCCAAACCCAGCTAGGATGTTAGAAAACGGGTTATATGCTGTAAACCAGACCGGAATGCCTAGCGGGTCTCGGTCAGACCGGTTGGTCCAGTCCCGGTGTTTTCCACCGGTTCCAGTCAGACCGAAACCCGGCTAGGCTGTTAGAAAACAGGTTATATGCTGTAAACTGGACCGGAATGCCTAGCGGGTCTCGGTCAGACCGGTCGGTCCGGTCCAGGTTAAAAACACTGGTCGTACGTGTAATAATTTCCAGGGGAACACCTAGGTCAAACTCTAAAGCCAGCGTATGCCCGGTTAAAACAACATAGTTTGGCTAGAATGGAGCATCGGGGCTCTCTAAATTCAAAGAGTACGGTTGCCTAGATATAATAAAGCCAAGATATAATAAAGTCGCTAAGAACTAAAAGAATTTTGTTTTAAACGACTAATGAATTCAAAGCCAATTGTCCAAAGCTCCGTCACCCACATTTAAAAATTAAATAATAATAATAATAATAATAATAATAATAATAATAATAATAATAATAATAATAATAATAGTAGTAGTAAACGGAGGTAGCATGTGTTTTACATACTAAAAGTTCATTAAAAGTTATTTTTACCTGCCAAAAATCCATTTTAACAAAACTTATATTTGAAGCTTTTGCACATTTAGAAGTTGTTCTAGTAAAAAATATTAAAATAAAAGAAAAAAAGAAGTTAAAAGATAGTTAAAAAAATGGCAAATTGTATTTTAATAATCTCAACTAACTGTTATTGGCCGATAATAATCCCAACTTAGTTTATAGGCACCGGTGGTCTCAAATTTAAAAAAATTGGCTCTCGGTGGTGCCCCATTAAAAAAAAAACTTGGCGTTAAGTTTTTTTCGAATTTCAAACTGATATTTAGGGCTTTTAATTGGAAGGAGAATACGAGTCGATTGATGTAAACTTAACTCGAAACGATACTCCAAATTGCTTGATTAGTGCTTCAAGTCAGGTGTTTGAACTTCAAATTAACAAAAATTAAGTTGTTTTGATCATCATTTCGAGCTAAGTTTTACATTAATCGACTCGCATCCTCCTTCTGATCAAAAGCCCTAAAAAATCAGCTTGAATTTCAAAAAAAAAAAAAAAAACTTAACGCCGTTAAGTTTTTAACGGGGGACCATTGAGAGCCAGTTTTTTAAAATTTGGGACCACCAGTGGCAATAAACTAAGTTGGGCTTAATATCAGCTAATACTAGTTAGTTGGGATTATTAAAATCTAATTTGCCTAAAAAGTAAAAAAAAAAATTCAAAAATATATTTTTTTAACAGAATACCAACTACAAGTTTATATGCAAAAGATCTATATATATATACACTAAACATTTTACACAAAAAAAATGAGATTATAAATGGGTTTTTATGGAACTTTTATATGTAAACTATCAAGGACGAATTGATATAACTCACCAAAACGTAATCACACAATAATTAATATTGAATAACTCTCAATATTATATAGAAAAATATAAATCAAAAACCCTTATTACACATAACTCGTGTTTTTTTAGATGAACCCTAACTTGGTTGTATCTTGTGTGCTTATCTAATGTTTAACCATATCTCGATTTATATAAACTAACCTAACTTGCTAGCCAAGACTAATAACCTAGTATCAAAACTTCAACATGCAGTTTGTTTAAATTTCTTTAATCTATCATTGGTTATGTAAACGTGTCATATAGTGTGTAAATAAGTTGATTGAAACTCAACACAAGGTCATATGTTTTTACATGAACCTCAACATGATGTGAATTTGAAAATCATATTATACACATGAACACAAACATAACTCATGTATTTACAATCAGGGTGTCCAAAATGAGTAAAAAAATGGTTCTTATAAAAAAAACTCCTAAAAGATCAACGATTTCATCACTAGTCCCAAAATCTAAAATCTAATAGATTGTTTAATTTTTAATAGATCTATTTAGAATTTTTTTAGACCCTTATTGGTTTCTTTTCAGACATTTTTAGTCTAATTCACAAATTAAAATTAAAAAAAATCATATATATATATATTTATTTTAATATTTTGGGCCATTATCGAGATAATGGTCTTGACGTCTATCGAGCCCTGTATAAAGTCATTAACTATTGACATTTTAGCTAGCAATCTCTTAATATACACTTATATTCAGAGCAATCTAGTCTGATTCTCACGCCGGAGGGTGGTCACAAGGAGGAACCCCCCCCCCCCTTCTCAGTGACGAGCTTACGGTGTCTGTTTTGCAGGTCTCCAGAAGAACAACCTTCTCTGCTGGACCTCATCCCCGTGGGAAACATTACTTAACCCCCAGATTATCTATAATCTGTCCAGGGTTCACTTAGTGTTTCTTCATTGGCGCCATCCGTGCATAAAAGCTAGAACTAATTTAGTTTTTTCAAAATTTTTGAAGAAATGGTTAACGTTACTCCGGTCCCAAGGCTAGTAACCGACCAAGAAACCCCGGTAACCACAACCCCAGCAACTGGGGGGAACACCGGCGGTTATACAAATCTTACGAACACTACCCCGACTACCCAAGCCGGGGCAAGTGCAGTAAATATTCCACTGGGGTTCACTGATGCCCAGTTGGAAAAACGAACGAGGGTCCCTCGCCAAACACTAGATCAAGTGAAGGCGTGGGCCGAAGCACGTCAAAGAGAGTTCCAAGCTGAATTGGATGAACGCTTGCGTTCAGTTCAACAGGCTGACGAATTCGGCAGTACTCGCCAACACCTCAATATGAACAGTGAGTGCGAGTACTCAGACGACGAGAGGGAAGAATCCGATACCGACGCAAACCCTCGCCATAAGGCGAAAGGGAAGCGTAAGGAAACGGACTTCCAACCAAAAAGGAACTTTGGGGAAGCTTTTAAACCAACAAATGCGGAGAGAAACCCGCGTGACTTCTCCAAAACCTTTAGACCAACTGCTACAAATGCAGGAAAGTCAAAATTTGCAAGGGACATTGCGGAAGCAATCGCCCCGAGAAGTGCCAAACAAATGTCCAACATTGGCACTTATGATGGTCTATCCGACCCAGACGACCATTTGAACAGGTTCATTGCGGGGGCTACCGTCAGTAACTGGACGGAACCCACGTGGTGTTACATGTTCCAGATGACTCTGGTCGGAGCGGCCAGGGCATGGTTCGATCGTTTACCGGTCCACCATATATATGACTGGGCGGACTTTCAGAACAAGTTCAGCCAGCACTTCAGCCAACAGAGGAAATACACTGAAGAACAGTGGACGATCCTCAACTGCGTTAGAGAGGAGGATGAATCTTTACTAGACTTCATCACCCGCTTCAACTCCAAAAAGCTAAGTCTCGGCAACATAAGTGAAGATCTGGTTCGCGCCGCTTTCATCCAAGGCGCCGAATACCCAGAGCTTATCCGCACATTGACGGGTAAGGATGGCATGCCATCAACATGGGATGCCATCATGACGGCGGCAAAGCGCTTTGCCGAGACGGAAAAGCAACTGGGAAGGGATCTTCCCCAGAGTACACACCTCTACACGCAGAGGACAAGAGAGAACAATGTTCGGATCGCCCGGCAGAACAAAAAGAGGAAGCTAGGTATCTGGCAGTCAAGGGTAAACTTTGACACCTCATCCAGCTCTCACCCTCTTGTTGGCGGAAGAAATCACACACACCCTTCAAGCCAAAAGCACCGGTGGACGCCACTCACCAAAAGCGTCACGGAGATATTTGCCACTGAAAAGCTACCGTGGCCAAAAGCTCCAATGATCCGGCAGCGACCTAATGCGGATCAAAGCAAATCCTGTGACTTCCACGGGACAAAAGGTCATGGTACGGAAGAGTGTACATCCTTGAAGGATATTGTTGAAGCATTCGTCAAGGATGGAAGACTGGCACACCTGGTGGCATCAATCAAGAAGGGAGGATGGAACGACAACCGGTACCGAGGCAACGGACGAAAGCCCGTTGACATCAGCATCAACATGGTTCATGGTAATATCAGAGGAAGAAAAAGGCGAACGATAGAACCATGTGCGTGGAAGGAAGCTGAGGTGCGCTTCCCGCGAGTGCCAGGAGGACCCAGCAAAGAAGGCCCTATCATCATCAAAAGCCAGCTGGGGCACTACATCACCTCCCGCACTCTTGCTGACAACGGCGCCTCGTCAACGGTGATGTACAGGCAGTTCTTCGACAAGCTAGATGACGAAGACAAGGAACGCCTGGAAACGATCTGCGCCTCGATGGTAGGGTTTGATGGCAGCACAAACACCCCCCTGGGTATCCTATCTTTCCCCGTCACTCTTACAGATGGGAAACACTCCCGCACAGAAGAAGTGGACTTTGTCGTGATGAGGAAGCCACACCACACATACGACATCCTCTTCGGGAGAGACGGGATGGCAAGATTCAACGCCGTGGTATCCTCAGTCCACGGCATGATGGGATGGCCAACAGCTGAGGGTGTAGCGATGATCACCGGCATTCCCCAGGTATGCATCGCATCTGTCTCATCTAAACCCAAACCAAAGATGGCTAAACCAACCATCACCGAACCAGAAAGATGGGCCTTCAACGACAAGTACCCGGACCAGGCCGTCACTATTGGCCCAACAATTGTTGATCCCACACGCACCTTACTCAAGCGCTTATTACAAAAAAACGCTGACATCTTCGCGTGGACACCAGCTGACATGACTGGTGTGCCCCGAAGTAAGGCAGAGCATAAGCTCAAATGCGATCCGGCTGTTATGCCGATCGTACAAAAGCGCAGAGTAATGGGGCCAGAACAAACTAACGCGTGTAAAACCCAAGTCAAGGAACTCCTTGACGCAGGCATCATACGCGTTAGTAGATATCAAACTTGGGTTGCAAATCCCGTTATGGTACCGAAGAATAACAAACAGTGGCGCATGTGCATAGATTTCAAGGACTTGAACAAAGCATGCCCCAAAGATTGTTATCCGTTACCCGAAATTGATCTTAAGGTGGACTCGCTGGCACCGTTCCGCCTTAAATGCTTCCTGGATGCGTATAAGGGGTACCATCAAATACACATGGCCGTTGATGATCAGGACAAAACCGCTTTTCGGACGCCCGATGGCACATTTTGTTACCAAATGATGCCATTCGGACTTAAGAATGCCGGGTCCACATACCAACGCCTGATGGACAACCAGTTTCATGCCCAAATTGGGAGGAACTTGGAAGTCTACATGGATGACTTGGTCATCAAAAGCCCTGACCCAGAAGTGATGTTGAAAGACATCGAAGAGACTTTCAACATGCTCAGGAAGATAAACATGAAGCTCAACCCGAGCAAATGTGCCTTTGGAATGGAAGAAGGGAAGTTCTTAGGGGTCATCGTCACTAAAGATGGCTTCAGAGCGAACCCTGAAAAGGTCGAAGCCATTATCAAAATGGAATCACCTACTACCATCAAACAGGCTCAGACACTGAATGGACGACTGGTGGCACTTAATCGTTTTTTGGCAAATCACGCGGATAAGTCGTTTCCCTTCGTGTCAACGTTGAGAAACTGTTTAAAGAAAACGCACTTCCGCTGGACACCAGAAGCGGAAGCAGCTTTTCAGGAGATTCGGTCACGCTTGATCGAACTCCCAACACTCACAGCACCAAAAGCGGGAGAGGAATTAATCCTATACCTTTCCGCAACAGATAGAGCAACCGGGGCAGTCCTGCTAGTAGAGCGAAAAGGCATCCAGATGCCAATCTATTATGTCAGCCGTGTCCTAACAGACGTAGAAACCCGGTACTCTACCCTCGAAAAATTAGTCTTAGCACTTATACACGCTTCACGCAGGTTAAGACGATATTTCCAGGGCCACCCAATAACCATTCTCTCTAACTTCAAACTTGCAAACGTTCTAGGCAAACCCGAGTTATCGGGACGCCTAGCCAAATGGGCAATTGAGTTGGGAGAATACGCGATAAAGTATAAACCAAGACCAGCCATAAAAGGCCAGGTTCTGGCCGACTTTATTGCAGAAGTGCCTGCATCGTGGGAAAAAGAGTGCCAGGAAGAGGTTCAACCCTCTCCAGCACAAGACATCAATGATGTCTGGCGACTCTACACTGATGGAGCAGCCAGTAACGAGGGTTCAGGCGCAGGGCTGAAACTAACCAACCCAGCAGGCCAAGAATACACTTACGCTATTCGACTGGATTTTCCAAGTACGAATAACGAAGCCGAATATGAGGCATTCTTGGCTGGGCTGAGAATTGCGCGTAAGATGGGGGTGAAAAACTTGGAAGCCCACGTGGATTCCATGTTGGTAGCCAATCAAATCAACGGGACGTACACGGCCGTGAACGACACAATGGCCCTATACCTCGCACAAGCAAAATCCCTTATGCGCGATTTCAATGACTGCAAAGTCATACACGTCAAGCGAAGTGAAAACAAATCTGCGGATGCGTTAAGCAAACTTGCATCATCAGCCTTCACCCACTTAGGAAAGGATATCCGCATTGAACTCCTCGAGACACCTTCGGTCCCGCACAAGGAAATTTGTGTCATCCAAACCGGCACGGAAACGTGGATGACACCAATAATAAAATACCTTGCGGCAGGTACACTCCCAGAATCCAAAAAACAGGCAAGAAAACTACGCTGTAAAGCACTGAATTATCAACTCATCGATGACATCCTTTACAGACGTAACTTTCTTGGCCCACTCTTAAGATGCGTGGACAACCAAGATGCTGACTACCTCCTAAGAGAAGTACACGAAGGCATCTGTGGAGTACACGCAGGTCCCCGCGCTGTTGTAACTAAGCTAAACAACGCGGGATACTTTTGGCCGGGGATGCATACGGATGCACTGGCATACATCAGAAAATGCAGGTCTTGCCAGCTTTACGCACCCAACACGCACCGCCCGAAGAACGAACTTGTTCCAGTCACTTCTTCATGGCCATTTCAGAAGTGGGCCATCGATGTGACAGGCCCATTTCCTACAGCAGCAGGAAATGTTCAGTTCCTTGTGGTAGCCATCGACTACTTCACCAAGTGGATAGAAGCAAAACCTTTAGCCCAAACAACCGCAAAACATATCAAAAAATTTATTTGGGAATTTATTATTTGTCGTTTTGGACTTCCACAGAATTTGGTGAGCGATAACGGCACCAACTTTGCTGATAAGAAGCTACAACAGTGGCTGAAAGAACTTCAAATCACCCACACCTTTACCTCAGTGGCACACCCGCAAGGTAATGGTGAGGTGGAAAGAGCAAACAAGAGCATCGTCGAAGGCATCAAGAAAAGACTCTTGGAACACAGATCCGGCTGGGTGGACGAGCTTCCGCACGTCCTTTAGGCAAACAGAACGCTGAAGAAGGCCAGTACGGGAGAAACCCCGTTCAGCCTCACTTATGGCACGGAAGCCATGGTCCCGGTCGAAATTGGTTTACCCTCACCAAGGATCTTGATTCAGCCAGAAGACAATGATGCGGAAAGACGGTTGGATCTTATGCTGACCGAGGAACGCAGAGACTTAGCCGCAGTGCGTGAAGAGAACTACAAGCGACAAATGCAAAAGTACTACAACACGCGGGTAAAACTCTGCAACTTCAATGTAGGAGACTACATACTGCGTAACAACGAGGCTTCGAACCAAGAACGCCCAGGAAAGCTGGCCCCGGTCTGGGAAGGGCCATACATTATCAAAGAAGTCCTGGGAAAGGGCGCATACCGGCTCGAAAGGCTCGATGGCACTCCCATCCCAAGAACATGGAATGGAGCTCAATTACGCAAATGTTATATGTAGATCAATTCCAAACTTGTAAAGAAAAGGCCTAGAGCCACTTCAAATGGAAATGATTCTCCTTTCATAATGTGTTGATAACTTTACCTTTATACTTATGAACTTCCCACACTGGTGCCGGTATTCACCGCATAAATGGGGAATAAGTAAGTCGTTACGTATGGAAGGCGGCAAAACCCGCATAAACACAACGCTAAAAATAAGGAAAACCTACACGCAGGTCAGATGTAAGTAAAGTTTAGCCATCCTTGTAAGTACAAGTGACGGTCTTACCCGCACAATCACGAACAAGGAAGCAAAACTTCAACCTATCATCTACCACGTTCAAAGGTTATCCTAAAAAAGGATGAGGAAAACCTACACGCAGGTCAGATATGGGTAAAGTTTAGCCATCCTACTAAGTGCAAGTGACGGTCCTACCCGCACAATCACGAAAGAGGAAGCAAAACTTCACACCTATTATCTACCACGTTCAAAGGTTAACTTATTCTAAAACACTTGGAAAATTGCTAATTTAAACTAAAGTATGCAAGTCATATAACGTTTATAAAGCAAGGAATCCAATGAAAGAAGCGGTCGTAGCCGCACAAAGATTTATATTTCATAAATATTCGTTACAAGAATGGCCGGGTAACTACCCGCCTACAAGAAAGTAAATCTATACAAACTAAATCTATCCTAGCAGCGGGAAGGGATCTTCAGGATCAGGCTTCAGGACCACTTCCACTTGGACCAGCGCCGTCAGTAGAGCGTGGCAGTTCAAGGAAAGCCTTAAGGATAGCTAGCCCATCATCAGCAGCAGCAACTTCATTCACCTTCTCCACCACCGGATGCGGGAAGGCAGCATACTGGTTCACTGCTTGGTCGTAAATAGCTTCAGTATCCACATTATACAAAGGGAAGTTGGAAGGCGGGACGCCTTTCTCAACGAACCCTAGACCAAGCAGGAAGCCGGCCCGTTCCCCATCCTCGTGAGAAGCGTTGAGGGCTGCGCTCATAGCATCATCGTAAGATGTCTCTGAGAAGACCCGATGCACAACCTACAAAAGAAAATATACAAGTGTCAACACCCTTTCTATTTACAAAGAAAAGCGTAAAGACATGAAAGCTTACCTGAGACAACGCTTCTCGAAGAAGCCATTCCTTGGCAACCAGAGCTTCTTGGAGGGCAGCTTGAGCTTCGTTACGGGCGCGTTCGGCTTCACTCTTGTTAAGGTTGGCAAGCAACACTTCTTTAGCCGCAGCCTCTTCGACGCCCTTTAGCTTCCGTTCAGTATGGTCAAGCACCCCCCTCTGGTCCAAGATCTCCTGGAGCTTTTTGGCGTCTTCCATCGCCAAGGCATCATGAGCCTGCTGGAGAGCCTCTAATTTGGCTTTAAGTTCTTCATTCTCCACGCGCAGAGGCTCAGCAACAGCTTCAGCCTTGGTGGCCCTCTCGGTTGCGTTCCTCGCAGTTTCCTTAGCCAGCCGAAGCTGTTAATTAACAGCTTGGGCAGCCTTGGAACGGGCCTCGAGTCGAGCCTGAACTTCAACCTCGAGGGCCTTGAAGGCCTTCTCCTTCTCCGCAGCCACTGCGGCAAGTTTTTGGTTCTCCTCCCGGACAGCCCGCGCCTGAGCTACTTCCTTGAGGCGAGCTGCTTTTAACTTGTCGTTTTCACGACAAAGCAGCTCGACGCGCGGCTGCATCCGGGCCAGGAGAACCCGAAGCTCATTGGTTAGCCTACCCTCCTGGTAGCTAGCCATGGATTCCCCCAACGCACCACTGGGAGCAGCGTGACGAGCCCATTCCACGCACTCCACAGGGGTGCGAAGGGTTGTTCCTCGGCGAATGTTCCATCGTGGAACATACACTTCATTGGAATCCGACACTGCAAAAAACACAAAGCAGTTAGGAAAAGATGATAAAATATATATATATATATATATATATATAAAATGGGCCAGAAGAACCCTACGCACCTGTAGGGTCAATAACAGGCCGATAGCCGCCGAACCCATCACCTGAACCCAAAGGAAATCCATCCAAGAGGTCAGGCAGATGGGAAGGTGGCAAAGATTGGCGGGAAGCCCCATGCGTACCTGATGGACCGGCCGTCGTTGCCGATGGCGGGGGCATGGTAGCAGCCGCCGTGGTCGCCGCCGCGGTCGCTGCCGCAGAATCCGCAGCAATAGTAACTGCCGGCTCGGTGAAGGATGCTGTAAAAATCGCACTCACAGCCGGCGGTGACGTCATCTCGGCTGGAACAGTCGGCTCAAAGGAGTGAGCAACTGAACCAGCGGAAGCAGGCGCAGGCGCCTGGGTCGACGCCTTAGGTAGGCTGACCAAGCCTACCGTCATTGGCGGAGAGGTACTACTCGGCGCTTCACCCTGGAATGCGTCAACATCCACGCCTGCGTAAAGAAGAAAAGTGTTAAAAGATTAAGCTATGAAGATAAAAGCTAAAGGAAAGTTGTACTTACGGGTTTTCTTGAGCCTAAAGGTACGGAGAGGAGGGGACGGACCCGATGGAGCCGGCCTCTTTGCGCCGGTCACCGTCGTCTTCTTTGGCTCTCCGGAGGTGACAGTCGCAACCTCCGGAGCGGTGGTCTTATCACCACCGGGATTCCCCGCCACCTCTTCGCTCTCGGTCTCCGAATCAGACCGAGGCGCTGGATCGGCAGTGGAGGCCTTCTCTTTCCCCTTCCCGCCGACAGCCTTCTTCTTCCGCACCAACGGAGGACCATCTGCGGATTCCTCATTAGAACATACGATTAAAGGAATTCCAGCAGAGGTTTCAACATTGAGGGGTCGAGGGTCGAATAACGCCTTACCTGACCGACGGGCACTAAGGATCTCATGGCCTAGCGGATAGACCTCCACGAACCGGTCCGCCGTTTGTTCTAGGATGGGCAACTCGTTCTCGTCTAGAGCGCGAGTACCCATCCGGGCGGGACCATCAGCCTCCCGCGGATTAAGGAGCGACTGCAGGTCGTTCCCCTCTGAAATAAACAGGAAAAAAGTTAGAAGCAATTCAGAATCAACAATAAGAGACAAATCATACCGTAAGGAACAGAGTTCGAACCGTATTCGAGGACGATTGGGATCTTTTGCGCATCGGCAGCCTTCCACACTCGGCTCATCCCCAGCATCACCATCCCGGACTCCGCAAACCGGTAAATCGGAGATTGGACCCGAGATATCTTCGCAAACCATTCCGCATCCTGGTAGCTGGAGGCGTGAAGGCTGGGAAGTGCTTGCCCGTTCTTGAATTTCATGGCAATGGGGATGGCGCGAGCGGATATGAAGAAAAACTCCCTCTTCCACGCGGGAAGACTGCGCTCGGTCGCGCAGATCTTTAAACCCTTAATCCGGGTTGTCAACGTGTACCACCCCTGGATGCACCTCCAAGTGTAGAAGGTCATCAGGCGGTCAACATAGGGCTCAACGCCCAGTATCCGGCACACCCACTCAAAGTGGCGAATCTTGGCGATCGCCATGGGGTGCAACTCGGTCAAATGAACACCGTGCCTCTCAAGGACACGGTAAACAAACTTTGTCAATGGGAACCTAAGATTCCCATAGACAAAGAATGCAGCATAAACCCCGATCTTGCCTCTGGGGGCATCGTATACCGTCTGGTGGGGTTCAGGAAACTCAGGCTCGAGAGACTCGAGCATGAACTTCCTGACGACGTACCGATATAGATCGCCAGGCATAGCACACTGGCACTCACCAGCAGTACTCTTGTCATCAGCTGTAGAATCGATATCACGAGACATCTTGTAAAAGAAGAAAACGATTTCGGGAGAATGCTTGCCTGAAAAGGATGAGTATTCGCCGGAAATCGCTTAAAAGATGAAGAGAATAGTGAAAGTGTGGATTACAAAGAACCCTCTCCCCCTTTATATACTAATCGCAATTAATGCGATGCATTTAATACGGAAGAGAGAAAAAACGAAGGTGCAATGAAACTATGACACGTGGCAAAAAGCAAGCTGGCAACAGCTGTTGACAGGACGCATACCATTAATTTAGCGGCCACGCGCCCGAAAAATCGCGCCCACGCGCCTGAAAAAGCGTCTGGAATGACCATGTACTGTCACGTCACCATAACTTCCTGCACGTCCTGACACAGTCAGAAGAAACCGTCGCACGACGTTTCAGATGTTTGGACTGTTCCTATCTTTCCACCAACTCTTCGAATTTCGAAATTTAAAATTCAAAAAGATTCAAAAGTAAGCGGGAAAATACCCCTTACCTTGGCAACCAAGTAACCATAAGACGGGTGCGGGTACAGTGTCAAGGCAAAACCCTTCACATACTTAGCACCCGCAGGGAATTGACGCCAGGAATACCTTGGAAATAAAGTAACTGAAAGACAAGTGCGGGTACAGTGTCAAGGCAAAACCCTTCACATACTTAGCACTCTGCAGGGAATTCAAACCAAGAAGGATCTTCTGGGCCATGCTTGCGGAAACGGGAATAACATCCCCGCATGACGGGAACGTCGAGAACTATATTGTTTGAAACTCCAAGATGGAATTGGTGGTTTTAGCATAATTGATCACTATGTTGAAAACTACCAAGACCCCATGGAGAATCCACACAAATGGACTCAACGCTCCTGACGTGCGAGGAGGTTACAAACCTACCCGCTTCATACCAAAGATCAAGCAGAAAAGTCGGGAATTTCTGCGTGACATCAGGAAAACCGCGGGAAGAATCACCACGGAAAACCTAAAAACTAAACCCTTTTCAAAACCCCTAGCTAAGTCCAAAAGTTCACCTCACTTATTAATAATTCATGAGAAGAACATTGGACTGGGGGGACTTGAAGAGGTAGGTCCCAGCAGAGCCCAGTTGGACCCGCAAGACTCACCTTGAACAGGGACGTCTGCGCAATGACCAACTGCTCCAGCAGGACCCACCATGCTCAAAGAACCTTACGCGCAGTACGCCAGCTGTACCCGCAGAGAAAGCCTCCCAATGGTGAAGTACCCCGCCTGTTCCGGCAGCTGCGGATACAAGCCATCAGGGAAGGCTACCCGCACTAACAGCAAGGCTACACGCACAAGGCATTAGCTACTTCAGTAGTCACATGAAGGAATGAGCAAGGCGGGAATACTCCCGCCCAAGTGAGCCAGTCCGTATGCTTCTGGAAGGTCTTTCGTACTATACCTACCAAGGTATGGGCGGAACAGACAAATTGACCAGAGCAGCCCATGAACCAATCACAGGGTGACAGCTCACCGACAACAATACGAGGAGGAGCACCCTCTAGTACTGTTTGTCACTATTAGCCGCTGCCTACTCACCAACCCTTACGAGGGGACGTGCGCAGCCTACAGTTGGTGGAACAGTGCGTAGCCGGCAGTAAAGGAACAGTATACAGCCGACCTTTACTGTTGGCCGTAGCCTACCCACCAACCAGCATGGCCTGTGCGTAGTCCACTGTTGGTGGAACAGGAATACTATTCAGCCGGCAGTACCTTCTAGGAAACCTACCTTCGGCTATAAGTACTCCAACACCTTGGAATGGTAAGATCATCTGATATCTCAATCTTATCTAGCAATCTCTTAATATACACTTATATTAGAGCAATCTAGTCTGATTCTCACGCCGGAGGGTGGTCACAAGGAGGAACCCCCCCCCTTCTCAGTGACGAGCTTACGGTGTCTGTTTTGCAAGTCTCCAGAAGAACAACCTTCTCTGCTGGACCTCATCCCCGTGGGAAACATTACTTAACCCCCAGATTATCTATAATCTGTCCAGGGTTCACTTAGTGTTTCTTCAATATTTATTTTAATATTTTGGGCCATTATCGAGATAATGGCCTTGATGTCTATCGAGCCCTGTATAAAGTCATTAACTATTGACATCTTGTGTGACAAAACGCTTTGAATATCCCTTTTTTTTTTTGGCAAATTACCATCTCAAAATAAAAAAAAAATAATAATAAAAGTAGCATAAAAAACACAACCTTCCATAACACAATTAGGTTAGATTAAAAACCCTAACGCTCATTTCTCTTTTAGATTTTACTTTTACTAAAATAAGTATAACTAGAGTTCATTCAAGCTAAACTCAAACCCACAAATCTCAAAAACAAAACTTAACATTTTAATTTGGGAATTTAAAATGTTGTAATTTTAATAAAAATAAAATTAATAAAACTTGAATTTTGAGCGACTCCTGCGGGAGCAGCTTTTACGTGTCAAAAAAAACCCAAAAAAACTTGTAATTTTGACATCTTTGTCGGTGGGGATGTCACAATCGGCAACAAACAATAACAGTTTCATTCCATAAAATGGTTTTATTGGTGATTTTGGAATTAATAATTGGTTTGAATCTGGTCTAATCATAGCTAGGGGTGTTTATGGTTCTGTTCGAAATCGTAAAACCGTTCAAACCAGTCATCAGTTTGGTTTCACGGTTGGTTTTCTTTCTCAACTTTCGGTCGGTCGGTTTCAAAATTCTCAAACCACAGTGAACAGATTGGTTTACAGTTTATATCGAAAACCAACCGTATAAAACCAGACCATATAATTCCATTACATTTATTTTTTTAAAAGAATACTTGCATATATTATTAGAGATGGTTAATTGACAATGTATAAACTCTAAATAACATGTATTCATGTTACATGAAGAAAAAGAATGGGTTAAGTTCAATCAAACAACATTTCATTTCATCTCGTAAATTACCTAAAACCATTTTTCATTCCCAACGCACCAACTTGTTTTCTGCAAACGGACTTTGGTTGTTTATACACAACAGTAGAGGTGTACAAAACCAGTTTTTTTTATAAACGAACTGGTTTTAAAACTGAACCGGTTTGGGTCAAACCGGTTAGGTTTAGAAACCGGTTTAAGTATAGAAGTAGGTAAACTGATCCAAACCGATTTAATTGAAAAATACCCAAACCGCTATATGAAGCGGTTGGTTCGATTCGATTTGGGAACCAGTTTGGTAGAAACTGGTTTGAGAAACGAACTGGTTCGGTTGGGTTTCCGGTTAACCGGTTTTGAATCGGTTTTTTTGTACACCTCTACACAACACTGCGACAAGTTAAATTCTGTAATTTTTTGACAACTTTACTTATGTATATATTACCTTTATTTAGACGTCTTGCATAAAGGCGCTTCAAGCCCAATCTGTGAAACCAAATCGGAACCAAAATGTAACAAACGGTTTGGTTCGGTTCGGTTTAAAAATTCCACAGTTTGGTTTGTAAAAACAAAAACCGTTACTAACGGTCTAGTTCACGGTTTCACCTAAAAACCGTAAAAACCGGATTGTGAACATCCCTAATCATAGCATAAAGATGTGAAAATGTCACATAAGCAACGCATACGCGTCACATAGATCAAATGAGCTTTCACATTTCACACTAACTAGAGTTTGTTCGGTAATGGACCTAGAAAAAATTTTCATCGGGGTCCGAAGTTTTTTTTCGACTGATTATCGCTATATAATAAATTTTTGTGGAATCATTAAAAAAACTAAATTTAATATTGTCAAAAAAATTGTGTGAAACGTTATTATAAATGCAAAATGAAATAAAATCGTAAGGGCTTTTCATGGCTTGTGCAGTTGTGCCAACTGCCGATTGCATTTTTGCTACTCTAGGCGCTTCTTTTATTTTCTTTCTTTTTTTTCTTCCTTTTCTCTCTTTATCAAGGTTTAAAATTAACAAAGTGGCTTAAGTTAGACTACTGAACATTTGAAAATAGGTGATTTGATCAACAACATTGATATCATTGGCTAAACAGAAATACTAAAGAGCGCATGCCAAATCCAAAGATTGTATGATACCAAGAATTCAAGCATTAATTATGGTTGAGTGGATGATCACCTCGTTGATGCTGACACGATACATTGAGTTGTAGCATAACTAGTCTAAAAATGGATCATTGTGCTTGAATCTAAGAATTTTTTAGATCGTTATAGGATGCATCATGGCTCTTACAGAAGTTTGGAACTTTCCAAATACATCTGGTCAAAGAATGCTCACTAAAAATATATAAATATGGTCTAAGAATAATGGTATGAAAAATACGAAGACTAAATATATCTAGGAGATGGATTAAATACAAATAAAAAAAACGTGCTAAACGTGCGAATTGAAAAATTAGACGGTGGCAATTTTGTAATTAATAAAACAACGATTTCTTCCCCGCGGATCATCAGCTAGTTATATAATCTCCATCAGTTTAAAAAGGATTACAATGTGATTATTGAGCATCTACATAGGATTATCGTTAGCGATTATAATTTCTGACATTCCATTAATCAACTTCTTCAATGGCTGAAGACATCGATGTAACATCTCAGATTTTTCGAACCCGTATTCGTTTACATAAAACTGATTCGGGAACTTATTTGGATCTTTATTATTATTAATATCAAGTATTTAAAGATTAGTATTTTCATTTTATACACTTTTACATTTTCTAAGTTGTTATGTTTTGTTTAAACTTTAAAATAAAAAAGGATTGAACATTTAAGAAAGTTAAAGGGCCTAAAGTATCAAAAATTGAAACTCCACCTCCATACCCCGGAGCTCCGCACGACCACCATGGTTGGTGGCCGCCGCTCGGCGCCATGGTGCCTCTGTGCAGATCGTTAAGTTTATTTCGTTTCCTAGTTCGTTTTGGCCCGAAATCGCTTATTTTAGGACTAAATCGAGTAAATTAAGGTCCAAGAAATCTCCCATAGCCTAGATACATGTCCATGTTCATTACTTGTTGTCTAAGAACGAATTTTACTGATCCTTTCATTGATTTCGTCATTAAATACTTATTCGGTTACTTAAACGAGCAAACTAACAAAATTGGTTCGTTTTTGCATATATTAATATAAACCAACCACATATTATCTGTCATAAACTTTCTCTAAACCCTAATATATCAATCCCAGCCATCACCTTCTCTGTTCTTCATCATTCTCTTTGGTTTTTGCTTATTTGCTTGAAGATACAAGTATTGAAGTTTGACTTTGCTTATGCATCGACCTTTGACTCATCTTCTCGGATGATCCTTTCACTTTCCGAGTAAGTTGTAAACTGTAAAATCGTTCATATATATTCCCTCATCAATAAACTTCAATCAATTTCGGTGGTTGAAGGGTGTTGACAGGTCAATTTGCTTAAAATCCATTAAAGGGCAAAACAGTCAACAAGTTTGACTTTACGTTCTCTCATACTTCTGGTCGGATTTAATGTTCGGTCCAGAAGACTTTTATTCTCGTAACGAAATTTTAAGGCTACTACCCAAAACATGACTTCCGACTCGCTGTTCGGATTCTGGTCAGTACCGACTCGCTTAAATCTTTAATTTAACATAACCGGAGTTCTAAACATCTGTTTAGATATGATTCCAGTGGCAACAAGTTCGTTTTTACTTATATTATCATATCTCAAAGTTTCAGGTTCTAATTTTTTTTATCTCGTTCGATGCGTTATTGGACAACTCATTTAAATCTTAGTTCGTTTATCATATTTATTAATCACTTGCCTTCAATCTAAGGTGAGTTTTATCATTTCCCTATTTTACTAAGTTTTCACAAGTTTTGGGGACATTTGCGTACATATTCGTATTATCTATATATCTCAAAAATAGCAAACGTGTAATTGTGTGTGATTGATCAAATATATTTGTTACTTGCTTATTTGTTTACTTTATCGCATTCGGAGAGGTCCAACATATTCTCATTTATAGTATGGCCATTACTATTAACCCGCGCCCGATTCACTTGGCAATGGTCTTATTACTTGCTCATGGTTGATTTACCAACGCCCGATTCGCTTGGCAATGGTTAATTGACACCTTATTTGCTCATGATTTGATTTATTTACCGCATTTATTATGTTTTGCTTATTTCTTTTATTTATTATATTAATATTATATCATTGCGAAAACTGGTGATAATCTCACTCAACATGTTTGTTGACAAACTCTATTTTCTACGCATATGCAGGTTGCCATTGAATTGAAGTTGAAGTATGGACACTTAGAAAGACCTTAGGGTTTTAATGAAGACAATTATTATTTAAATCTTGATTGGATTACCAGTATTAAATTATTTATTTGTGTTTTGAATATTTGTGCACTGTATTTGGAAATAATTAACTTAATAGATATTGTCACATTTTATTTATGATAGTATCTTCGAGCTGTGAACAATCAGCTCACGCCCTGATATTTCCGCCTTAGGTTGTGGTGTGACAATCGACACTGAAATTACTGAAATTCCAGGTATGTAGTTCTTCAATCAGCTTAGTTTTATCGCGCAATTAGTTTATTGATTTGTCAGAATACTTAATTCATCGATTTGTTCATTTGATTTTGTAATTAAGTTATGAATTTATCTAAAGATCGCATTCGTTAAGCTTTATAGTGTAAAATAACTATAGAATTACATATATACTTAGCGTATTTTGTTGTTTATTACCTATGTCCAAGTATTTACTTTGTATAACTAGTGTAATTGTTTTTGTAAGTAGAGTAATTATTAGATCATAAGTAGAATAGTTCTTTGCATAACTAGTGTAATCCTAACTAGAGTAATTATTTAATCATATGTCGACTAATTATGTGTTTGAGCTTCTTTATATGTAGTGTAATTATATGTTTGACCTTTTTAGATATTAACTGTATGTTTGATTGATCTTAATGTAGACTACACAACAGAAGATAAAAATGTTGGACAAAAGTGCAAACTTGTTGTATCTTCTTCATTAAAAGCATTTGAAGGCATGATTTTTTCATCTTTTAGATGCTTCGTAATGGACCGAATGCAAAAATCTTTATTAAAGATAAAGAAGCTTTTAGAAAAGGTTTCCTTTAGGCACTTTAGTTTATTTTTTAAGAATAATGTTTTGTTGTCTTGTTGTGAAGTGATTATTGATATAATTAGAGAAATTATGATGTTAATTGTGACAAATAAGATATTTTTGCTTTTTTAGTCATAGAGTAAATATGAGTATGATTAGAGTAATTAGATGTTCATTGTGATATATAAAACCACAATTTAGCAAGTAGAGTAATTATTTTTAAAAGTAGAGTAATTTTGTTATTAAAGCGTCTGAAAATGTTTGTTAATTTTTTCACAGGTATTCGTCATTGTTGTTGATAATGATTTTTCTGCTTTTTGTAGCTGCAAAATGTTTCAGCAATATGGTTTGCTGTCGGCATGTTTTTGTTGCGTTTAGAGTTTTTGAGATTGATGAGATTCCAAAGAAGTATATTTGAGGCGTTGGATGAGGGATGCAGTTTCTAACAAAACCAAGTGTTCGATTTTTGTTAGACATGTTGCTAATGGGAACATTGGTAAGGCTAATGGGACTGCCCGTGGCCTAATGTTTGCAAGTAAAAATATATGTATATGTTATTCACAGACATAGAAGCGTTAAGTAAAGTTAGAGATCAAATTATTGTACTGGGGGGAAAGGCAGATGAGGGTTCTCATGCTAGACTGTTTTTGAAGAAACTTGATATGTTGGTTTCTCTTCTTGAATATGATCAACTGTTAACATTTACTATTCGAGTTCCAACTGGCATTTAAAATAAAGGACGCGATTCTCACAAAAGATTTAGATCATTATAAGAACTAACAGCTAGTGCTCGTGGTGGGATCCAGAACTTGCTCGGTGTGCAGGGATGTAGGTCATGATATTCAAACATGCGATAAAATGCCGCTTGAACCATTGTTTTATACTAGATATATATGCTATATTGTTTTTCAGATTTTACAATGTATAATAAAAGGCATGTAGAATACTAGAAATAATGGAAAAAACTACTGCAGTTAAAGGGGTTTTTTTTTCTAACACATAGTAATTGTTTGCAATCTAAATTTCTTTTGATAACTAGAGTAATTGTTGGGATGACTAGTGTAGTAAAATTTTAACTTGTACGGTTATTGTTACAACATAATTTGATATTTGGTCAAGCAATAAGTCAACAATTTGCAATCTCATAACTAGAGTAATAAACGCATATAACTAGAGTAATTTTACATGCTTCAAATTCTAGTGTAATAAAAGCATAACATGCTTCAAAATAATGTCATAACATCCAAATTTAACTTGCCAAATCACATCTAATTTTTCCATAGACAAAAAAAAGTACACACACAAACAATCTTCTTTAAAGTCATACAAACTTTTTCTTACCTCTCAAATATCGTTTCCAAACGATTCTCATTCAATTTCTCACGTTGATCAGTGGCTCCAAATTTTTTTGCTTTACTCACAGGTTCGTCTTTTGCTTTGTTTATGTCGGATAATAGCATCTTTGATAAAATAATTATGCCTCAATTCATTGATTTGTTTTTGTCGAGAATTTTCATCATTTGAGAACCCACAAACCCATGCATCTTCAACTTTATATGTTTCCATGTGGCCCATAAATAAACGCCACAATCGATCTTTTTTCTTTCGGTCCTCCATGGCAGCGCCTTTACATACTAGAGTAATTATTTTATACAGTACAGTAATAATTAGTTGTATAGTGATTACATACCATGGGATTTTAGCTACTGCATTCCATGGAGCTTTTCTAGTAGCCCATTTATTAAACCCAAAACTTTTCTCTGTTACATTTTAAAAAGTCGTTATAACAAACCATAAAAATATAATATATATGTGTATATATATATATATGGGTGGGATCTAGAGAGAACTCCCCTTAAAGAGAGAACTAATAAAAAATAATTTTAACTTTTTTTAAAAAAATATTTTTGCGATTTTTTTTCTTTCCTCCTTCTAATAAGATGATATTGTTCCTAAAAAAACCGTCGATGTAATGCATATGCGCACTAATGTGTATTACATATATACAATAGTGTTTTATTGCATATAATACAACACAATTGCATTATACAATACACACTATTTAATATATGTAAATACAACACTAATAATTGTACTCAAAACACACTATCGCATATACGTAATACAACACTAATGCACATATGCACTATATTGATTTTTTTTGTATTTTTGGATATAATATAACACTATTACACTAATACAATACAAAATATTAGATATGTGCTATTCAACACTATTGCACATATCAAAATACACACTAGTGCACATATACAATAAAGAAAAGTCGATGTATTGCATATGTGCACTACAACGAGTTTTTTCTTTATTTTTTTCGAGTGAATGGTAACAAAATATAAGAATAATGGCAAAAATGAAAATTTAAAAATATTTTTTAATTAAATTAAAAATATTTCTTTATTAGTTCTCTAGTTCTCTCTTTAAGGAGTTCTCTCTTGATCCTCTCCCTCCACACACACACACACACCCACACACACACACACACACACACACATATATAGGGTTTTGATCAAATACAAATGAAATTAACGTGCTAAACGTGAAAATCAATTAGAGTAATTATATATACAAGTAGAGTAATTATGTAATTACATTATAGAGTAATTACGTAATTACTCTATGATGTAATTACATAATTACTCTACTTGTATATATAATTACTTCACTTGATTCTCATGTTTAGCACGTTAATTTCATTTGTACGCTAACTTTCCCCTATAAATAATCAAAAGAAGAAGTGAAGAAATAAGAAGGAAAAGAGAAGAAATAAAATAAAAGGAAGAATGAACTGTAACATCCGAAATTTGAGAATTATAAATAAAGGAGAATTTCAGTACTTATTGTGTGTGTCATTATTTAATTTCGTTAAGTATAAAGAGATTGAGTGATGGGCCTAGGACTTATGAATGAACTTGAGAAAATGGATACGGGCCCAAGGCCCATAGGGTGGGGTATTTAAACCCCAACCTTGTCCACCAACTCCTTATTTTCCCATTTCTCTCTCTTTCCTTCCAAACACACACACACACACACTCAAGAACGCATTCATATTTCTCTCAAATCCGGATCCCAATCCGAGCCAAAGGTGAGACAAATCTCGTGTTCAACATCTTGAAACAACAAGAACACATCCAGATCTGCGGGTTGTCCAGATCCGAACCCGACTGAGACCAAAAGGTAAGTTTTGGCTAACAAGGTTAAGTTTTTATGGTTGGTTTCGACATGCAAACTGATATAACGATAGATCGGGCTATAGGATGTAAGAAAAACATAAACTTGGTGAGTTATAACCTCATGGGTGTGTTATAGGACAAAAGGGTGATGTTCGAACTATGAAAAACACGGGTATACAAAGTTAGTATGGCCCAAAACCTAAAAAAGGGCAAAACCAGGTCTTAAGTAAGGACCTCTAATGAAAATGGCTTTAAAATGGTAAAAAATGAAGAAGAGAAGATTCTGATCGCATGACACAGAATCGTATCGCATAGCCATGCGATGCAAATTCTTTCCGTGAATCGCATCGTATAGCCATGCGATGCGAATCATTTTCATGCGATGCGAATTCTTTCCACGAATCGCATCGCATAGCCATGCGAAGCGAATGGGTTACGTGCGAATGGTTTCCATGCGAAGCGAATTCATTTCATGCGAATTATTCCATGCGAATTCTTTCATGCGAATTGTTCCATGCGAATTCTTTCATGCGAATTCCTTCATGCGAATTCTTTCATGCGAATTCTTTCTAATTGTTGTAAAACGTGACCCGATTCTTTCATTTTCTGCCCCTTGGACCCTACTAGGGGCTGCCGCCCCTAGACCCCGCTACCAGGGGCGCTGCCCCCGGACCACCGTTAGTTGAGGGTTTCATTAACTTAGATGTAGGAAGTAGTAGTAACAAATAATTGATACTCGTAACTTGTTACACAATTAGCCGAGCTCAGTTAAGGAAAGGAATTACGATAAACTCTGAGAGGAATCGCCTACAGGTATGTTCTAGCCCCTTTACTCTGTGACGTTTTTCGGGGCTGTGTGCATACTACTATGACACAGTTAATACACTTACCTTAAGTGGTAAGTGTATGATGCGTCAATGATTATGTATCGAATGTTATTATTATAGGAAAGAATATGTGTGTGTGTGTGTATATGCATAACTAAAGGATATGTAAAGTATGCACGTATGATCGTATGATAACGAATGTATGGATGATTGACGAGACAGGTATGGTTGTATGGTTTAATGACGGTATCAAAAGAAGGGACCAGACCCTTACAATATCTGTGATGATAGGGACCAGACCCTCATAATATCTGTGATGTTAGGGACCAGACCCTAATAAAATCTCTGATGGTTGAGATAGAATAGCTTATGGTATACCATAGGGATTTATGAAAGAAAGCATGCAAGTATGTGTGCATGTATGTAAAGTATGTATGAAAGAAGTAATAGTAAGTAAGGTACGAATACGTACCTTCGGACACGTATGAGTATGGATGTGAATGTAATGTATTTTAATTGATTAACTAGAACTCACTCATGGTAGCTGACTTTTAGTATGCACGCAGACAAATAGGTTGAAGTTGTTGGCTTAAGAAGAGACACATGGCATGAACTGAAGAGGCTGGCATCTATGAAATTGTACGCTTAAGACAAAAACTAATGTTTTGTAATGAAACGCTTAAAGTTTTAAGTATTCTGCGAAAGTTTTAACTAACTCTGATATTTGGAACTGTGTTTATGAGTAAATCCAACGCCAAAGTAGGGCTCCTAGGACACGGGCCTTACATGAAAAAAGTAAAGGAAGTAGAAATTCCATCCAACATTGGTGGAGGAAAGAAAATGGAAGGCTTCCACCATGGAATAAGTAAGATTTCTAATTCTTGTCCCACATCGTTAGATTACAAAACTTGTAAGCTCTTTATAAGGAAGAGAGCTCACATGATAATATTTTTATGTGCCAAATCACACCCAGTAGTCCTAGCGGAGGGTGTGAAAGTGGGCTGAAGAACTGTCGTTCGTTCTTTGGGCTGATAGAACCACTTCAAAAATGTGACGGGTTAAACACCCTTCTCTTTGTTTTTTTGGGCCGAAGCTGTTATCCCTACAGAGATGGTGATCCCCACAGCAAGAACCAGCATCCAAGATACTGAGTCCAACAACCAAAGCCTTATTGAAGAGATAGACACTATTGACGAGCTCAGAGATCTATCTAAGATCAGAATGGCGGCATATTAACAAAGAATAGCCAAATCCTACAACAAAAACATCCGAATTCGAAGATTCCAAGTAGGAGATATGGTGCTAAGAAAGGCGTTCTAGAATACCACTAACCCAGCAGATGAAAAACTAGCTCCAAAGTGGGAAGGTCCTTACTTGATTGATTCAGAAGCAGGCAAAGGGCCTACAGATTAATCACTATGGAAGGAGTCCATATACCAAGAGCTTGGAATGCTATCCATCATAAGGCATATTTTTGTTAGTATCCTTAACTGGTATGTTCATATCCTCAACATCTTAGGATAAAGGTATGTTCCCTGATCTACTTTTACATTGTTTCATATTTAAGCTTTATTATTTCTTTATCAAGTTTACTGACTTAAGCATCGAAGGGGTGTTAGCTAGGCTAACGCCCACCCCTCACCAAGAGTTCAGTATCTTGATCCTAAGGATATGTTATCTTGACAACAGTTAGAGGCTGATCACCTCCCACACGAATAAGATATCCTTGATATCTTCTAAGGTTTAAAGGTCTTCACCTTTCTCACGAATTGGGTAACACCCCGCCTGGAGCGCACGATGATTCGACTATAGTTCGAGGTAGTCGGATCAGACCAGCTAATAATCCGGTTGTTGTTGGCTATAGATCGGATCCTCAAGATAAGTGGCAGACGTGTCACACATACGATTTATAAAATTTTCATGTTATCTAATGTTTATAACATATTCATGTTATCTAAGGTTTTGGCATTTTAATGTCCTCTCATTTGGGACTTTCCCCAATTTTATCTAAGGTTTAGATATTTTCAAGTTTCTCAAGTAAAGGCCTTGTCGCCAGTAAAAAGGCTTCATCGCCAGTAAAAAGGCTTTATCGCCAGTAAATGGGCTTTATCGCCAGAATTATCTAACTTTGTTTTGACAGATCGGAGATCGGCCAGGTCTCTAAGTGTAGAGACGTTACTAAGTTGTTTTTAACTTAGCAAAATTCCAAAAGCATGATGCATAAAAATATCAACAATTGGGGACATCATGTGTAAGTTTGTTAACTTAATATCAGCTATAAAGGTACACTTTCATACCTAACTTTCCCTTGGCATTTTATTTGAAATATGGTCTTTCGACTTAATTGTGTCAAGTCTCACTTATAGAAGTTTTAAACATATGTCTTTTGGATATGTTATACTTAAGATGTTTTGTTACATATAATCAGTTTTAAGGATATATTTTTCATATACATTGTCCTAAGATATTGTTCTTCTAAATATGATAAGTTTGGGAGAAATATTCCATAGATATATTATCCTCAACAAATCTTACTTTAAAAAGTTTAACACCATTTTGGATGTGCTATTTTAAAAACATATCAAGTTGATTTCTTTAAAAAATATATATCAACACTCTAAGGATATGTTATCCTTAAAATAGTTTATCTCAATGCATACTAGGACTTAAAAACATATTTTCCAGGCTTATCATCCCTAAGATGTTTTGTTCTACAAAGAGTCTAAGGAATATGCTTAGGATATGATGTCCTCAAGATATTCTATTTCAAAAACTTTGATATATTTCATGGACATGAGAACAAATTCAAATAAGTTATCTAAAAATGACATTTATAAGACACAATGTTAAAACCGAAAGATTATGTCATTACTAACATTAAATGCAGGGAAATAAAAATGCAATACACGGGCTTCGTCTTGAAAACCAAGATCCCTCCACCCAAGTATTGTTGGATGTTCAAAATCAAGGATAACATAGGCTTCGTCTTGAAAACCAAGATCCCTCCACCCATGTATCCTATTATCCTAAGCATAATGGTTCAAAGACAGAAATTAAAATTGTTCAGAAACCAACACCAAACCATGACAAACACACAAGCCATAAAAATTGGGCTCAGGCCTTTTCTTTATCGCCCTTATCGCCCAACTGTTCACCACCTTCAGTCTCCTTCGCAGCATCATCAATCGCCACTTTGCCAACAGCCGCCTTCACCACCTCGTCTGCTACCTTTTCCACTCTGATCGAACCCGGTTCCTCTAAGCTTTCTCCGGTCAACTCCGCCAGTACCTTTTTCCAAGCAGTTACATCCCAAAAGGGAGTATCGAGGCCAACGTCTTGAGCCTCCTTTTCCATACGAGGGCGAGACTGGAAGATGGAAATAGCAGCGGACCTCTTTTCCCCCTCTGTAACCTCTTGGACCTTCATCAAACAATCCGCTTCTTGATGAACAAGCTCCTTCTTGGTCAGTGCACGATCCTGCTTCATGTCCTCATTCTCCTTGGTCTTCTTGTCTAGGAGATTGGTCTTAACAGTCCCAATCTTCAACATTTCAGCAATACGGGTATTGGCCTCAGCATACATTACCTTCAAGAAATGAGGATACGATAAGGTATACCTGGTTAAACTCAAGGTCACACGTCAGAGAGGAGTCAGAGGTATCCCAGATCTTTCTACTTTTCGAACCCTTGGATCGACTGCTTTCAGGCATTGGCTGAGTAGTGGGGACGGTTTCCTTCTTCTTGGTGCTGCGGGTGGAGACCATACTGTCGATATCGTCAAGAACGAAAACTGGAGCAGATTTGCCTGCAAAAATATAGGTTAGTATCTCTAATCCTTAAATTTTATAACTAATGTGTCAATATTTCTTACCAAACATAGCGGAGCCCGCTGACTCAGATGGTTCTGGAGTGACTGGCTGAAAGTGAAGGTCCTCTCTTCCTCGTCTATGAGGTAAAAAAAAGTTTAGCTTGCTCTCGGTCTCTCTGCCAGGGGGAGCGACTTTGAAGAATTTCAAGGCTGCAATAAGACCAGATAAAGCATATCAGTTACAGACATATCAGCATATGGCTTCAAGATAATGTATCCTACTTTTGGTGACCCAAAGATATGGAAGGTTTTCAGGATGAGGGAGGGAATCTCTCCTGACAAAGAAGAATTGTTTCTTCCATTGGTCGTTATTTTGGGTATTTCTCAAAACGAGTGGGGTTCGGTCAGATTTGGTCTTAAGGAGGTATCTTGAGGAGCCATGGCTACGGAGGTCGTAAACGAAAGCAAGCTCGGAAAGAGTGAGATCTAAGGCATGATCAGTAATTAGCCTCTCCGGTAAGAATAGGGTCCTCCAAACCATGGGCATGGTTTGAGGAAAACTAAGACCAGTTCTATTGAAGAACTCGGTGGTAAAGGATAGAAATGGGTAAGAAAAGCCAATCTTGAAAGGTAAATACGGAAAGCAAATCCAAGTTTTCGAGACAAGGTCGGACAGAACGGCTGGGTCAAAAGGTCTGAAGACAGTCCCCGGAGGAAAACAGCCTTGAGACTGTAGATTCATGATGTCGGTGTTATTAAAGGTGCATATTTCACTCGCGGGGCTTGCGAGAAGATTTTGTGACACAAAATCCTCAATACCGGAAGTGTGACTCTTTGGGCTCATGACTGTAGAAGAGGATGATCGAAAAAGTCAAGAGGATTACCTGTGAAGATGACCGGATGATATATGAATTATTTATCCTAAATAAATATAGATATCCAAGGGTCTGACTTGGTCACGTATGATTAACACGTGCACTTAATCCAGACAAGCGTCAAAATTCAAAATTCAAAAATTTGCAGCTATAATCCATATCAACAGCCGTTAATTTTGGGGACAATTGTTAGGGCTCGGATTTTCGGTATCCTAAGCAAGCAATATGTTCAGGATAACTCCAAGATACGGTATCCTCTAAGGTAACAGGTATCCTAAATAAATTGTATAGTTAACAAATTGTTCACTGTTTTCCTTGTTTACCAGGTCAAAAGACGTTACCACGATTCCCCAAAGACTCAGACTCGCAGCTGATTACTTCAAATAGAGCGTGATCAAAAAGGAAATGTTGGAATTAAACGGCTAATTGGAAGGAGTCAGTTATCTTCGGAAAAATAGGAACGGCTAATAGGAAAGAGTCTATTATATCTGAAATTATAGGGATTATTGTTAGCTAACTATTTGTATAAATAGAGCTCACTTGGATCAATTAACACACACTCTTATCACTCGAGACTTAGTAGTACTCGCACTATGTAATCATGATGCAACTAGCTCCACCACTTGTAATTGATTTTTGTTAGTAATAAACTGGTGGTGATAGTTTTCACCACCCGGGGTTTTTTTCTTGTTATCCTCAGGATAACGGGTTTTTTCCTCACAACAAATCTCTGTGTTCTAGCAGTTTTATATTCATTTCAAACAAGCACCAAGTCCTATTTACAATTTGGTTACTAAATCACCTTTGTTAATTTTTGACCAAAACACCTATGTGTTAACATGTTTTGTGCTTATGTGTTATTATTATCTTGCTTATTTGATTATTTAATTATGATATTAATATTCCTTTCTTGTTTGAAATTTAGATGTCAAATGAAGTTTCTGTTAATAACCATGAAAATAATGATGAAAATTCCAATCAAGAAAATGCTCTAAATATGAATGCTATTGACAATATGACAGCTTAAAGAATTGCTGAAGCAATCCCTCAAACTGCTGAAGCTATTAGGCAACCAGTAATTGTCATTAGGGAGAAGATCGAGAGCAACAAACGAAACTCTGACACTGAAGCTAGTAACAGTGTGAATGAAGGAAATAAATATAAACTACCTAAAAAGTCAAAAACTAATAGTTGTACTTACAAGGATTTCTTGGCCTATAAGCCAACCGAATTTTCTAGAAATGAAGGAGTCATTTTAGCACTACGCTGGTTAGGAAAGACAGAAGCTATTACAAGAATCAGTAAATGTGTTGAAGAAGATAAGATATTTTATGCTTCTAATCTCTTTATTAATGAAGCATTAGGGTGGAATGCAGTTCTCCAGGCAAAAGGAAGCAACATAGTTTACATTTTGACCTGGGGAGAATTCAAAGAAATAGTAGAAAGGAAATTTTGTCCTCCACATGAAAGAGAAAGTTTGCTGCTATGTTTTTGAACTACAAAATGGAAGGTGTGAAATGTCATGAGTATACGAAAAAATTCTTTGAATATGCAAGAATGGTACCGGCTTTGGCTTCGCTGGAAACAATACTAATTTCTCGTTATATTTCGGGATTAGTAAGTGAAATCCGTGATCTAAATCGGCTAGACCTTAGACTATTGAGGAAGTAGTTGAGCTAAGAAATACCATGACAGATGGATTAATCCGAACACAGGAAGAGAACAAAAAGAAGGATTTACCCCAGAAAATTTCCCAAGAATTTCAAAAGAAAGGAACAGGGCAATCCCATGTTCAGATTTTTTGTAAAATTTGCAGAAAGAGGCATTCAGGAAGATGTGCTTTTAAAAGACTAAATACTGCAACTATTGCAAGATGGCGGGTCAAACATATGAAGAATGTAGAAGAAAAGAAACTCGTGTTTGCTATAACTGCGGAGAACCTGGCCACGTCCATCCAGAATGCCCAAAGTTGGCAAACGTGCCTGACAACAAAGCTAAGAATACAGATGGACCTAAGAAAAGTGCATGAGCTTTTCAGCTTACTGCACAAGAGGCAGCAATGATTTCGTATGTCATTGCAGTACGTTTCTTATTAACGACGTTTACGCTAAAGTACTATTTGATTCCGGAGCAAATCAAAGTTTCATAAACAAGAATTTTTGTCAAGCCCTAAATCAACCATTAACCAAACTTAATCAAGTCTGCATAGTAGAAACAGCTTACAGGAATTCCACTTATATTCACGAAGTACTTCAAGGAGAGAGTATAGACTTACTAGGTCACAAGTTTAAATCAAATTTGCTTCCAATGAATTTGGTTGGATTCGATGTTATATTAGGAATGGACTGGTTAGCAGACAATCATGCTCGAATCCTATGAAATAAGAATTCTGTTGAGATTCAACAGGAGAGACTATTACAATTCAAGGAGACAACGTTCCTAAACCTACGAAGTTTATATCGGTAATGAAAGTGGCAAATTACTTAAGAAAGCAAGGCATAGTATATATGATTTCTGTAATAATTAGCACCAAAGGAAGGGAGCTAAAAGAAATTCCGGTAGTATCGGAATATTCTGACGTTTTTCCAGAAGATTTACCGGGGCAACCACCTGATCGTGAAGTAGAATTCAGAATTCATGTAATTCCAGGAACAACACCAATTGCTAAAGCACCGTATCGCTTAATGCAAACAGAAATGTTAAAATTAAAAAAGCAATTAGACGATTTGCTAGAAAAAGGTTTTATACAAGCAAGCTCATCACCCTGGGGAGCACCAGTGCTGCTTGTTAAAAAGAAAGATAGGTCGATGCGTATGTGTATCGATTATAGAGAATTAAATAAGGTCACAATTAAGAATCGGTATCCATTACCGGGAATTGATGATCTATTCGATCAACTTCAAGGAGCTTGATATTTTTCAAATATCGATTTACGTTCAGGATACCATCAATTAAAGGTGCAGGAAGAAGACATTCCTAAAAATGCTTTTAGGACAAAAATATGGACACTACGAATTTACAGTTATGCCGTTTGGTTTAACCAATGCACCAGCTGCATTCATGGATATGATGAATCAGATATGTAAACCGTATTTGGATAAATTTGTAATCGTTTTTATAGACGATATACTTATTTATACCAAAACTAGTGATGACCATGTTAAACATCTTCATACACTTTTGACACTATTGAGAAAAGAGAAGGTTTATGCTAAATTCTCAAAGTGTGAGTTTTGGTTGCAAGAAGTGCAATTTCTAGGTCATTTGATTAACCATGAAGGTATTCATGTGGACCCTGCCAAAATAGAAGCGATCACTAAATGGGAAATTCCTAAAACTCCTACAGAAATTCGAAGTTTCTTAGGATTAGCAAGATATTATAGACGCTTCATTCAAGATTTCTCCCTAATAGCTGTTCCATTAACAAAGTCAACATGCAAAAATGTTAAATTTGAATGGGGACCCAAGCAAGAAGAAGCTTTTGTAACTTTGAAGCAAAAGTTAACAAATGCCCCGATACTTGCATTGCCAGAAGGAACCGAAGATTTCACAGTATGTTGTAATGCTTCCAATTCAGGATTAGGATGTGTATTAATGCAACGTGAAAAAGTTATTGCTTATGCATCAAGACAATTGAAGAAGCATGAAGAGAATTATTCAACACATGATTTAGAATTGGGAGCAATAATTTTTTCCCTAAAGATATGGAGACATTATTTGTATGGTAGTAAGTTTGTTGTATTCACGTATCACAAATGTTTAAAATATATATTTTGGCAAAAAGAGCTCAACATGAGGCAAAGACGTTGGATGGAAATTCTTAGCGACTATGATTGTGAAATCCAGTATCGTGAAGGTAAGGCTAATGTAGTAGCCGATGCATTAAGCAGAAAAGAGTATGAGAAACCTAAAAGAGTATGAGCTTTAAGGTTAGAACTTCAAATCAATTTAGTTGATGAAGTGAAAAATGTTCAGAAACAAGCAATCGAAGGAAATAACATTGCTGATGAGAAACGAAATGGTACAATTGATCAACTGATCAAAGGAAGTGATGAGATTCTCGAATGGGGAATAGGATCTAGGTACCAATCATAGGAAATCTATGAGAAAGAATTCTCGAAGAAGCTCATAAATCTAAGTATACGATGCATTCCGGAAAAGACAAAATGTATCAAGATTTGAAGAAAACCTATTGATGGATAGGAATGAAAAAGGATGTAGCTAATTATGTTTCGAAATGTGTAACTTGTTCGCAAGTTAAAGGTGAACATCAAAAACCATCAGGATTAATTCAACAATTAGAAATGCCAGAATGGAAATGGGAATTAATAACAATGGATTTTGTTACTAAATTACCTACAACAAGAAGAGGTAATGATACAATCTGGGTGATTGTGGACCGATTAACAAAGTCTGCTCATTTTATACCAATGAAGGAAACTTTCAAAATGGAACAATTAGCTAAACTATATGTAGACAAAGTTATCTCATTACATGGAGTCCCATTATCCATTGTATCTGATTGGGATAGCCGTTTTACTTCTCATTTTTGGAAAAGTTTTCAAATAGCCATGGGAACAAGGTTAAAATTGAGCACAGCATACCATCCACAGACTAACGGTCAAAGTGAAAGGACCATACAAACATTGGAAGACACGCTAAGAGCTTGTATGATAGATTTTGGTGAAAATTGGGATGACCATTTTCCACTGATAGAATTCTCCTACAATAATAGTTATCATACAAGTATTAATGTTGCCCCATTTGAAGCACTTTATAGACGAAAATACAGAACACTAGTGTGATGGGCAGAAATAGGAGGAAAACAATTATCAGGTCCTGAAATCATACAAGAAACTATAGACAAGATAATCCAAGTCACGGAAAGATTAAAGATTGCATGAGATCGTTAGAAGAGTTATACAGATCATAGACGCAAACCATTAGAATTTCAAGTTAGAGATAAGGTGCTACTGAAGGTATCTCCATGGAAAGGAGTAGTCTGATTTGGTAAGAAAGGAAAGTTAAGTCCAAGATTTGTTGGACCATTCCATTAAACGAGTTGGACCAGTAGCCTATCAGCTAGAGTTACCAGAAGAAATGACAGGTATGCATGATGTATTTCATGTAAGCAACCTAAGGAATTGCTTAGCTAATGAATCATTAAAAGTACCCCTTCAAGATATAATGGTAAACGAAAAACTGAAATTCTTTGAGCAACCACTACAAATTGAAGATAGAAAGATCAAGAATCTCAATCATAAAAGAATAGTTCTAGTCAAAGTGAAGTGGGATTCAAGACGTGGACCAGAATATACTTGGAAATTGGAATCAGAAATGAAACGGAAGTACCCACTCCTATTCCTATAGGTCATGAGGACGAGATTCAAAATAAGAAGGGGAGACTATAAAAAACCATAATATATATATATATAATCAAAGGGAAATAATCAAAAGAAGAAGTGAAGAAATAAGAAGGAAAAGAGAAGAAATAAAATAAAAGGAAGAATGAAAAAAGTAAAGGAAGTAGAAATTCCATCCAACATTAGTGGAGGAAAGAAAATGGAAGGCTACCACCATGGTATAAATAGGATTTCAAATTCTTGTCCCACATCGCTATATTACAAAACTTGTAAGCTCTTTATAAGGAAGAGATCTCACATGATAATATTCTTATGTGCCAAATCACACCCGGTAGTCCTAGCGGAGGGTGTGAAGCACCCGACGCGCACGAACTCGGGCGAAGTGCGATGGGCGCAATGTGGTGCTTTGATGGCGCACTTTGCACTTCGCACGCTCAAATCGCCGCTTAAGGGTCGCCTTAGTATTTTTGTTCCTTCGCGCGACGCAAAGGTGTGATGTAACGCCCGTTAATTCCGGTTTCAAGAACTAAAGCTTATAGAGTATGTATAATTCTCGGGATTTATCCGACGTTTCTCGGAAGCCTTTACGTCATCCCGGCACGTCTAATCGCTTAACATTTCTTCTAAGTTGAATTATTATTAAATTCTGGGGGCTAGAATGAAAATGTTTTATAATATAACAATAAACAAAAAAATAAACCCTAGCCCTAGCTGCTGTTGCGATCGGCCGGGTACAGCCCTCCCCCCCCTTCATTGCTTCGACTTTTTGATCAATTCCAAGCTCCTAGAAGTAGTTCAAGGTATGTACTACAATCCCCAACACTCTTTTTGTTCACCCCTAATCGTTTTGATGCTTAATTTTGCCGATACTTCTCGTTGGACAAATTTTCGGCCAAGGTGTAATTGACCCACTTCCCGTGGATAAAAATTAGAGTTTTCGGTGTAGAAAGATCCCCAGTTATGGCATTTACATCATATTAAAATTTCGTAGCCATTGGAGGTGTTTAGGTCGGTCAATCGATTTTAGATCGAAAACTAGGGTTTATCGGGTGTAGAATTGCAAATTGTTGAGTTTGATGCGTTAATCGGTTGGATGACCAACCGAATCAGTTTGTACGGCCCTAGGGGAGTCTAAGGGCTGTGGAAAAATTATTTTTTTGATGCTCGGGGCTGTTTTGGTTGGTGCTTGGTCAATCGAGTCGGCGGTGCGCGAATTTTCGTTTAAATGTTAAATTGAGAGTTGCAAAAAGGAACCGTCAGCCCTATCAACTCGGGTGACTTAATTATGATGAATGAAAGGATTAAAATGGGAATTTGGCCCATTTGGGGCTGATTCGTTTAACAATTTGTTTTATGGTTCATTACGCGTGTATTCGACTCGATTTGATTGCCGACGGGCGAGTGGTGCATCATGGTTAGCCCCGACCTTAATCATACTGATTCGTTTAACATATATATATATATATATATATATATATATATATATATATATATATATATATAGGAATGCAAGTATAGAGATGCTCATACATAAGAATGACTATTTATTGAATGTGGTGACCTAACCGATGTACTTCCGTTTGTTGTTTTTAAACTGTTGGAATGATTATTAAGACTTTTGCTACTTATTTAAAACTTGAACTCACTCAGCTTAAGCTGACTTTGTGTGCATGTTAGTGTGATATTTCAGGTTAGGAAGAGGATGCCTTATCGCTTGGACGTGCACGAAGCTACTTGGACTGTGAAGGGCATACGTGAATGGAAGAATGTACTTTGAACCATTTGATTTTAAATAGTTTTATTAATTACATTTAAAATTGGTTTTGGGCAAAATTCCCGGGTTTTAGGGAACTTATCTTACAATTTATGTTTTCCGCAGGATTTACACTCTGAGAAGTTTGTTTTAATGGAAGAAACCGTTTTCAAGTTTAATTACTTTAAATAATATTTTGTATGAATACCAACTATGGGGCTCCCGGGGTTCGGGGTCTTACACATGATGTTAAGATTCTTAACGCTACGCGAACTAGTAGTAGTTATCCAGTAAGTCCTTTGTCCTTCGAGCGACGCAAAGATATTCTTTGTGCGACGCGACATGGAAGTCACGCAACGATGACACTTTACCTGACACGTGGCGAGCCACATGGCATAGCTAGGGCTGACTCGACAACCCTACATCTACTTCGCGCGACGCGAAGATGTTCAATTTCAAGTATAAATAGAGTGGAATCCATGCCTTCGTTCCTCGTTCAATTTCACGTTCTCTCTCAAAATTTCTTATATATAAGGCTAGTATTATACCCGAGTAGTTGCAACGGCACCTCTCCGATTGAAAGGAACTTATATACACGAATCCAAAAGCTCTACCTAATGAAGTTTCATGTCTTGTGATTATCGTTATGATTATGGGTTATACTAACATAGATATACCACATTGTGCTTAATTTAAGTGCTTAACATCAGAAGGCTTGTTAAATATAAACTTGCAAGGAGAGACATTCGAGTTTTTGCACAACTCACGTTTGCGTGAGACAATTGATTTTCCAACACTGTCATGATGCTTTTCTAAACCCATCAAACTTATGACAGATAGTTTAAATATTTTCAAATATATTTTCAAAGGATTTTAACTACATTATCGTGATTAAGTCTCTGTAGACTTATAGGATGGTTACTACTGGTATTGTGGGGTGTTGTATACAAGACTTGCCTACTGGGCTATTACATGTTACTTATTGGACAAGTGTTAGCCAATAAGTAATATGACCACAGTCATAGATACGGTCGAGTGACAAGTACCTTTCGGTAATTTGTAAGCAGGCAGATATAAAAACATCTTAATGCTGTAACTGTAAAATGTGTCATTTATAAATGAATGTACTCACCAGTATTTACTGCTGATCAAATATTCTTAAACATGTTTCAGATGACTTGTTAGAGACAAAGGAATGATGCATGCGGGCTTCCAACTTAAATAAGTGGCTTGTCACCAGAATAAAGAAACGTGTTTTGTAAATTAGGGTTTATCCCTATAAAATCTATGCTTTTATAAAAATGGATTTTTATCCCAGTTTATGAAATAAGAATTATGATGTTTTATAACTCTGATTGTTTTTCCTAACTACGGTCCTGATGAAATACTCCGCTGCAAATTATTTTAATAAACACCGATACCACCACTCAACGTTCACGGCTCCCCTCCCGGGGTATAGGGGTCGGGGCGGTGACAGTCATAGATCAATTACCTATTATAAAAGTAGAGTAATTATTTCCATCAAACATATTTATTGTAGAACTAGTATTTTGACCCCCCGCGTTGCGGGGCGGGGGGGGGTGTTGTGGCAGTTGATTTGAAAGTTTCCGTATTCATTAGAAAAGTCAGTTCGACTGACCCGTTTGACATTAACATCTCATTAAAATTCCCAATTGTTGAAGATAGAAGTCACCACAATACACGGTCGATATTGACAACCGGAAAGCCGTTTGCAACAGCATCACAAATATAAATTTAAATAATGGTAATGGTTAGTTGGGAAACAGTTGCTATATATACGTACATTGTAAAATTCTTAATACAAACTAAAAAATAGAAATAAAAACAAATCCATGCTGATGTCTTTTTTACATATCCATGCTGCTGTATTTAGTCCAGTAACTTTAATGCTCAATAAGCTTTGTAATCATCCATGGTTATATTATGATGCTTAAACCTAATATCATATCAACCATAAAAAAACACTTTCACACACGTGTATAAAATATAACAAAAAGACAATGCATCACACTAATTCATTGCAGTACAGTAATTCATTTTAACACACTAAGTTATAATAAACAAATCTAAGTTCAATTGTCTAACTGTGGTTAATTCAACCAAAATTCAAATTGAACATATAAGTCAAAAGGTGTACCTACACACTTTAAAGAACGGGTTTATACAGAATCCACAACTCATAAACGAATTTGAATTAAGAAAAGCAAAACCCCGTCAACAATTTGATGTTCTTCAAAATCGTTGCAATGTAACTAATAACGTGGTAGATTTTAAACAAAAAATCACCTGAACCCCTTCCTATTGACCTGTTTTTGGCCTGTAAAACTGGCCCGTTAACATAAATTTGATCCAAAAGCGCAATAAAGTTGTCGTAGAATTATAAATGTAGTCCTTTTGACCTGTTTTTTACCCATAACAACACACTGGACAATCCCGAACGCTAACCATATCCATTGTTCCACTTTCTTATCAACAATTAAACGTAAGAGACAAAAAGTTTAACCAACACCTATAATATTTTGGTTTCGAGTCATGTTCAGGTGTAACCGTGAACAGGAGGTTCTGTTTGGTTGAACCCCATAGGTTCACGCGTTGATCCATTTAACCCAGTTACGATATTTAACCCATTCCGGCCATTATTAAAAATACAAACCAAAGAGGCTCAGACAACATCATCGCCTACAAAATTCGATGGTTACACATTAACCCGTTTAAACCATCTCAATTTCTCAGCCATTCAAGCCATCCAAAAAAGAAATGAAAAAGGCTCAAGCAACATCATCGCCTTTAAAAAACCGTCTAGCAAGGGGTTGTGTTCGGTTGAAGTCTGACACATTTAACCCCAATTACGGTCTTTAACCCATTCGAGACATCAAAAACAGGAACAGAAAAGGATCAGATGACATCATTGCCCATAAAGCTCAGGAAACCATCACAGCTTAAAATTGTTTTAGCAAAAATCAAGCGTATAAAGAAACCTCAACTATTGGTATGATCATGAAAAACGTAAATGAGCATACCAGTCACACCGGTGCCTAATTTTCAGAGTTAGGGTTTTGCTAGCCGGCGCACACGAAGACATTGGACGTAATCGTTGTTTCTCAATGGGATGGTAAAAAGAAGAATGAAGCAACATAATACCAACCCCACCGCCACCCAGGGTTTCGAAATCGAACCCGGAAACTGTGAACAATGAAAACAGAGACAGACAGAGTGGAATGGTGGTTGTCACACCTAAAGAGAGAAACAAACAGACATTGATGATATCAAAGGAGTAAGGAAGCAAACGATTGGAAGGGATACTGTGCAGATGGTACATGCAGTTTAAATTGTAGATGTATAAATAAATGATTACATGCAGCCACTATCAACATTTTTCCTCTCCTCGATATCACCATCTTCAGCATAGCTACCTTCAACTTTATTAAAAACATATATTTTAGTTTTAGAGAAGTATTGATATAAAACTAGAGTAATTGTCTTAGCATACCTGTATTTCCATATGCATTTTCATTACTTCTATCAGTGGCGGACCTATAAAGTTTTTATACAGGGGTCGGTATTTTTGTAGGTTTTTGGCCCATAATTTTTTTCCACAGGGGTCGTAAATTTACAACTATATGCATGTTTAATAAATTATTTGGTTTAGATCAGGGCACATATATTCATATAGCCTTTTGTTCTGTAGACAAAATATATATGTTAAACATTAAAAGAAATTATTAAAAGTTAATATATCGTGTACTAGATAGAAATAAATAAATGAAAAACAGAAACTTGTTTGTGGATCGAAATTAAATAGAAATAAATAAAATAATAATAGTGATGCTTATCTCTTTTAGTATGACATTTACTCTACACTGACACTGACCTACTTTTTACATAGTCAACTTTTAATTTTCACTTTTAAATAGTAGGTGAGCATCTCCTTCATCGCTCACAGGTCACTCCGGCGTCATCAACAAACACCTATTAATTTCCGGCGAGTCCAAGTTCAAACTTTCATCTTACATTCTCTAGTTTAACAAGGGTGGTGTCAAAATTTCACAGGGGTCGGTCAGGATTTCAACACATATAATACTAAATTTCATAATTTCACAGGGGTCGACCAACCCCCGTACCACCACTGTAGGTCCGCCTCTGACTCCCATCACAATCTTCACCTTTTGTTCCCGCATTTCCGACATCTTTTTATAGTCTTTGCAGCAATAACTTCTTCTCCATCATCACCTAAAACAATAGGTGATGATTCATCATTAGTGTATCTACAAACCATTTTCATGGATATTCTTTTACTCTTCTTCCTTTTTAGTGTGTTATTAACATTAAAAACAACTACTTAGAAACATATTAATAATTACTCTACTTATACATACTAACTACAGTATATACGAAACAACTACTACAACTATGATAATTACTCTAGTTGTGAAAAATAATTACACCACAACCTAAGAACATATTTCAAAAGCTATAATTAGACAAATTAACATTCCAAACAGCTAATTAGAAACATATTAACAATTACTCTACTTATACATACTAATTACACTATTTACGAAACAACTGCTACAACTATGATAATTACTTTAGTTGTGAAAAATAATTACACTGCAATCTAAGAATATATTACAAAAGCTATAAACAAACAAATTACACACATACAAAACTAATTACTCTGTGTAATTACACTATAACCAGCATACAAAGTAACAAAAACTATAAACAGACTCGCTGCATGCGAATTACATTACATAACAAGGTTATAAAAGCAATAAACAGACTAGTTACTTGTTGTGGTTCGAAGTAAGAGTTTATCACGGTTTTGTTTGCTTCTTCATTCACTATAATCTGGTGCTTTAGCTTCTATCTCTATATGTATGTGTAGAAATTGCATTAAACATGAGAAATTTGAAATCAGTTTTCTGGTCTAAACCCTAGTTATACAAACACACAAACATGTGATTAGAAAATGGAAGTTACCTTCAATCGCCATTATTAGCAGATGATTTAACATATCAAAAGTGAAATTGATCGATGATTGTAGAAGGTTTTGAGAGAATCATTTGGATTTTGATGAATGAATATGGGTTCAAACTTTGGTATACGATGAATTTGGGGTTTATGCAAAAAAAAAGGAAATTTCAAGTTATTTATACAATTGCCACCGTCAGATTCTTTTGTTCGCACGTTTAGTACAAATTATTACTTTGTATGTTAACTTTCCCCAATATATCTAAGCATAGTTGTTTTACAACTGGAATCCACATAAATCCTAGGAATAAAAATAGACGGCATGTATAAATTATGTTCAAAAACCATGATCAACCCACCAAAAAGAAAGCAAGTTGGCCGGTTTAAGATACAAACACGGTTTAGCTTCCACATCTTGGTAGTTTAATAGTTGTGGCCGGTTTGAAACTTGAAACCGATCACGTAAACAAAACCAGATGTTTAGCTTTTATTATTTATATATATTATTTCTCAAACATGTAATGTTATGTCTTATCTTGGTTTTCACCGAGGCGATGGCTAAAACACAACAGGGGAGGTGATGCACAACGTTTTCACAAGACGTCTAGGAGAAGGTGGTGATGCGGTCACATCACCAGAAGCAATCCGTCTGTCACCTGTATTCGCTGATGTTACGCAAGAGGGAGTAGGTTGGATTCATCTATTTAAACAAAGAACCAAGATAAAATGAAGTTCGGAATAACCAACACCCTAAAACACTACTTTTTATATATATATTTATATATATTTGCTCTCTTTTAAAGCTTTATAAACTTGTATCATGACTTAAACGTTAAATACTAAACATCATGCGGTACCTCATGCATAGACTACTAACCCACCCAACCCAACCGGTTGGTTTGCCATTTCCCAAAACCATAGTTAACGGTATGCTCAAAGCTTTCAGACTTGCTGAAGTTCATATTCAAGAAAAGAGAACTACACGTCATTTAGGATGACAATACGTCAAGATTTAACGGGTGGGTTTTGATCATCACAACACGCTTACATAATCAAATTCAGAAATCCATAAACTACTCAAAAGGCGATTTTAATTAAATTCACATAAATGAAACACACACCTACTTGGTCTTGGTCTTTCTACCTTCTCTTCTTCCACGAGTCTGCAACACAAATCCATACTCATTAATCAAGTGATTTTGTGAATAGCATGTTACACTTATTAAAAAATAAATAAATAAATAAAAATATATTCACCGGCTTCTCAGGAACTTCATGAATAGACGTAAAATTTGGTTCTGACTGATTTGGTGTACCCACCGGAATTGAAAGAGGAACCTAATTAACACACATGAAACGTTTAAAACCAATGCCTATTGCAATCGGTGGAAATGTGTCACCGATTGCCCCAAGGTTAATTAACTTCATTTAGAATATAAATGAACCCACATAATGTTAATGTTCATTTTCTTAATGTAAACAAACCAAACGACCCGTGAACCATTCCGAACGAATATGAACAAAAATTTTGTTCATTCATGTTCGCGTGCGTTCGTTCATTTAAATTTGGTTATGTTCATTCGCTTAGGTTCATTTATGTTTGTTAGTTTATGTTTGTTCATTACCTTTGTTTAAACATTTATATAAGTTTTTTTAGTCTCGTTACATTTACATTTAATTAGTTTTAAGATCATTTATGTTCGTTCATCTATATTCAGTTATGTTCGTTTGTGAACCGTTTGTTAATGGCATTAACAAACGGATATAAATGAACGCGTTCATATTTAAATGAACGAACATGAACAAAAAAAACCTGCTCGTTTAATTGTTTTGTGTTCAATTGTTTGTTCGGTTAAATTTAAACGAATGGATATGAGCATACTCCGTTAATGCTCGTTTGTTTACGTTCGTGAATCGTTTGTTTATACTGTTAGCGAACAAATATAAACGAACACACTTTTTTTTTCTAACAAGCGAACCCAAACAAAAAAAAACCCGCTCATTTAATTGTTTGTGTCTGATCGTTTGTTCGGTTAAAGTTAAACAAGCAAACATGAACATGCTCCGTTTGTAAATTGTTCATTTACATTATTAACCAACGAACATGAACAAAGACACATTCACTCTTTTAACTATGAACACAAACAGGAACAAGAAACATTCATTTTTTAACTAACGAACACGAACAAAAAACCCATGTTCGTTTAATAGTTCGTGCTCGATTGTTTGCTTGGTTAAAGTTAAACGACCGAACATGAAAGCGCTCAGTTCGTTACGTTTGCACACTGTTTATTTATATTGTTAACGAACGGACATATATAAACACGAACACGCTCATTTTTAACGAACAAACACAAACGAAAAAAAAGCGCATTCGTTTAATTGTCATTCATGTTCTATCGTTTGCCTGGTTAAACTTAACCAAACGAACAAACATGAACATGCTCCGTCGGTGTTCGTTTGGTTCGTTTACAGGCTTATAAACAAGGAAAACCATTCGTCTAAATGTTCAAGTCCATTAGTTAATCAGCTAAACTTGAACGAACGGACATGTATCAGGAATCATAACTTACATTATTAGGAGCATTCGCTCCAACAAACGCCTTTTGCATATTAGCCATCATAGACACCATTGCAGACATCTGAGCCGCCATTTGTGAACATGTTTCCTCCATTGATGTAAGTCTCTGTTTCATTTCATCAACCTCAACACTCTTTGCCTCTACCATCTTCAGAGCCGCAGCATGACTAGGTACTATGGTTCCCCCATTTGACTCAGACTGGGACCCACCACCTTTGTTGTTATTATCCGCTCTCATTAGGTGATTAAAAGCATCAGACTGGGACCCACCACCTTTGTTATTATTATCCACTCTTGTTAGGCGATTAAAAGCATCAGACGGCGACCCACCGCATTTATTATTATTATCCGCTCCCTTTACGCAATTAAAAGCATCAGACTGGGACCCACCACCTTTATTATTATCCGCGCAATTAAAAGCATCATCTTGAGTTGGAGTTACAGGTTTACGAAGTTTGGCCTGCAAAGAAAATACATGTGATTAATAAGAAGTCCAATGAAATATAAAAAAAGTGCATACTATGAGATTTCACTTTTTAGAGTCTTACAATTACAGAAGCTGTTGATTCATTCATGGGTTGACGGTTGTTGCGTGTTCGGGTCTTTATAAGTAGTTCTGCCTGTGAGAGTTCCTGGCAGTCACCTCTTTTTTCCTTCTGTAAACAGAAATATTTAATAAATCAAAGAACTGCTAGCAGTATATAGGCTTAATATCACAGAAAACCAACATATTTTCTTACTTTTCATGAAAAAGTTTGCACATGTGAAAGAAACACTAAAAAGTCCCTCGACCCAAGTCCCTATACTTGTCCATCATAAACGTTTTGTAAAAAAAAACGAAATAAGTAACAGGTATTTTTTACATATTTGTTTACAAGTACATGCATTCTAGACAACTGCAGTAACTTTAATATATCAAGATCAGGTTGAGGGACTTTTTCGTGTCTTAAAGAGATGAAGACGTTTATACGCCAAAAATATGTTGAGGAACTTTTACGTGAAAAATGATAAACATATTGGTTTTTTATAGTATTAACCCTGGTATATACAAAAATACAAAAAAAGTTCGTTATAAAAAGCTTGAGGCTCTCTGATGTTGTGTGACGTTGCTTTATGTACAAGCAAAAGCTTCACTTTGCCTCGTCTATTTTACATATCAGTCTTTTTATTCATAATCTCTTCATCCCTTTGGTTAATTTTACATACTAACTTTGACCTTGATGTATATGAACCACCCGCCTTGCACTTTTTAAAACCAAATAATGGAATAACCTTATTAACAAAATCATATTTATATAAACACAATTACCTCCTCCTCAAGTAATCTAGCCAAGCTTTTTTGCCCTCCGGTGTGAATAAACTTCACCTTTGCACGATTGGCCTTGTTTCTAGCACTAAGTTTCTGTAACATCACAAAAAAATTACATCACCGTCACCCCCTTTCCAATTTAACAAATTTTCAAAACATGATGGAAACTTCAAATTCATGGAACACGACACGGACCTGAAATTCTTTAGAGCTCCACTTATTAACAAGAACCGACCATTGATCAGGAAGAACCCGCTCATCACGGTCCGCAAGGCGTTCCTCGTCAGTTTCATGCGTATCATAATAAGATGACTTAAGATATGACTTGAAGTTTCTCCATTTACTTCCGATTGACAACAGCATTTGCTGTCTATGACCGGGTTCAATATCAAACGTTGCCTGAAAAATACAAATAATATTAATACATTGTTTTAAAATAACCAAATAAAAAAAAAGTTAAAAGCTCTTCTTCACATACCAAAACTTTCTGCCACATCTTCTCTTTGTACTCTTCGGGCACTTTGCTCCAACCTGAATAAGTAAGAGGAGCCATATTTCCATCTCGTGATATGTGTCCCAAAAAGTTAGTTAATTTAACAGCCTCGGGACCAATAGGCTGACCCCGATCATTGGTTAAAACTTTAATCCTTCCAGCTGTCAGTAACAACTTTTGGCGGTCTGCTAGCCCTTGAAATCTGGACTTCTTTCTAGTATTTTCCGAATCTGGTTTCAGCAAATTAGAGTTTACCAACCAGATATGTTTTATATCCCAAGTAGTTATGGTAAAAAAAATGAAATCGAGTAGATACTTACAAGGAGTATCAAAGTCAGACTCGTCCTTTTCTGGAGAAGATTGTTGTTGACTAGAGCTCTGCTCAGGTTGACCAGCCTCGGGTTCTGGCAATTGGGTAAAATTATTGACAAGAGGGCTTTCGTTTTGTCGGTTGGTGTGCCTCGAGATGAAAGATCCTGTACCAGGCTGGATATCTGAATGTGTTTAATTAGAAAGTTAGAAGCTTTATAAAAGAAAATAAACAAATGCTTTCTGTTGTATTCCTATAACAAAATAATAATAAAAAAAAAGCTAACATATATCTCCGTATATAAAGACATGACAATAATCAACAGCAAACATAAACTAGTAACTGGCTAACTCAATATATGCATCACAATGCACTGCTCTAATAGACAGTACAAATTTTATTCCTATTAAAACAAACCCTTGACAACAAACCGAACACTGCCTTAAAAAGATATCTAGTGCCACTAGACTAGATACACCTCGACATAAAACTATAGCTGAAAAAACATTTATTTTTTTATAGAATCGTTTTGTGGCATCATATTCTTAATGAATGTCCCTAAATCTCTATAAAAGACAGTTTTGACAGCAGTTACAGCATACTATTTGTTGTGCAAATCTGGCCAACAATGGTCAAATGCAGAAATAAAATGCCATAATATGAATAATGAGAAGTCCATATATTCAAGATAATAACAAACAGCGGACAAAAAACTAGATATTTACTAGAGAGGAGTCATGTTATTGTATTTAATCTCTCTTTTACACATAATTAGAAGATATTAATGACACCCTGATGGAATATACTGTCATGAGTTGTCAATAAATACAATGTACTTGCGATTTCTATGTTTTTTTTGTAACAAGATTATGTTTTGTTAATTCTAAACTTCAATAATAGATAAAAAGATAACTTTATTGAGATTATTTGATATATTTAGTATTTAATTAAACTTTTTTGATTTTTTTAATGAAAAATCGCTTATAATCGAGTTATTCCAGTTCACCAACTCGTTTATTAACCTAATCGGTTATCCAGGTTTGATTTTAGGAGATGGTTAAAACAGTTATTACGGAAGAATATCAAATAGAATTAAGACTGTATTAAATCACTAGGATATCACAAAAATGCTTGCATAGTAAATAGTAAGAAAATGGCAATGTGTAGAGTCCATACCAATAATAGCCGGTGTTTGTTCTGTTTGTAATTTGGCTGCAATCCAGTGCTTCATAAAGAACGTCTTGACCCGATTCATGAGCTTCAAAATGTGATCACCCTTCTTATTATAAACCACACAATTGTGCCAAATATTTTCAACATCCTTAAACACATCTGCTGAATTCTTGTACTTGACACCATTCTCAAGGTTGTCACGTATTGTACCAAAATCCATTGGTGTCTTGATAATATCAAAATAATCCTGGTTCAAGCTCCACTAAATATATTATGGAAAATCATCATATGATACGATAAACAAAAAAAAAATAATGTGATAATACAATGCATAATAAACTGCGTTCACGAGTCACCTTTTATGAGCCGTTCATAATTAATAAAACAAGACTTTCCAAACGTCAATAAATATGCACCAAAAGTAATCCGAGTTATTCATTTCTTTAACCATGAAGCATGCTAGGTTGGATCGGATTGTTGGGCCATCAAGAAAACACAGGCACGTAAGTTGGAGGTAGCAGAGATGAGGATGTTGAGATGGATTGTGGGCACACTAGGTTGGATCGATTAGAAACGAGGTCTTTAGGGAAAGATTAGAGGTAGCTAGTATTGTAGATAAAATAAGAGAAGGGAGGTTGAGATGGTTTGGGCATGTGAAGAGAAGACACGAGTCTGCACCGGTTAGGGTGGTAGAAACTAGAAGCCCTTGTTTTAGAGGGGAAGAGGACTAGCGGTAGACCAAAACTGACTTGGGATGAGCGGATTAGGCATGATCTGATTGAATGGCACCTCTCTAAGGACATGGTTCAGGATAGGAGTTCGTGGAGACGTAGGATTGAGGTTAAGGACTTTTAGAAGGGTATTTTGTGGTCTTGGCATTTGCCTAGGGGCCTAGATCTTATTGTAGTGTAGGCTACGATATTTGTTTATTACTCATCTCTATCTATGTATATATGTTGCATGTTTACTTAACCCTTTCCATTTTCCTTCGGTTATATATATACACACACACACATATATATATACACACACATATATATATATATGATGAGTATCATTACAGAACTCCTAAAGAACTTGAAGGAATAACTAATGTATTTTACAAAAAGTTTTGTATGTTAATGATATTTGAGTGTAGTTTTATCACTTTTTATATCTATATTTATGATTAGATTATGAAAATTAGTTTTTACACATAATTTTTTTTTCATATATGTAAATTTGTTATTACATAAATTTTACACATATATAAACTTGTGATTTATATATATATAATCTAAAATTTATATATAAAATATGGTAAAACTAGTAACAATGTTAATATATGAAAACATTAAAAATGAATGGTTCTTATGAGTTCCTAGAAGTTCTTAACTTTTTTGGAGTTCTGAAATGATACTAACCCTATATATATATATATAGTTTTGGTTGTTTATTTTGTTTGGTGTGGAGCAGGGGTCTCTCTGAAAGCAGCCTCTCTATCCTTAGGGATAGAGGTAAGGTTTGCCTACATCCCACCCTCCCCAGACCCTACTACTAGCTTTGCTATGAGTGGGATCTACTGGGTATGAATGATTGATTGATTGAACCATTAAGCATGCACGTCCAAAAAACAAAATAGCATGTGAAAAAAACACACTATTTAAGAATGCTAATACTAAATAAAACAAAAATTTCGAAACGTCTTAAACATGCATCAAACGTTCATAGAATATTTCTCGATTCCTTTTCGTCATGTAGAGTTTAAAAAAAATAAATAATAATAATAAAAAATAAAAAAACTACTCAAGAATGTAGTTACTGTCACCACCATTTTCACTTTTTAGTGCAATCATAGCATATAGCCTAACTAAAATAGTTTTTAATACATCAAATGAAGAAAACAAAAACATTGAAGACAAAACATGAAGCAATTTATTTCAAGTCAAAGTACGATATTAGATCCAAACAGTAAACTTACAGGTATATCAAGTGCAACGGGATCTACAGGCCTGTTAAATGGTTCCGCTGCATCCAAATTCATGGTCTTTTTAATAACCTAGTGTATAAAAACAACATCTTTAACGATAAATCCATGATGCATAATTTGTAAAATAATACGATATAGTAAACTGCAAACCGTACCGCTAGTGCATAATCCAATTCGTTCTGCTTGTATTCTGCATTTTGATGCGATTCGAAAGGAACTTGAGCCACCGGGCCATTGCTGACTGGTTCATCCACTAAACTCCTTGACAAATTAGCCATACCACCGGCTTCCTTGGATATTTCTTTAATAACGGACGCAATCATGTGACTCAATCTGTTGGTATCAAATTCCATCATTCCTTTATCATTTCTTCCTATCATAAGAGAAGCAGTTCTTTGGGCTCCGGTTTCCGTCCGCATTGCAGCGATGCTTCCAGACGTTTTTTCATCGGTTTCAGATTTGTAAAAACCAGCTTCATTCTGTTGTGTGTCCTTCATTAATAATGTTTTAGCGGTTTGCTTTTTAGATGAACGTTTCCGCTTCATTGTTATGCGCGTCTGAGAGTTTAGATCGTGTTGGGCATAATCAGAGCCGATGATTTACAATAGGGTTAGTTCCACTAAATAATACCAAATCAGCAGCTCCTAATTATTGAATTTCAATATATTCTAGGGTTTTAGACTGATTGTAGTTACAGACAGGAATGTGTCTGATTAGCAAAATCAATTGGGTAACTAATTATTTATTAAACCTAAAGAGTAGGAAAATCAAAAACTGAACTTACTCGCAAATGGAATGGCGATTTGTGGACGACGAGATAGCGACGGAAAAGGGTTAGGGTTTTATGGATGGGTGAGTAGTGCAGCAGAAATAAAAGACGACCAGAGTCGTTGTTCATTTGTTGTCATGCTATTTTGGGGGTGTTTTGGAAAACTAAAAAAAGCTTTTATTTTAAAAAGCTTCCTTTTTGAAAGAGTTTTGTCAAACACATTTTGCTTTTCAACAAGCAAATAAGTAAGTTTTAAAAGCTCATCCAAACCCACTTTGATTGAAATGGCTAAAATACGTTCATTATTTTTTAACCGTAATTTAGACTATTGCCTCACCTAATTATCTTTATTCCTCGAGTAAGAAACTTCAAAGTACTAGGTTGGTGCGTTTATGACGGAAAGCTTGTACATCAATCTCTCCAAACAGTTCCGATTTAAAGACCCCCTCAGAAGGAAACCCACCATATTTAAGAAAACCTCTCCACTTTTAACGAGTCTTTATCAAATTTGATTTTCGATTCTAAACACGAATAAACCTAATAACAACTAATCGTTAGTTAAGTTTTGCTATTGACCTAATTCAATTATAATTTTGGCTTAATATGACTCACCTCAACTCAATACACTAACCCGAACAACTAAAATGTTTATTCAGGTTATAGATCGAAACAAGGAATTAGAATTCGGTTTTGAACTACTTGAAGTTGGTTTAGTTTGGTTTGGTTCGATTTTTTATTACAATAAAAAAAAAAGCTTTAAAACGAATAAATCGAAAATCAAAGACAAAAACTCAAGAATGCCTCTCATTTTTGTAATATGTTGCCACATGTATTTGGTCGATTAATTGGTTGTTAAAATTAAGTTTGGGATATGTTATAATTGCTAATATTATCGATTAAATCTCGAACAAAACATCTCGTGAGAATCGTTAACGTTTTACCCAGAGTCGCCAACCGTGACATATACGCCTTCGACCACCATTTCTACTAATTAAAGACTGCGATTTTTCTTATTATTCTATCGGTGCTAATGTATTTTTTGTGAGCATGTAAGCTGGCTAAGATTTCTAACCGTTATTATGCATTAGAGTTATGTTGAAGTTATTAATAAGGGTTGATACAATTAGAACATATGTTTTTAATTTGTTATTGTTGTGTGATGTAATTGTTATTATTATTATTATTATTATTATTATTATTTTATGTTGATGGTGTAGACGTCCAATGCTACAATGATATTGGCATTGAAAGGATATGCCCGAATTCTGGAAAAAGTTATACACATGGTCACACCAAGAGTCACCAAAACCAAATGTTGGGATGATATTTGAGAATGATAGAGCTATCATTTAGGGCGTTTATTGATACGACGATTATTGAGAATCATATATTAAATTCAAGTGGTGTTCTTAGTTATTAATTATTACAAAATGTTTTTTGTTTTTTACATATTAAAGAATAGGGAGTTTATTTCATACCTTCAAGACATCAAGACGTTTAATACTTCTTAACAAAACACTATATGTGGGGGTTATTTTGGTCCTATTTCTCATTCATACTTCATTTACATATGATAGAATAAAAGCTTCAAAGTTCCATTAAGATGTATTTTCTGAAGGAGCCAAACACTCTGATGTCTGAGCGATTCAGATGTCAACATCTGAATAGTATCATTAAGGGGCAAACAACACCCCCTAAAAGAAGTTTTACCATATCCTCAATATGGCGGGGTCTTATTATCAAGTTATAAAGGGCGTTCGTAATTGAGGTGTCATTTTACGGGCGTCTAGTACTTGAAGGCATTTGTTTTTTTTTATACTTTTGAAAAACATTAAGAGTTGGAAGAAATCATGATATCTAAGTTTCAGATGAGCTTTTGATTGGTGTGTAAGACCCCGAATCCCGGGAATCCTACAGTTGATAGTCACATCCACAATTTCACAAAAATTTAAAACCAAACAATTCTTTGTATTTAAAACCAGTTCAGAGTAAATAACAGCGGAAAAAGTGTAAGTATTTAAAAATCCCAAACACGGGTACAGGTGTCCAAAATCAAATGTAAATAAAATATTTGTTTTATTTGAATTCCTCGACCAGAAATGCCTTCAACCTTCTGAGTAGTCTCCAGCACGTCCAAGCGGTAGCATCCATTTCTTAACCTCAAAGTCAATCTAACATACACACAAAGTCAGCTTGAGCTGAGTGAGTTCAAGTTTTCATAAACGACATTCATTAAAAATTTAAATTCCATGAGTATAGAATGTAGGGGAAAATCATGAGTCCATAAAATCATAAATAGCTTTCCTTAACCAAATCATAAGTAAATAAAACATTAAACATCTTTTCGCGCAGCACGGGACTCCTCACCCCGGGTCTTCCCCGAGTAATATATTTGACCCAGCGGCGGTTTAACAAAACCATTAAAATCATGTAACACGAGCCTCCTCACCCCGGGTCATCCCCAAGTAATATATTTGACTCGGTCACGGTTTAACAAAACCATTAAATTCATGTAACACGAGCCTCCTCACCCCGGGTCTTCCTCGAGTAATATATTTGACCCGGTCACAGTTTACCAACACATACACATTCACATACACACATACAAACATCTAATTCGAACATCCAACTAACAATATTACCACATACGATCCATAAATAATGAATAATCTAGACATTCAATACTAAGCCTAATATTAATATAATTCACCAAATAATACATTCATCGTCGAACACACGTACATGGGCCTCTCCACCATGAGTCAAGACTCGAGTAATATATTTGACCCGGACGCGGTAAGACCTAAGCATGTGACACGAGCCTCTCCACCACGGGTCAAACCCGAGTAATATATTTGACTCGGTCATAGCTTACACTTCCAAGCACGAGATACGGGCCTCTCCACCACGGGTACAACCCGAGTAATATATTTGACCCGATCTCGGCTCACACATCCAAGCACGTGATACGGGCCTCTCCACCACGGGTACAACCCGAGTAATATATTTGACCCGATCGCGGCTCAACATCCAACGGGCCTCTTCACCACGGAATTTTAAAACCCGAGTAATATATTTGACCTGCCACGGGCCTCTCCACCACGGGTACAACCCGAGTAATCTATTTTATAAGGATTGTTATGGAAAATAAAGGATTGTTTTATTGACCCTAATCACTAGAGGTGGCAAATGGGTTGGGTTGGGTCGAAGCGGGTCATGGGTCAGAACGGGTTAGGGTCAAAATGTTCTGGTTAGAACGGGTCCGGGTCGGAATGGGTCAAAACGGGTTTCAGGTCGGTTTTTTTTTTTTTGAATAACGTGGGTAAAGGCGGAAACGTTTTAGTTTTTTTACATTTTTCGTTTTTGATTTATATTTTGAGTTATGATTTTTTTATTAATTTTTTTGAATTTTTTTGGAGAGGTTTTTATTATTAATAAAAACCGCTCCAAAAAAGTAAGTAAAAAAATCATAACTCAAAATATAAATCAAAAACAAAAAATGTAAAAAAACTAAAACGTTTCCTTCGTTGTCCTCTTCAAAAAAAAAAAAAAAAAAAACCCAAGAATGAAGAAGATTTCAATTCTAATACATATTAACCAACCAAACACATGATAGGGATTCTCAAACATTCCATTCCATTCCATTCCATTCCATTCCATTCCATTCCAAACACATGATACATATTAACCAACCAAACACTTGATTTTACAATTTACACTTTTAAACCAGAATGATTATTATAATTTAGTACATCTTTGAAGTCTAAATGCAACATGAATAAACTGATGTGTGAACATTAATTACAAATAACATTTCAAGTACTTGGATAAAACTTCTAATTCGGTTTTTCTTTTTCCAAAGACGTTACCAGGTGTAAGTTATAGTTGAGATCAGAATAAATTTTGGAATTCCTGCAAGACAGCGGAAGTTAGCTAAACGGATCAACAGGTCAAAGTCAACTGCGATTCTTTCTGTATTCCTTGGCAGTACTTACTACAATCACATTTGCCTCACCATTAATCCGTTGCATTTGTTTCTCTCTAGCGAGTACCAAGACCTCCAAGGGCTGAATCACCGTGTTGTGCCACTAACCTCAGGTGACTAAACAGCAAGTAAAGTAAGTGTCAAATTTAAAAGGTGGTACACTGGCATGATTAAGATCATACGATCTATTTGATTATCATATTTTAAAAAGGAAATGTTATATAAAACATCAATTATGTATGTACCTGTAATGAGATGGTAGCACCAAAAGCTGCAGCAAAGCAACCAAAATGATAATGAGATGCGTCTTATTTAGGCTATTATTGTTCTATTGGAGGCAAAACAAATTACTCATTAACCAGGTTAAATTTGTATTACATGGCAAAATGAAAAAGAGAGCCGCTACATAGTTTGTTAGACCAACTTTGACCATAACAAGTGAGCTCATGAGCATAAGCAGATGCAATGGGCACACCAGCAATGGTTGCAGATATGATTTGCGGTATTTTAAAAAATAAAAATTTGTGTTCATGACCGCTCATTAAGAAAACGGGCATGTTAGTGTTCCTTTATGTTTGGTCATGTTCAGTCGTTTAAAATATAAACAAACAGTTCACGTATGTAAAAGAACACAAGCAAATAAACATAATGGACCTAGCATTACCACGTACATAAACGAACATAAATGAACAAAACAAAACTTGTGTTCGTTCTTTTATTAAGTGAAAAAAAAATTCAGCTCATATCTGTCCGTGTATTAAAAAACACACATAAACGAACTTCCCATCAAACATTCATGAACAGCTGGTTCGTTTACAGGCCTATCTTCAGCGATTCGGTTAATGCCGCATTTGAAAGCTTTTGAAGTTAAAAGACTTGAGTAATAAATAAAAATTACTCACTGCTGTTCACTTCTTGTAATGCTTCTTCAGCCTTCCTTTTCCAACATAAGACTCCCCAAAGCAAACTACAACCAAAAAGAATAAAAATACAATCAGTGTAAATATCATAAATGAATATTATTGAATGCAAAGAAGAAAACTTACTTTTACTACTACAAAAATTAATCTATGAACCACATAATCCATCTCGTCTTCATCTGTTACTTTGCCTGCGAGAGTAAAAACAAGGGCATTTTGGTCATTCGAATTTACCATTGGTTTACATGACATTAAATTGAAGCTCATGCGTACCTAAAGATACTTTTCACATATCTTTTTTGGCATTTACAAAGGCAATTATACCTTCTTCATGTGCAAGTTCTTTCCAAGCGCGTAACTTCAAAGATTGAGTACTCACCCTGTCATCATTAGCAAACAGTAAAAAGTTATTAAGTGCATATATTTAAAAAAAATAAAAAACAAGTTTAAATTCAGTTTGCAATAATATTTTCTAAAGCTGTTTTAAATAAACCACACAATTCTTAAAAGAAAATGTATTGGTTTCATGTTAGGCTCATAAAAGAATAGATTGCCATACCCGGTAACAGTTAGAGCAGGAATCAAGCACGGCCTCTTTCAGATATTAACCTGCGATAAATAAATTACCATATCAAAATCAGCCCAGAGATAAATAGTCTTTACAGGTACCAATCTGAGGTTAAAAAGAAAAAATAAACCAAAGCTAGCTAAGCTGGCTTGTTTAACTTCAAGCTCGAGCTCAAGCTAAAGCTAGCTCGGCTTACTCGTTAAGCAACCCTAGTTATAGAAACTTACCCCTTCACATGGTTAACATCCTCCTATATCAGTGGCTGCTTATGATTTTCCCTGCAGACCTACAAACCAATATATAAAATAAATCAAAAATCAAAACAATATATAAAGGTTAAGTTAAATTGACCGGAGACGAATTTGTCCGTGTCCACTCTTTGTTTGGTTAAGTTAAACAAAGAAACACGAGCATGTCTTGCTTGTGTTTGTTCAATCCGTTTACACGCAGAGGCTATAAAAATGATATGAAATGAAAACTTAAATCCTAGAATATCCTCATTATCATTTTCAAATTGTTGAACTTTAGTTCAATAAGCCATTTAATAGCAAAATAGAGTCCTACAGGTTTAAGCCTAACCATTATAAGAAAAAAAAAACATGCAAATGAAAATGAAAGTGTATGTGAGCCTTAGAATGACATAAATTAAACTGTGAGTTTTACTTGAGATGCAATTGATGAAAGTTTAGAGTTAATCATATAACATTTAATAAAAGCCTTACCCCAACACTTTCTAATATGAAGATGATGTTGTAATGTCGCCGCCTCTCAACACTGTAAGTTTTCAAGATGCATAAGTAAATTTATGTTCTGTATTATTCAATAAAAGAATGAAAACCTAATTGATTTGCCGCATTGTCTAGGTCAATCGATTCAACACCTTCTGAAGATGAATCCATCACAAATCGTTAGATAGGATGACTAAGCAATAAATAATATACAAGGTTAAAGGAGTAAATACTTGGAATCATTAATTGACGCCATAGATGGAACATATCTCGATCAATTAACGGACCAGGGATTCTATTTGGGGTTTCTAGATAGAGAGAGAATTTTTAGGGTTATTTGAATTTTGAATCCAGCATCACAGAACAGAACACACTACGCGGGCTGTGTGTTATTAAGGCAGGTGCATTGTACATTGTGTATTAAGAGTTGTAAAACTCTTAATTTTAAGAGTTTTGTTGAAATGACTTTTTTGTCCCCTCCTATATGTATATTAATATAGTATGGTTATATAGTTTTGACCCGGTTTCGAACCCGGGTCTTGAGATTCATACCCAACTGACATAACCACATGCACTAGTTGATTAGGTGTTAAACTTCCAGAAATGATTTATTAAATATAAAGATACATGTTCATCATTAACAACACAAACCCTAGATTTTGATTCTCCAATTATGTCCCATGTTTGATAAAATAAGTTTAGGCCTTTGTTTATTGATTAAAGACGATCAAAAAGCATGCAAGATTTACCTTCTAATGTTATGAATTGAAGGTGAACCACTACTCATCGGAAAACAAACTTGGGTGATTAATTTTGGGGTTCTAGAGTGTGTTTCTGTTTAATTGGATGTTGCAGACGAGCTTAGCTTAGGATTTAGGTTCTATTTATAGCCTTAATTATAACGATTGATGTTAATTACTCGTAATTAGACTTGAACACACGGCCGACGGTTTCCAGGAATATATTACCCATTAATCGTTGTAATAATATGTTATTTGTCGATGATTAAGGTCGTTTACAAGGTTTATGGCCATTACGAGAATTTAATTGTGTTAATTTTGCGATATTTGGGGTGTTTGAGGCTTCGTTGGCGCTGGAATTCCGGTCACCAGAATGCCTGCCTGGAAAACGCGTATGGGGGTGGGCTGGTGGGGTTGGGAAGTTAATATTATTTTAATATTATAAATTTAAACAATTTTCATAATTAGCCCTTGAAGTTTTAAGATTTATTAAAACGGAATTTAAATTATAATTTCATTATAACCTTGTATTTTGAAGTGTATTAAAAAAATAAAAGTTTTGATTCAAGGATATTTATCATATTATATCCGGATAGTTTGCAACTCGTTAAACTTTAATAAAACTTTAAATAAAAAACGTTAACCCCAGAATTTCATTTATTTAACCGAATGAATAGAAAACAAACGAATGATAATCGTAAACCATCATGAACATTATATTAACGATGAACGACGAACAAGAATACATTGAAACGATGAAACGATGAAACGAATCGGTTTAACGAATAGGAGCACAAATTCAAATAACAATTAACGAATGTCACGTAAATACATGAAACGAGCTTGATATATATATATATATATATATATATATATATATATATATATATATATATATAACAAAACTAAAAATTTAAAATGGGTCGGGTTTCTCGGATTTGAAAAGTAACAAATGCTACAGAATTCACAACTTTTAGAAATTAAGTCACGAAATTAAACTAAAAATATAGTTTTAAAAGAAAATAACTAATACAATGAGTTTGGTAAAAGTTTTATCAATTTTACAAATACATAATTAAATAAAGGAAAATTGGATTTTAATAATCTCAACTTTCTATTATTGGCCAATAATAATCCTAACTTTGTTTATTCCCACCAGTGGTCTCAAATTTAAAAAAGTTGGCTCTCAATGATCCCCCATTAAAAAAACCTAACGTCGTTAAGTTTTTTACGAATTTTAAACTGATTTATTAGGGCTTTTGATTGGAAACAGGATACGAGTCGATTAACGTAAAACTTAGCTCGAAATGATGCTTCAAATGGCTTGATTAGTGCTTCAAATCGGGTGTTTGAATTTAAAATTAACAAAAAGTAAGTTGTTTGGAGTATCGTTTTGAGCTAAGTTTTACATCAATCGACTCGTATCATTCTTCCGATCAAAAGTCCTAAAAAATCATTTTGAAATTTGGAAAAAACTTAACGCCGTTAGGTTTTTTTTAACGATGGACCATTGAGAGCCAACTTTTTTAAATTTGGGACCACTGGTGTGAATAAACAAAGTTGGGATTATTATTAGCCAATAACAGAAAGTTGGGATTATTAAAATCCAATTTTCCTTAAATAAAAATAATAACATCAATATTTGAATGGCCCGAAAGATACCAGAAATGAGAAATATGACAAGGACACTTATATATAGGATGTACCGGCGGCGTATCCAACATGCCCTTATCTTACTGCATTTGTCCCGTCTTTCAAAATCATTCCAGATTTCGAGTTATTGCACACAACGTACTTATTTTGTCTTCCATGCGAGTACTTGGATAATTACGTGTCGACCCATAATTACCTTTATCGTCGAATGGTTCACATAATTCGTCCCCTTGTGTGGTTTTAAGATTTATACGATAAATAAATTGTTATATGAAAATCAAGAAGATAAAAGAATCGAAATTTATAAAATATTTAGACAAATCCTTAGGATCAAGGATAAGTGAAAAGATTAAATCAAAATGAATGAAACCATTATAGTTTAAATGAAATAAACGATGTTATATATTAAACTTTCAACAAAAATCGTGGGACTCTTGAATAGTACAAAATAACTAGAAGAATGAATGAAAAACATTATCGCAAAATTCTGACGAAACAATGAAGTCGAGAACAACAAAGTAGCATTAAGCTAACAAAATATAAACGTGTAAGTCAGTAAGGCATTGGGTTCAAGAATAGTAAACGAAACTTTAATATCCAAATATCGTAATAGAGTAAGTTATTGGAGTCAATAATGACACGTTAAACAAGTGAAATTTTCAAATAAAATATCAATGTGAATAGAGGCACATTGAGATTAAGAATAAAAAAGTAAATAATTGAAACTTCGAGATCAAAGCAAAACATTGGTCTCAAGTTAATAAAACATCAAGATCAAACTAAATGATCAAAACTTCAATATCAAAGTAAACATTGGGCGGAAATAGAACCAAGAAAAATAGCTAAAACAATTCGTGTAAAAAAATAATAACTCAATATGTACACGTTAATAGTCTCAATTTCCCTTAAACATTTACGTTTATGGATCGGTTATAGACCGCGAGATTGAAATATCATAAGTAAATTGGTTCAAAAATGCAACTATGAATGATGTAGGAAAATATATCACTAATTAACGAATAGCCAAACTCAACATAAACTTCGTAAATAACCTTCGCAAGAATTTGATACATAAAATTTATTTCGATTATGTCCAAACAGAATAATATATAAATATATATACATATACATGAAGAAGAAAGAAAGAAAATAAAAGATAGCTTGCAACACTTGTCTTCCCGAAGATGGGTTATGGTATGAAAGTTATTATGGGGGCGGTAGTATGATTTATTAACCCGAAACTCATTGGCATTGACAAAGGATATCAATTTTCATCAATTTAAAACTTAACAAGTCATTATATAAAAAGAAATTCACAAACATGTGCAATATAGATAGGTTTAGGGACTTGGGTTTAACAAGCGCGAGGCGTTTGGCATAGAAAAACACTAATAATATGGCATTTTAACTTGTTAACTTGTAAACACTGATAATAAGATATTTACAGGATATAATAAATCTCTATGTACAACTAAACAATCTTTATATACAATCAAGATAAGCACAACTGACTTTTATGGGTATCTTTTACAAGTTGAAGGGCTTTAATATATTACATAACAAAATTAAGTTGAGGGACTATTTCGTGAAAAAGAAGAAACTATAATGGTTTTTTATGATATTAAGTAATAAGTATTAACCTTAAAATTTTATATTAAGGTTCTAAAGCTGATACAATTACAAACTTACTTCATTATGTTTATTGGAATCCTTTTGCATGTTAGCCATCATTGACATCATGGCAGACATCTGAGCTGCCATTTGAGAGCATGTTTCTTCCATTGATGCAAGTTTCTCCTTCATTTCAACAACCTCCGCATTCTTCTCACTAACCATCCTTAAAGCCTGGGCGCGTGTCGGAGTCTCAGACCCGCCACGCGAAGATGTAGCATTTAATCCAAGTAGGCCCACCGAGCCTCTCCTATTCAGTCCGATTACACGATTTAACACTTCATCTTCAGGCTTGTTTTTGTTAACCGGTGTTTGTTCCTTGTTAGTTTCTGATTCACGAAGTTGAGACTGCAATGTCATGGAATTTTAAATTTTAAACAGTTTCTTAAGGTTTATTTGAATAATATGATAAGAGTTAAGGTTCATACAATAACAGCAGCTGTTTCTTCATTCAAAGGCTGACCATTTTTGCGTGTGCGGGTCAATATGAAAAGTTCAGCTTTTGAGGGTTCTTTTCCATCAGGCCGTTTTGCTTTCTGTCAAAGTTAAAAATAACCGTTAATAGATTTAACCGACGTTTCTCGGAAGCCTTTACGTCATCCCGGTACGTTAAAAGACTTAAATTTTCCTTCCATTATGCCTTATGTTTCAAATTGGAGGGACTTGGATGTAACTTTTATTTTATATCATAAAACAAAAGGTTAATCCTAACCCTAACCACAGCAGCCGATCGCAGCTAAGACCCCCCTGCTCGTTTTTCTTCTGCCCAGCCAAGTTTCAGCCATGAAAACTCAAATTCCAGGTCGGTTTTATGATTGCCCATGTCTTTTACACCTTAATTGATCATATTAACGCGCTTATTGGTCGTTAAGGTTGAGTTTTGATGATAACAGTTTGCTGACAGATTCGTATACGTTTATTGTAGGGTCTGTAATATGATGGTAATCCATTGTTTTTGATCGATTCTTGATTCCATGATGTTCTACTTTGAGTCTAGTTTCCAGAAAGGTATAATACGTAATTTTTGGACGAGATTTGAATGGATTTTATGAATTTATAAAATCGAGTGTCAAAGCTGATGCGGGATGACGGATTCTGGTCTGTCTTCCCGACGTCATAACCTTTTTTCGACAGGTCCAAATTGGTTGGTTCCAATTCTGGAAGTTATTATTTTGAGTTAGGAACCAAACCCAAATGGAATCGTTTAATTTGGTTTGGTAATGAATTTTATAAAAATAAAACCATTTTGTTGCGCACTGAAATAGCTGCACGTACCTTGCTGTGTTGGAGGAATTTCTACAATTTTTGTGTCCAATTGAAAAATATAATAAAAATATTTTTATAAACCTAAGACATTTATTAAAGTCTGGTAAAAATTTAATAATTTATTTAAAAGGTTATCCTATGTAATTAAATGCATCTTCGCATGCTAAAATCTACACGTTTTACTCGTTATTAATCGATAAGTTCGTTTTAGGCTTAACCGGTGGATTTGGTTAGTTTATAGGTTTTTGGGGCTGAGGTAAAGTACTTGGGCCAAGTGTTGGGCCTTGGGCCAAGTTGTTGGGCCTTGGGCCAACGTGTTGGGCTTGAACGGCCCATTAGGCAAGAGTGTTCTTACGGTCTAGTTTAGTAACGCGTTGTGTACTATTTACAGGCCCTTACTTGTGAGTGTGCACTTAGGGATTTCCTAGCTCGTTGCAGGTGTTCGATCGATTTAAGGTGAGTTCATGATGCCCTTTTTACTCTTTTAACTTTTGGGCTAGCATGCACACCTAAGTGTTTTCCTACTGAATGAAATGTTTTAAACGATTTTATATAGGCTTGGTAGAATAGGGTAGGCCTTGGAATGTTAACATATATACATATATATAAATTATTGTTTGGCCTCTATTTGGCGAATGTTGTAGTCGTTTCGACTACTGAATGTTGTGCATGCCTACTTTGTGTTTGCATGCGCTGAATATTACGTGTTTGGGTTGTACGTTTGCTCGACCCTGAATGTTATACGTGAATGTTATATATATATATATATGTTGTTATACATATATGGATGTATTTAAAGGATGTTTACATATGTATGAGAATGTCTAGTCTTCGGTAATGATGACTTAATGAATGTACTCTTTTATTTTTACTTTATAAACTTTTGGTATGATTATCATAATTTCCATTATTGATAATATTTATTTAAAACTTGAACTCACTTAGCTCAAGCTGACTTTGTGTGCATGTTAGTGTGAGTTTCAGGTTAGGAAGAGGATGATCTATCGCTTGGACGTGCACGGAGTTACTTGGACGGTGAAGGGCATACTGGAATGAAGAATGGTTTATGAACATTTTATTTCAAAGGACTTATAAAAGTTATACTTAATTTGGTTTTGGGCAAAATTCCCGGGTTTCGGGAACTTGTTTCATTTTTCATGTTCTCGGCTAAATTGACACCTGATATGTTCGTTTTAATGGAAGAAACGGTTTTCAAGTTCAACTATTTCATTAAGTATTTAGAATGAATACCAATTGTGGGGTTCCCAGGATTCGGGGTCTTACATACATCAACAATATCCCATACTATAAGAGTTTTCTATAAAGAAGAGAAATCTCTGTCAAGGGGATGACGCGTGTGTAAGGTCAATCCCATTCAGAAGGAACCCCCTCCCTACACCAACATGGAGCTAGGGGACTAATTTGACATTGCATTATTATGTCTTGGGTTTTCGTCAAGGCAAGGGGGACCCCATTCATCAATTTCTATGCATGAAGACATATCTCATAAAGAAATCGTCATCTTAAAGGGATTTTCAAGAAGAATAATTCCATTCCAATGAAGGAGGTATTGGAAAAGTCCCATATAAGAGGAACGCCTTCTACAGCAACATATCATGTTTCAAGAGTTGTCATTTTAAAAAAGAAGAGTCCCATTCTAAAGAATGACAAAGTCTTTATGGAAAGGAAAAAAGCCTCCTGTAGCAACACTTTACATTCCAAAAATTTGTCAAGGGGAAGAAACTTCTGTATCCATATCATCTTTTATCAGAAGGGAATGAGTCCCTTTCATTATCCCCTTCCATCAACCTTCATGTGTAAGAATTTTAACATGTATTAAAACTAAATATGCTTTTATATTTATAAGTAACAAATATAATTGGTTGATCGTTACATTTAATTCCCCCAGGTAGGGTAAAGCTCTCTTTGGGAGGCACATTGCCTATAATTCCCCCAGGTGGGATAAAGCCCTGTTTAAGAGGCACATTGCTTGTTGATACACTACTTGAGCATCTCGGTCTTTATAATAGTATTATTATATTAATGATAATGTAAGGGGTATTTTGGTAAATATACCCCCATTCGCTCTAATGTAAAGCTATTCGTTACCCCGTAATGAATAAGCTACATTCTTATATTATAAGCCACATTTATTAATCCTGCTTAACGAATGTGACAACGAATGAAGGGCATTCGTTAGTAACTAATGTATAACGAATGAGGATGTTCATTCGTTAGGTTTAATGTAACGAATGACACATTCGTTAAGGTTATTTTAATGAATGTGTGTAAGATCCCGAACCCCGGGAGCCCCACAGTTGGTATTCATACAAAATATTATTTAAAGTAATTAAACTTGAAAACGGTTTCTTCCATTAAAACAAACATCTAAGAGTGTAAATTCAGTGGAAAACATAATAGTGAAGTAAGTTTCCTAAAACCCGGGAATTTTGCCCAAAACCAACTTTAAAATATAATTCATGAAACTATTTAAAATAAAATTGTTCAAAGTACATTCTTCCATTCACGTATGCCCTTCACTGTCCAAGTAGCTTCGCGCACGTCCAAGCGATAAGGCATCCTCTTCCTAACCTGAAACTCACACTAACATGCACACAAAGTTAGCTTGAGCTGACTGAGTTCAAGTTTTAAGTAAATAATATCAGTAATAACAAATATGATAGACATACCAAAAGTTTTAAAGTAGAAGAGTGCATCCATTAAGTCATCATTACCGAAGACTAAACATTCTCATATATACATATACAAAAGATATATATATAAACATCCTTTTAAGTACATCCCTATATATATTACAATATATATATATATATATATATAACATCCACGTATAATATCAGGGTCGAGCAAACGTACAACCCAAACACGTAACATCAATGCATGCAAACACAAAGTAGGCATACGCAACATCCGTAGTCGAAACGACTACAACTCCGCCAAATATAGGCCAAACAATAATGTATATATGTGTGTGTGTGTATATATATATATTCTTAACATCCCAAGGCCTACCATATACTAGCAAGCCTATATAAAATCGTTTAAAACATTTCATTAAGTAAGAAAAACACTTAGGTGTGCATGCTAGCCCAAAACTTGAAAAGAGTGAAAAGTGGCATCATGAACTCACCTGAGATCAACCAAACACCAGCAATGAGCTAGGAAATCTCTAAGTGCACACTCACAAGTAAGGGCCTGTAAATTGTACACAACGCGTTACTAAACTAGACCGTAAGAACACACTTGCCTAACGGGCCGCTCAGGCCCAACAACTTGGCCCGAGGCCCAACCCATACTCTTTTACTTTACCTTAGCCCCTAAAACCTTTCAATTAACCAAATCCACCCTATGATCATGGTCGGGGCTAACCATGATGCACAACTCACCCGTCGGTATGCAAATCGAGTCGAATACGCGCGTATTAAATCTTAAAAACCAATTGTCAAACTAATCATCCCAAATGGACCAAATTACCATCTTAACCTTTTCATACATCATTAATTATGTCCCCCGAGTTGATAGGGTCAACGGTTCCTTTTTACAACACTCACTTTAATGTTTAAACGACAATTTGCGCACAACCGACTCGATTAACTAATCACCAACCTAATCAGCCCCGAATACCAAAAAAGTAATTTTCCCACAACCCTTAAACCCCCCTAGGGCTGTACAAACTGATTCGGTTGGTCATTCAATCGATTAACGCATCAAACTCAACAATTGACGATTCTACACCCGATAAACCCTAGTTTTGAAACTAAAATCGATTGACCGCCCTAACCACCTTCAATGGCCATGAAATTTTAATATGATGTAAATGCCATACCTGGGAATCTTTCTACACCAGAAACTCTAATTTTTATCCATGGGAAGCGGGTCAATTGTACCTTGGCCTAAATCTGTCCAACCAAAAGAATCGGCAAAATTAAGCATCAAAACGATTAGGGGTGAACGAAAAAAGTGTTGGGGATTGCAGTACATACCTTGAACTACTTCTAAATGCTTTGGAATCACTCACAAAGTCGAAGCAAGGAAGGGGGGGCTGACCTTCGGCCGATCGCAACATGTAGGGTTAGGGTTAGGATTGTTTTGTTTTATAATTATAATAAAAGAAGTTACATCTAAGCCCCTCCAATTTGAAGTATAAGGCATTATGGAAGAAAAGTTAGATGGTTTAACGTACTGGGATGGCGCAAAGGCTTCCGAGAAACGTCGGTTAAATTCCGAGAATAATACATACTTTACAAGCTTTAACTCTTGGAACCGAAATTAACGGGCGTTACAATGTGTCATCGTCTATATATACCTGTAATGTTATCATTAATGTAATTAGTTCCTTATTTTTATCCATTCTGCCTCGTTACTCTGTCCGAATTCTCTCTCAACACATACAGTTCACACACTAATCGTATACAACCTAATCGTATCAATCTATCAATGAATAACACGATGTCATCGTAGATCTAGATCCGTATAAGCTCTATCAAGTGGTGTCAGAGCCAATATAATCGGATATTCGCGTTGCTTCATTGATTAATTGTATTCTTTCATCACGGATTTAGTTAATTTCGATATAAATTGATATGAATAGTTTTTGAATTGGTTCCGGTAGCAGAGACTGCTAATTAAACTCGTTTAAGTGTATTTGATCTTATAGTCAAAGTAATTGAAGGTTTTAATAGCGGATTGAGTTCGGATTGAGTTGGAATTGATTGTTAATTTGACTGCATTGATAGTTAATTGATAGGATTTGAATTGGACGTTAATGGCGGGTGTTTGAATTGGAAAATTGAGTCTGAATTTGAGTGTTTGTTGGAATAGACTAGTATATTAAGGTTCGGATTCAGATTCCGAGTAGATTGATATAGATTGTATTGAATTCGGACAAAGTTTGGACATACTTGGACTTAATTCATCAGTTTGAATACTGATTCGTTAATCAGTTTGAAGACTGATTCGTTACATTCTAACTGATCATTCGCTAAAACTTACATTCGTTAATTCATATTCGTTCTTCACATTCGCTTTCACATTCGTTCTTCACATTCACTTCACCATTCGTTAATCACATTCATTCCAATTCACATTTGTTACTCATTCGTTTCAGATCTTCATTCACATAAACAGTAGCACATTTTTATTCTCATTCGTTATCCAATTACATTCGCTATTTCAATCGTTAACCTTTCAACTATCTCATTCGTTACAGTTCACATTCGTTGATTTGTATTTGTAACTTCTCTCAACTGACAAGTTTAGTCTTTTGACTAATCAAACTTGCGATAACATGGCTTCTCAAAATGCCACGTATTATGCTTTAGCGTCTCAAAATGCGTTAATGCAACAGATGTTGACAATGGACAACGAAATTGGTTCACACAACAAATGTCTAAAACTTCTAAAATTGTCGAAATTTGCTCGTTGGGAACCGAGTTTTCGAGCTCATATTGGTTTAGTACATCCGAGCAGTGTACGATTTCTGGATGTGGTATACAAGGCTCCTCTTGTAGGAAGTGACACACTTGGTTGGACTGCGAAAGATCATGAACATTATGAAGCTTAGGAGATTAAAGATTATGAAAGTGAGACCAAAGCTTATTATACTCTCACGATGGCATTGCCCGAGCAAATTTTTCATTATTATAGCACTATAAAGACCCGTGCAATTCTATTTGCTACTTTGAAGACTAGAAGCTTGGAAAACACACTCGAGAGTAAAAAGACTCTAGTGAAATTTCAGTTTCGAAATTTTACTCTGTTGAAAAACGAGACTGTGGAAGAGATGATCAGTCGGTTCTGTCATCTTGTTGTGGAAGTGACTACTGTTAATCTCGAACCAACTAAGGTGGACAAGATGGACACCTTGAAGAATGCTTTACCACCTTATTATTCTACTCTCTTACTGGTATTGAAAGAGAATGGTTACTTTCGAAACGATCAACTCACTTCTGAGCAGTTCATCAACAAGCTAGAAGAAAGAGAATATGATTTGAAATGCCAAACATCATTGAAGGATATCAGAATCAAAATCCTTCTCTTTATGGTGGTTCATTACCTGCTAATAATTCTTCAAGCTCACTCCCAATCACCGCATTCTTTACACAAACATCACAAGAAGAGTCTGCTAAAGGTAATAGTTCACCTAATGTATGTTTCATGGCATCTGGTGCCAATTCAGGTTCAAGTGCAAGTTCCTCAAGCTCTTTGCCTAACGTAAATCTCAAAGAAGCAGAGCAGCAGTTTGCATTTGTTAGTGCGTTCATGACTTCTTACGAACAACTTGTTGAAGTAAGATTGCTGCCAGTGAATTGACTGATGAAGATTATGACCAGATCGACCCCGATGATCTTAAGTTGATGGATCTTAAGTGGAACATGGCTATGATTGTCAGGAAGGTGAAAAGATTCATCCAACGAACAGGAAAAGATCTACAAACTCTAAACAAGAGAGTTGGGTTTGACAAATTGAAGGTCAAATGCTATTATTGTGGAGATTTTAGTCATTTCACCAAAGAATGTGATAAACCACGAAAGGAATATTCGGGTCTACGTAATTCTGAGAGATCTTCAGGAAAGAATTCGTCTAGAACTGATCAGAATAAGAAGTATTCATCAGATGGTGACCAGAATAAGCCAACCAGCTCTCATGCTCTTGTTGCCAATAAAGGTTTGGACTGGTCTCCATGACTATTGGTAAATCAAGCTAACTTTGGTTTTGTAGAACCGGTTAAACAGTTTGAAGATGCAAGCGGTGATAATTTATCCGAAGAAAGTGACACGTCTGATTCAGAAACTGATTCGAATCATTCAGCACCTGAGCAAACCGAATCCTTTGCATGCATGGCAAAGATTGAGGAGGTTTGTACTAAATCTTCAATTAATGTATCTGTTAATGAATCAAAAAAGACAGTAACTTCCCAAGTTGTTACTGAGTGTGCTGAGTGTGTTGAACTCAAAGTCAAACTTGAGTCATCTTTACAACAGAACACTACTCTCACAAAAGAGCATTCATGGTCAATGAATGCTACAGATAAAAATCCAAGTTATTGGAGCAATCGACACTGAAAATTAAAAATTTGTCTGTTAGCAATCATGACCTAAAAGCTGAAGTTAATTGTAAGATTGTGGTGGTTGAACAACATTTCAAGGAGATTCTCAGACTCCGAACCTGCATTACCAACTTGGAAAATAAAATTTTGGAATTAAATAGTAAACTTGGAAAATTTCATGATTCCTCTTTTCTTCTAAATGAGATTATTGAAGTTAATAATAATCACAAAAAAAAATGGTAAAGCAGGATTGGGTTATGTTGAGATTCCCCCTCCTTTCAAAGGAGATTACAGCAGCATTCTTGTTGTAGAGCAATCTATAAGTCCAGAAATGCCTGTTGTTGAATATGAAAAATGTTGAAACAACTAAATTAACTCAAGAACCAATTCATATTAAGAGTAAATCAGTTTTTACTGAAAATGAATTGAACGGTTCAATTGAGGAATTGACAGAACCAGAAGTGATTGTCAAAAATGATAACATACCTTTTGACAATCACATTCTATGTGAACCCAAGGAGTTTGAACAAGCTGTATAGGTTCAAAGCCCTCGGGTGATTCTTTGAAAGATCCTAAGGTATCTTGTAAAGTAAAGAAATCAGACAAGCCTTCAGTGTCTGATGAGGAGTTGATGAAGTTTATCAATCCGCAACCTAAATCTTCAAGCAAGAAAGTTTTTAAGTTAAAAGGATTGTCTAAAGTATTTTCGGATAAGGAAGTTTCGTTTAATCTTCTGAAGCCCGAAATGATTGAAAGTGTCTTTCAAGATGATACTTCAAAAGTTACTGAACTTAGAACGAAAATTTAACAAATCAAAATCAAAGAATGTTCAAGAGAATCCTATTGCCAAAATGTTTAACCTTATATAGTTTGTGACATCATCAGGAATGGAGGATTCATCAAATTCCACAAATCTTGAATTTTATAAAAATAAAAAGGGATTAAAACATGAAGTTTAAAAGACAGTAACTTTTGAAAAACCAAATGTTGATATTCTTCAACCTTCACATAAAAACAACAAGACACGTGTTTCACCACAACAATGATTAGACACTCGCTTGCGTTTTAAATGTGGTGAACATGGTCATGAATCAAAGAAATGCAAAGCTAAGGTTAACAATATCAAGTCATCATCTAAGCAACCAACTCAAATGACTGAAATGAATCGGAATTTGAAAGAAAATAAGGTTGATGATTCATTTATAATGTATTCAAATGTCAACCCGCGAAAAGTGGTTCGGGTTGAAACACCTAATGTAATAAACAAATTTGTTGACCGTGCTCAACCGATTTATAAAAACACTGACTCGGGAATAATTCGTGACGGCTACTTGAAGAAGAAAATCAAGAAACCCGTCACATATTCCCAAGTACCAAACAAAGGTGTTAACTTAACTTTATTTCTGAAAATCTCAAAAGGAGAGCCCAAGACTGAGGCTTGGGCTGCCATTTTGATCTAATCATTTTACGTTTTCTGCAGAGTTCATCCAGGTTTGTATCAAGTCACAAGTGGATATTGGATAGTGGATGCTCTCGGCATATCACCGACAACCTTGATCTTCTTAATAACGTCAAAGATATTCAGGGGGGTTATGTGGCTTTTGCTGGTAATAACGGTGGGATGATTACTAAAGAAGGAGAGTATCAAATGGGACAGTTACGTTTAAAAAACTTAATTACTGTGAAAAAGTGGATCACAATCTGTTAAGTGTCTCATAGATATGTGATAACAAATATACCACGATTTTCACAGACAAAGAATGTGTTATCCTTCAACCGGGATACACGATTCATGAAGAAATGGTTGTCATGCGATCACCTCGATCAAATGATATTTATGTCCTCGACATGAGTGTTAATGTAAATGTTTCACCCTTAGAAACGTGTTTTGTCTCCAAAGCTACGGAGAAAGACTCAATTCTATGGCATCGACGCATGGGACACATCCACATACGCAAGATGAATTATCTTATTTCTAATGATTTGGTGGATGGTGTGACCCTCAAGCACTTCAAGTTAAACGATCACTGCGTTGCATACAAGAAGGGGAAATAGAAAAATAAGTCAAACCCATGCAGATCGATTAACTCGATTATCACGCCACCGGAACGACTTCATATGGATTTATTTGGTCCAGTGAATCGTGCCAGTATTGCGGGTGATTTGTATTGCTTGGTCGTAACTGATGACTTCTCAAGATATTCATGGGTTTTATTTATGGGTTCGAAAGATCAGACACCTGTTTTAATTCAGAACCTTATTACAAAGATCAAATCACTTTACAAACTGAAAGTTAGAAGAATCCGGAGTGATAATGGAACTGAGTTTAAAAACAATGTATTGGATTTCTTCTGTATTCAAAAGGGAATACATCGGGAATTCAGTGCACCGGATGTTCCTCAATAGAACGGTGTGTCTAAACGGAAGAATCGGACGTTGATTGAAGCTGCTAGATCAATGCTTGCTGATTCTAAGCTTCCCGTTCAATTCTGGAACGAAGCTGTGAATACGGCATGTTATACATTGAATCGCGCCCTAACTGTTAAGAAGTTGAAGAAAACAAGTTATGAACTTCTGAATAACTGTAAACCCAATTTAAAGTATTTGGAACCATTCGGGTGTCCATGTACTGTGTTGAAGAGTGATGCCGGGAAGTTTGACAAAAAGGCATTCGAGGGTTAATTTTTAGGTTATAATTCTCCTAAGAAGCGTATCTTCAATATCTCTTCGGGATGTGTAGAAGAATGGTATCACGTAGACTGTCAAAGCTATACTACACCTGCAGCTGGTACTGGTCATGATTAGATGTTCGACTACGATGGGTTATTTAATTCGTTTACATCAGCGATTGAGGAGATACCTGAAGACTTTATTCGATCTTATTTGGAAGAACGATGTCTTCCTATTCCAATTTCTTCGTCCGTTGATGTAAATGACACTCCTAGTGTATCAGAGACATCTAATGATGTTTCTGACTCTTCTGATGATGCTGATTTTGTTGATTCGTCTTCAATTCCATTAGATGATGCTCAAGAAACAAGTGAGCCAACTTTAGTTGAAGATGTGTCATCAAGTGTCTCGTAAGACACAACGGAGGAAAATATCACCAATCTTTGTGATAATGTATCTGTGCCTGCGAATCCTTCTTTAAGGAGTCACACAAATCATCCGCAGGAACAGATAATTGTGGATGTGAACGATGGTTTTCATACGAGACACCAATTAGCTAATGTATGCGACGATGTTGTTGAATGTAACTTATCTCCTACAGATGATCCGATTGTGTGTGCTTATGCGGATTCGCACTCATCGAGGATTCTAAATATTGCACGATACACCTGCTTCTTATCACAGATTGAACCGACAAGTGTCACAATGGCACTCAATGAACCATCTTGGGTTGAGGCTATGCAGGAGGAGCTGCAACAGTGCATACGACTGGGTGTATGGGATCTAATTGACAAACCCGATCGTGTTAAGAAGGCTATACCAACCAAATGGGGTTAAGTGCAAAAAGGACGACCGTGGGGTAATCGTGAGAAATAAGGCACGATTGGTCGTACTGGGTTACAATCAACAAGAAGGCATTGAATACACCAAAGTATATGCTCTTGTGGCACGATTGGAAGCTATACGTATCTTTCTTGCCTATGCAGCTTACAAGAACTTTAAAGTGTATCAAATGGATGTTAAATCGGCATTCTTAAATGGAGAAATTCATGAAGAAGTGTACGTGAAGCAGCCTCCTGGCTTTGAGGATTCAGACTATCCAGAGCGTGTTTATCGCTTAAATAAAGCTCTTTATGGTTTACACCAGGCCCCGAGAGCCTGGTACAGCACGTTGGCTGACCATTTGACTGATAGTGGCTTCAAGAGGGGAACTGTGGATTGTACATTATTCTACAAGAATGTTGGTGAAGATCTGCTCCTCGTCCAAATTTATGTGGATGATATTATCTTTGGTTCGACAAATGACAGCTTGTGTAAAGATTTCGAGAAGACGATGCAAATCAAATTCGAGATGATTTCGATGGGGGAGATGAGCTTCTTCTTGGGATTGCAAGTTCACCAGTCTGATTCCGGGATCTTCATCCATCAGACCAAATATGTGAACGATGTCTTGAGCCGATTCAAGATATCTGACGGCAAAATCCTTTCGACGCCTCTTCCCGTGGGTTACAATTTATCGCCGGATGAATTGGAGGATACCGTTGATCCAACCCCGTATTGAGCTATGATCGGATCTCTTATGTATTTGACTTCATCTTGTCTTGGTATAATGTTTGCTATTTGTTTATGTGCCAGGTACAATCGAGTCCCCGAGTGACTCATCTGGCGGCAGTTAAGCGCATCTTACATTATCTGAGGGGAAATCCTGACATCGGGTTGTGGTACCCCAAGGACGATAAGTTTGAACTCACGGCTTATACTGATTCGGACTATGGAGGATGCAAGATCAATTTCAAGTCTACCACAGCGGGTTGTCAATTTTTAGGAAACCGGCTTGTTTCTTGGCAGTGTAAAAAGCAGACAACGGTCTTAAATTCAACAGCCGAAGTGGAGTATATGGCGGCCTCGAGTTGCTGTTCACAGGTTCTCTAGATTCAATAGCATCAGTGGGATTACGGTTTGAAGCTTCTTACTACTACCATTTACATTGACAATTCGGCCGCTATATCTATCACAAAAAATCCGGTTCAACATTCAAAAACTAAACATATTGAAATCCGATATCACTTTATATGTGATTGTTTTAAAAAGAAATTAATTAATATTGAAAAAATACATACGGATTTTCAAAAGGCTGACCTTTATACTAAGGCATTTGATAAAACACGTTTTCAATACTTGCTGGGTATAAATGGTTTAAAAATATTAACAGATATTCAACAGCTCGGTTGAATCATTTATTTTCATTTTTCTAGTTTTTGTTTTGTTTTGTTTTGTTATTTTTAGGGGGAGAAAAATATAAGAATAAAAACATATTGTAGTTTTCAGTTTGTACAGAAAAATTAAAAACTCCAAAAACATTCAAATATCTAAAAAAATACAAAAACATTGAAAAATGCTCCTCAAAATGAGTTCTCGAGCAAAAAGGGAAAATGATAGTACATTGGTCATTTGATCTCAAGTCCAGTAAAAAGTAAGTAATAAAAGACTGTATGCTTAATTGCATTGATGTATTGGTAGGTCTTTTGACAAACAAGTAAGAACTAGTAAGTGATATAAACCTAAATTGCCGAATATATAAGAATATTGGTTCTACAAAAGTCTTGATAATGATGGCAGAAATGTAATAATCTGGTCATACACAAGCCTTCTAATCAATTTGATAATTTTTTAAGAAAAAGCTGCTAGTTGCTGGTTAACGCTTCAATGATGTATAGTTTTATGGCCTTAAATCCTGTATTGATGGGATGCTTTAAGGTTCCTGACTCCATTGGGTCTTTATGCGGTTTTACATCTAGTATTCACTTCGATGAATATTAAAACAATGCTTGTAAAAGCGAACCCGCAGTGTACTGCTTAAGTCTCTAAACTTGATCACAAAAAGTACTTTGTGTACAAAATGAATTACAGACTTGATCAAACCACGTTGTGGTCATACATTGTCCCCTTGCTCGCGTCTTATTACCATTAAGAAACGGACCATAAGGGACACAATGTCTGCAAACCGACAGATGAAATCGTGCATACTCATCCATAGGAACGGACCTTAGGGTATTGCTTGATAACGGGGGTATATCTTGTAGTGGGGATTACGTAATATCTTTGCTTAAAAATCATTCATTTTCAATCAAATTGATTCTTAGGTTTAAGTCAAGTTGGGGTGATTTGGAGAAAATCAAATTAAGCTTGAATCAAGATTAGAGCTGATAATTTCTGATATTCGTGCCTAATTGAACCAATTATACATATCATCGAATGTTCTGAAACGTTTGTTCGAAGATTTAGGTGGACAACAATACCAATAAGCAACCTAACATCAGTCTTAAGAAAAGCTGAAAATAAAATTGTGATGGACGGAAATTTTGATCAATATGATTCCCTGCTCAAATTCACAAAAATATGTACTTCTTTTATAGTTTAGTTGTTTACTGCTTTGCATTTACAGTTTTTCTTTTGTTTTGAAAAATTTTAAAAATACAAAAATATTTTACTTTTTCTGCTTTATTTTCGATTTACCGAGCTAGCGAATAATCCAAAACAAAAAGAAAAGTTTGTTACCCAAAATTTTAAGTTAAATCGTGCTTAATGTATTCTCAACTGGTAACAGTTGGTTTTTAATGTAAAAATCCGTTTATGTTAAACATTACCGATCTTTGATGGATCGTGTATTTTAAAGTATGCAATTTAAAACCTAATTGGTTTTTAATTGATTATTTAATTCATTTACAAAACCCTAATTGGTTTTGAAAATGATTATTTAAATCTTTAAATAAGAATTAATCTCATTCGTTAAGGGTATATGGTGATTCGTTAACCTTAGTATAACGAATGTCAAGCCTTTCGTCATTTATACATAACGAATGATCTCATTCGTTATGAAAGTCATTCGCTTCCGTTGTGCATAACGAATGGAAGGCATTCGTGTAAACAGTTAACGAATGGAATATTCAAGTATCATTCGTTAATTTGTTAAACTTTGAATGAATAAGGTTTAATTTAATGAAGAGTGTGAGAGCTCAATCGAATCTAGATCTTATGATTACAACGATGTTCATGTTGATTATCTATATGGTTAGGCTAGGTATACTTTAGTGTGTGTGCTGTGTGTGTTGAGAAAGCAAATGGCAAAGTAACGAGAGGGAATCAGAAACATATCAGAACTGTTACATTATAATAGTTTACAGGGGGTATATAGATGAGGACCCTATTCGTTAAGATAAGCTTAACAAATAGGTCATTCGTTACAATTACTTAACGAATAAACAAACTTATTCGTTAATACTTTAATGATAGCGAATAGCCCACATTCGTTAAACTTGGTTAACGAATGGGACTTACATTTAAGACGAATGTGACGCATTCGTTACGGAGTAACGAATGTGCCTACACTTAGGCGAATTTACATTTATAACCCCTATACTATTAAACTATTACATTATCAGCCAATAAAGACCGAGACGGATAAAACATGTATCAACAAACTCCCCCTCGTCTTCCTGTCTACACAACTGTGAATCTTGTATACGTAACATACTTGAACGACCTTCTGAAACTGCATAGCAAGATCGTAGTCGCATACGTTAGCAAACCTGATCTGACTTGTAAATAACGCATCGTTTTCAGACTCAGATAAGTTAACCAGCCACATTGGATCAATCACGCGTATCGTCTTCGTGTTTGAACCATGACCGAATACAATAACCGCTTCACCTGTATGATTGTTATAGTACCAATAATTAAACGAGGTGAATAGACTTTGAGGAAAGATCTTCATTGAAACTCTCTTCATTTTCTTTAGCGGCTTCACTTGCAATATCATCTTCCTCCAGCCTGTGCGAGTATTAATCTCATCAATATACTTGTGAGTTGGCACCTGTGGCTTGAAGAACTTGAAACCAAAACGGGTTTCATGTAATAACTGCTTATAGAACCACCCAGCCCACTGATCGTTCCCACGATTCACAAACGGTCTGTTTGCTAGTGTTCTCACATCCCATCTAGGCATAGACAAGATATCGTGTGGCCGCTTGAAGTAATAAATACCATACTCCCATTTCACGATGTATACTTTAAGTTCTGAATCAAACTGCCACGCAATCAAATCACCCTTAACATCTTTTGCCGGCTTGTACTTTTTCATCTGGTATGCCGATGCTCGAGCTTTGCCAATTTGACTTCCTCTCGTTCATGATAACGAAAGGTCTCGATCATCTTATTCATCTTTGTTACATTATGCTCAAACATACCATCCAAAGCACGTTTACGCTTTTTCTCAGTTACCGAGACGTGGCTCGTTTCAGCAGCTTTCCATTTTTCTCTCTCTTCTTGTAATCGACACTCTGCTGCATCAAAATGCTCAGTAGTGAAAAACGGAATACCTGAGTTGTTGTTGTTGTCGGTGTAGAACTCAGGGTACTCCTCAGCAGTTACGTCTTCGACCTCTACCTCATCAAAATCAGGCACATTCCCGTGTGGAATGCCTGTATTAGTACTTTCCTTTATTTCAATATCCACGTCCACATTCTTACCCAACACATCCACCTCATCTTCATTTAGATCCAGAAGCAAGGAAATTTGTTCTTTTGTTAACGAATGATCAATAAATTCACCTTCTTCGATCTCGTCCGCGTTCACCATACTATACACTACTTCATTCATCCCCACAAACAAAATCATATTTGCTGGAATGACATCAATCGGTTTAGCTCTTGTGTAATCCTTGTATGGTACAATCTGCAACTGATTATCTCCAGATCCACCACTAGCACTCGCATCAGTCTTATTACCTGCCGACGGTGTAGAACTACCGCCCGGTTGCTGATCTACCCCACCACTTGTACCATCCTGATCATCTTCATCATTCTTTAATTTCTTCAACTCGTCGTCTTTACAAGTCAACTGAAGAATGATCTCATCCTGTTTGTCCAATCTCTCCCCCTGAGCAGCAACAAGGGCTCTAAGTTCCCTATTTTCACGTTGAGTGAACTGAATATGTCGCAATAAATTTCTTTGTGCTAACTCATGGGCAGCTCTATCAGCTTACATTTGAGTCTGTTGAAGGTGCAACAGATTCATCATATGAAACCATTGAGTTTGAAGATTCAAACCGAAGAAATTAGGATGAACTAGTTGCAACGGACCCTAAGAGCGAGTAAAGGTCATAAATGAATGCTCAGGTCTCAGCAACTGTGTAGGTGTAACAGGAGTCACTGGAGTAGTAGGCTCCGGTGTAGGCATATGAGCCAAAATATTCTGAAGAATGTCACAAAATACTTGATCAGGTCGTGCAGTAGTAATCAAGGTCATAGACGGAGGTACCGGAGATACTGGCATATGAACCGGAGTCGGTGATCTTGGAATCTGCTAAGGCGCAGGAGATGTGGGAATAGGATCCGAAATAGATACAGGAGGAGTCGAACGAACAAACGATTGACTAGGAATCTCAATCCCTGAACCACGTCTAACCCGTTGCTTCTTTACTTTATCACTCTTCTCCACCATCGGTTCTTTCCCTTTACGTTTATGTTTCTGCTCATAACTTAATGCAGCTTGTGGTCCTGGACCACCATCACCACCATCAATACCATTTCCACCATCACCACCTTCACGTTCTGAGTTGGAGTCATCATGAATCCAACGATCATTAGGTGGTGCAACATAATCAATATTCACCAAATGACCAATCAAACGCTTGAACTTTGGTCGATCTGCAAGACTCTGACCTCGGTACGATCTCAAACGTCTCATTGTTTCGTCATCCATGTGCTTTAGCTTCATAACATCATCTTGATCTTTAATCAAGTCCGGCTGCAGATCATTGATTATCATCTGTAAAAACCTTGGATACATTAAAAACTTATGGCGACTCGTCAAGTTTTCCTTCAAGTGATAATAAACCAATTCAGAGAAATTGAATGGTTTATTTAACACAAAGGCAACGAAAGCAGATTGAAGCATTGATCGGCATTCATCGAATCCACCTTTACGTCCTCCGAGACAGTGTATCAACACATGAAACAAGTACTTGTATTGTTCACACAAGTTAGCCTTGTTGTACATAGACCGACCCAAATCGCCATTATACTTTACTCGGCTGAATAACCCTCTAATCAAATCCTTCTCGAACTCACACCGATCATCAATAGTATCAATAAAGCCCGACGAGTCTCGAATCACTCCAACATCGATCACCACTCGTTTGTCTTGAATAACAGCCTCTATCTGATTCTCGGCTTCATTCAATCGGGCAGTATCCCAGAACGCACGAATAATCTTCTGATAAACCACAGTGCGAGTAGATATGGCCTTGTAAATTCTCGGATGAGTCAAGAAGCTGATCATGCCGCCAAAGATAGGTGTATCATCAAATTTTGGCTCGAGATAGGCACAAATATTATGACTTTCATTCCACGATAACAGTGGAGCTTGCTCGGGATCAGGATTCTGAATGTTTTCGTCAACCATTTATGTTAAAAACAATATCACACATTAGAAAAATATTTAAATATTAAAATTTGCATAACGAATGGCTATCTCATTCGTTAAGAGATTTAAACGAATAAGACATTCGTTATACATTAACAGTCTCCATTCGTTACCTTTAACAAATCAACCCTATTCGTTGACATATGTCATACAAATCAACTATCACATAGTTAACGAATTAACTATCAAATAGTTAACGAATCAAGCTGATTCATTATGCTTCATTCGTTAACGAATATGACTGCTATTCGTTATATGGATAACGAATCTGACTTCATAAATCTGTTTGACTAATCCAGAGTCAATTTACATTCAATTTTGACTAATCAAAGTCAATGACGACGATGAATCTCACAAAAACAATGAATCGTTTAATACATTCAGCAATTAACCCTCACAATCATGATCGGAAGATAGGTTAATACACTAAACACGAACCATTAGTCACCATTTTATTCGATTATACATTTTAATAGTTGTTCACTATACGATTAACATGCATCAAACAAATCAATCAATTAATCCCTCAAATAACCGACAAACTTTCATCAAGCTCATACGATGATGTTCGCCATGACCTGTATAACACAACGGAATCAACTGATTAGTCTAAAACGCACGTATAGGATTTTGAAAAATTTTGGCAAGAGTTCTTTTAGGGAGATGAATGAATATGAACAGGCGAATGAGATCCCATTCGTCTGTCCTTGGGATTATAAACCCTCAGACTTCACACACCCCGACGTCATTCGTTCAAATTTTGAACTAACGAATGGCCTCATTCGTTAACTTATTATCCTGATTCGTCAATCCTTTTAGACGAATAAGGATTTATTCGTTAAATTTACGAATATACATTATTCGTTAACGTTTCTAACGAATAAGAGTGTCATTCGTTAAAATCTTAACGAATTATACATCAAATCCATTCCATTCGTTAATGGTCACACGAATGTCTTCCATTCGTTATGCACAACGAAAGCGAATGAAGATATAACGAATAAGAAACTTATTCGTTATGTTTAAATGACGAATGGCTTTACATTCGTTAAACCATTTAACGAATCAACATTTTCCTTAGCGAATGAGAATCAATCTCATTAAGGAATTAAATATTCAACAAAACCAATTAGGGTTTCGATCAATGAATTAAATATTCAATTAAATCCACTTTAGGTTTTAATTGCATACCTTAAAATACCCGATCAACCACTGATCGGTAATGTTTAACTTAAGCGGGTTTTTACGTTAAAAATCAATTGATACCAATTGAAGATACGTAAAGCACGATTAACTTAAAAATTTTAGGTATCAATTTTTTCTTTTTCTTTTGAATTATTCGCTAGCTTGGTAAATCAAAATTAAAGCAGAATTGAAAAAGAAAGAAAAATCTGTTTGGATTTTTGAAAATTTTCAGTTAACAACTAACTAAAAACAGTAAACAACTAAACTACTAAAGCAGTACATATTTTTATGAGTTGAGTAGGGAATCATATTGACGAAAATATCACTCAGTAACACTTCAATTTCGATGATTATTATACACGTAACCCAACGATGATTGCAGATATAATTGTCCTCTTAAACTTTTCACAGACTTGTCGGAAACTTTACGATATGCTTTAATTTGGTTCAATTAGGCACGAAAACATATGTGGACCCCATCAATCAGATATAACATTTCTGTCTCTTATACAGTGAATTTCACATGTACATTTTTCTTTGATTTTCCAAATTTTGATTAACTGTGACTTATGCAAAAATAATAAAAGGAAAATAAAGCAGAACGTCAAAATTTTCCTTAAGATTGGTATTACTACACGCAGATAAGGTTCCATTTCAACAAAGTAAAAAGAAAAAATCGAATTTGGTTTGCATCGTCTTTTCAAAGTCCTTACACAAGTTGTCATTCGTCGAACCAAAAATGATGTCATCCACATAAATTTGGACGAGGAGCAAATCATCACCCACGTGCTTATAAAATAATGTACAATCCACAGTCCCTTTCGTGATTCCACTTTCTAGCAGATGGTCAGCCAACGTGCTGTACCAAGCTCTCGGGGCCTGATGTAAACCATAAAGAGTCTTGTTTAACCGAAAAACACGCTCTGGAAAGTCTGGATCCTGAAACCAGGAGGCTTCTTCACATACACTTCCTCATGAATAGCTCCGTTCAAGAACGCCGATTTCACGTCCATTTGATAAACTTTGAAGTTTTTATAGGTTGTATAGGCAAGAAAGATACGTATAGCTTCCAGTCGTTCAACCGGATCATATACTTCTGTGTAATCGATGCCTTCTTGTTGATTGTACCCAAGGACGACCAATCGTGCCTTATTTCTCACGATTACCCCGCGGTCGTCCTTTTTGCACTTAAAAACCCATTTTGTCAGAATAGCCATTTTCACACGGTTGGGTTTATCAATTAAGTCCCATACACCCAGTCGTATAAACTGTTGCAGCTCTTCCTGCATAGCTTCCACCCAAGAAGTTCCTTGAGTGCCATTGTGACACTTGTCGGTTCTATCTGTGATAGAAAGCAGGTGTATTGTGCAATGCTGAGGATACCCAAAGAGTGCAAATCCGCATAAGAACAAACTATCGAATCCTCGGTAGGAGATACATTACTATCAACTTGATCATCACATATATTAGCTAATTGGTGTATTGTACGAACCCCATCGTTCACATCACCAATTATTTATTCCTACGGATGATTAGAATGAATCCTTAATGAAGGATTGACAGGTACATATACGTTATCACCCAGATTGGTGATATGTTCCTCAGCTGAGTCGAAAGAGACAGTTGGAGAGTCATTATCAATTTGAATAGGCTCATTTGTGTCTACAGCTTCCTCTAATGGTACTGACGATGAATCAACAAAATCAGCTTCATCGGAAGACTCAGAAACTTCATTTGATGTTTCTGATACATTAGGAGGGTCATCTACATCAACCAAAGAAGACCTTGGAATAGGAAAACATTGTTCTTCCAAATAAGATATAACTAGATCTTCATGTACTTCTTCAACCACTGACGTAAACGAATTAATAAACCGTCATAATCGAACATCCAGTCAGGACCTGTACCAGTTGGCGGAGTAGTATAACTTTGGCAGTCAACATGATACCATTCTTCCACACAACCCGAAGAGATATTGAAGATTTGTTTCTTAGGAGAATTGTTTCCCAAGAAATAACCCTCAAAGGCTTTTTCATCAAACTTTCCATCATCTCTCTTCAATACAGTACACGGATACCCGAATGGTTCCAAATACTTTAAGTTCGGTTTACGATTGTTCAGAAGCTCGTAACTCGTCTTCTTGAACTTCTTTACTGTTAGTACGCAATTAAGAGTATAACATGCTGTGTTCACAGCTTCGTTCCAGGATTGAACGGGTAGTTTTGAATCAGCAAGCATTGTTCTCGCGGCTTCAATCAATGTACGATTCTTTCTTTCAGATACACCATTCTGTTGAGGAACATAAGGCGCACTGAATTCCTAATGAATTCCTTTCTGTATGAAGAACAAATCCAATACATTATTCTTAAATTCAGTTCCGTTATCCTACAAATTCGTCTCACTTTCAGTTTATAAAGTGATTTGATCTTCGTAATCAGATTCTGAATTAAAATATGAGTCTGATCTTTCGATCCCATAAATAACACCCATGAGTAACGTGAGAAATCATCAGTCGCCACCAAGCAGTACAAGTCTCCAGCAATACTATCATGATTCACTGGACCGAAGAGATCCATATGAAGTCGTTCTAGTGGTGTAACAATCGTGTTGACTGACTTGCTTGGTTGTGATTTCTTCTTTTGTTTCCCCTTCTTGCACGCAACACAATGATCATTGATCTTGAAGTTCTTAAGGGATATACCATCCACCAACTCATTTGCAATAAGAAAATTCATCTTGCGTATGTGAATGTGTCCCATGCGTCGATGCCAAAGGATAGACTCCTTTTTGGTAGCTTTAGACACGAAACATGTAGCTGAGGGTGAAACATTTACATCGTAACTCGTATCCAGTATATAAATATCATTCGATCGCGGTGATCGCATGACAACCATATCTTCAGGAATCGTGTATCCCGGTTGAAGGATAACACATTCCTTGTCTGTGAAAACGGTGGTGAACTTTTTATCACATATCCGAGAAACACTCAGCAAATTATGATCCACCTTCTCACAATAATTTACTTTTTCAAATGTCACTTTCCCGTTTGAAACATCTCCCTCCTTTGTAATCATTCCCCACTGTTACCAGCAAACACAACATAACCTCCTTGAATATCTTTAACATTCTTTAGAAGATTTAGGTTGCCAGTAATATGCCTAGAACATCCACTATCCAAAATCCATTTGTGTGTAGATCCGGACCTGGATGAACTCTGCACAAACAAGTAAATGATTAGTTCAAAAAGGCAGCCCAAGCCTCAGTCTTGGGCTCTCCCTTTGATTCCTTAGGAGAAACATTTAAATTAATACTGACATTCGGGACTTGAGAATAAGTGACAGTTTTCTTGGTTTTCTTCTTTAAGTATCCATCACGTATTCTTCCCGAATCAGTGTTTGAGCAAATTGGTTGAGCACGGTCAACACATTTGTTTGTTACATTATCCGAATCAACCTGAACAACTTTCTTCGGATTAATATTCGAATACATTATGACACACTCATCAACTTGATTTTCTTTTACATTTTGAAACAAACCCGTCTTTCGAGTTGATGAGCTTTTGATATCATCTATCTTTGCTTTACACTTTTTGGAAACATGGCCCGATTCACCACATTTGAAACATAAACGAGAGTCCAAAGATTTTGGTGGTGAAGCACAGGTCTTATTTGGTAGCAAAGATCGAAGAATATCATCTTTGGGTTTCACAAATGTGACCGGCTTTGAAGTTTCATGTTTTAAACCCTTTTTGTTCTTATAGAATTCAAGATTTGTTGAATTCGAAGAATTCCACAAACCTGATGATTTTACAAATGTGATAGGTTTAAACACATTATTTTTTGGTTTTTCTTGAACATTAACATATTTTGATTGATAGAATTTATGTTCAAGTTCGGTAACTTTTGAAGTGTCATCCTGATATACACTTTCAATCATTTCAGGTTTAAGAAGGTTTAATGGAACTTCCTTGTCCGAAAACACTTTTGATAAACCCTTTAACTTAAAAACTTTCCCATTTGAAGAAAGCGGCTGAGGATAGACATATTTCATCAATTCCTCATCAGTTACAGTCGATTTATTTGACTTCTTCGATTTAGGAATTACATTAGACTTTTTCACTGAACCTCCCAACGACTTTGAGCCATAAACCGCTTGCTCAAACTCTTCAGGTTCACATAGAGTGTGATTGTCAACAGGTATATCTTTGTTTTTGACAATCTCATCGAGTTTAGTCAACTCCTCGATTGAACCATCCAATTCATTTTTGGTAAAAACATTTTTACTTTTGATATGAATTGGTTCTTGAGTAGTTTTAGTTGCATCAACATTTTCAGATTTAACAGTAGGCATATCTGAGCATTTTTCCACATCAGGAATGCTACTGTAATCTTCCTTAAAGGGAGGAGGAATCTCGACAAATCCCAAACCTACTTTTCCATTTTTCTTATGTGAATGGTTAATTTAAATATTTCATTCACAAGAAAGATGAATCTCTAAATTTTCCAAGCTTATTTTTAAGTTCCATCCCTTCATTTTCAAGATTAGAAATACAGATTCAGAGTCGAAAAATCTCCTTAAAATGTTGATCAACAATAATAATCTTACACTGAATCTTAGCTTTAAGATCATGATTGCTTTAAGACATTTTGAATTTTAAGAGTTGATCTAGTAATTTTGATTTCTATTTGTAACATTCATTGATCATAAAGTGATCTTTTGTGAGAGTATTGTTCTGATTTAATGTTGTTTCAAGTTTGGCTTTGAATACAGCACATTCAGCACACTCAATCACTTCAGGTGAAGATTCAGATACATTAACTTGAGGTTTGGGACATACCTCATCAATCTTAGCCATACACGCATAAGATTCAACTTTATCAGGAATTGATTCGGTTTGAGATGATGAACTTTGATCAGTATCAGTCTCAGAGTCAGATGAATCACTTTCCTCAGATATATTATCACTGCTAGCATCTTCGAATTTCTCCGGTTCAACAATTGCCATATTAGCTTGATTTCCGAACAAACGTTGAGACCAATCAACAGCTTCATTAACCACCAAAGCTTGAGTAGTAGGAGACTTATCTTGTTCACCACCAGATAAAGTCGTTTTACTCTTATCCCCACCAGATGAATTCTTTCCTGAAGATCTATCTGAATTGCGTAGCCCAGAATATTCTTTTGTGAAAGGCCCCGAACTCCGGGAACCCTACAGTTGGTATTCATACAAAACACTTGTAAAAATATTTAAACTTGAAAATAGTTCATTCCATTAAAACAACCAATTCAGAGTATAATTCAGCGAAAAACATAAGTAATAAAATAAGTTCCCAAAGCCCGGGAATTATGCCCAAAACCAATTTAAATGTATTTAAATAAATGTTAAAAAGAAAATGTTTATTAATATTGGAACATCCAACTAAGCATGCTCTCCACCGTCCAAGTAGTTTCGTGCACGTCCAAGCGGTAATGCATCCACCTCATAACCTGAAACTCACACTAACATGCACACAAAGTCAGTTTGAGCTGAGTGAGTTCAAATTTTAATAAATAACATCAATAATAATAATCGTAATAGTCATTCCCAAAGGTTTTAAACTATAAAAGGGATACATTAGTTAGGTCATCATCTTCGATAAATAATCATCCTTATGTATATATACATATACAAACCTACATATAAACATCTTTATAAGTGCATCCCTATATATATATATATATATATATATATATATATATATATATATATATATATATATATATATATATATATATATATATATATATATATATATATATAACATCCAAGTAATAACATCAGGGTCGAGCAAACACAACCCAAACACGTAACATCAGGGTTGAGCAAACGTATAACCCAAACACGTAACATCTCATCAACGCATGCAAACACAAAGTAGGCATACGCAACATCAGTAGTCGATACGATTACAACATCGCCAAATATAGGCCAAACAATAATGTATATATATATACTATAACATCCCAAGGCCTACCATATACTAGCAAGCCTATATAAAGTAGTTTAAACGTTTCATCAAGTAAAATCACTTAGGTGTGCATGCTAGCCCAAAACTTAAAAGAGTAAAAAGGGGGCATCATGAACTCACCTGACACAAGACATGTATTCACCCCGAGCTAGGAAATCCCTAAGTGATCCCAAAACTCAAACACCTGTCGGTTTACATACAATCGACATTGAAAGGACTTGTTTATCCTACGAGACGTTCTAACATGGTTCTAGTTACCTAAACCCTCGACCTCATCAAACTAAACCACAACAGCCCCTGAGGCCTCACATTCACCAAAACGACCCTTAGACACTCTCGGGAATAAAGAATTCCCAAATTACCCCCGGAAGCACTAGGTGATACCAATACGCGCGTTTAAGAGTCGTTTAGGCCATTAACAGCCTCGTGTGGTGCTAACATGATAAAATCACAGCCACAAGTCCACACGAGTACAACGCACCAACTACTCAATAAACGCAATTGCGCGTTGTACCGACCCATTTGAGTAACCGACAACCAATTCAGCCCCATAACTTATAAAAATGATTTTGCAACAGCCCGTACATCAAACCAAGTGTCCCCGAGCTGAATTGGTCGTTAATCACTCCAACACTCGCGTTAAACGCATCAAACTACAATTCTAGTCAACCTAACACTAACAATCTAACTACAACTAGTTGACCAATCTAACGAACACCAATGAACATGATTTTTAGTTATGATATACGGGACATACCTAGGAAGATTGTGGTGCAAAAACACACTTCAAACAGCCTCGACAAGAACACAATTGAACATCCACCGGTTAAGCCTAAAACGAACCTATCGATCAATAACAAGTAGAACGTGCAGATTTTAGCATGCGAAGATGCATTTAATTACATAGGATAACCTTTGAAATAAATTATTAAATTTTTACTAGACTTTAAAAAATGTCTTAGGTTTATAAAAATATTTTTATTATATTTTTCTAGTTGACAAAAAAATTATAAAAATTCCTCCAACACAGCAAGATACGTGCAGCTATTTCAGTGCGCAACAAAATAGTTTTATTTTTATAAAATTCATTACCAAACCAAATTAAACGATTCCAATTGGGTTTGATTCTTAACTCAAAATATTAAGTTCCAGAAATGGAACCAACTAATTTGGACTTATTGAAAAAGAGTTATGATGTCAGGAAGACAGACCAGAGTCCGTCATCCCGCATCAGCTTTGACACTCGATTTTATAAATTCATAAAAACCATTCAAATCTTGTCCAAAAATTACGTATTATACCTTTCTGGAAACTAGACTCAAATTAGAACATGATGGAATTAAGAATAGATCAAAAACAATGGATTATCAACGCATTACAGACCCTACAATAAACGTACATGAATCTGTCAGCAAACTGTTATCATCAAAACTCAACCCTAATGTGTTCGATAACGGGTTTAATGGTGAAAAATACTTTCATGGACGTTAGACTAACCTTTAATTGATTTTTTACGCTCACGACTTGGCCGGAAAAAGAAAAATCGCAGGGGGGGGGTCTTGGAAGCTGCCGATCGGAAGTGTGGAGTGGGTTAGGGTTAGATTGTTTATGATATAAACAATTTTCACATTCGGCCCTTCAAGTTTTAAAGTGTTAACATCTTGGTGGAAAAGTTACATATTTTAATGTACCGGGTTGATGAGAAGGCCGACGAAATATGTCGGATAACTCCCGAGAAACGTACATACTTTACATGTTTTAATTCTTTAAATCGAAAATTAATTGGTATTACATTTTCTTGGCTTATCACATTATTTGGCAAAATGGCCAAAGTCCCCGCAAATGTAACATTTCACCTTCAGTTTATCAAATCTGATCCTTTTATTCAAAGTAGGAAGATCTTTCCCAGTTCGCTGCATAAATCTCTTGACTTTTTGAACAATCATAGCCATGTTCCATTTGAGATCCATTAACTCAAGATCATCCGGGTTAATTTGATCATAGTCTTCATCTGTTAGTTCACTCGTGGCAATCTTGCTTCCAACAAGCTGTTCATATGAGGTCATGAAAACGCACATGAATGCAAACTGTTGTTCAGCATCTTACCAATTTACTTTAGGCAAGCTTGAACCTGGAGCATTTGTGCTTGCATTAGCTCCATTGGCCATAAAGCATACATTAGGAGGACAGTTTACATTAGGAGTTTCTTCTTGAGCTTGGGCAAAGAAAGCATTAATTGGTACAGAACTTGAAGAATGATTTGCTGGCATAGCACCTCCATAGAGTGAAGGATTTTGATTTGAGGGATGCTGGTTTTGATTTTCCTTCAATGAGTTTGACATTTGATATCAAGTTCTCTTTCATCAATCTTATTGATGAATTGTACAGCTATAAGCTCGGTGTTTCGAAAGAAACCTTTTTCTTTCAATACAAACAGGAAAGTCGAATATGAAGGAGGCAAGGCATTCTTCAGTGTATCAATCTTATCTGTTTCAGTTGGCTCAAGATTGACACTAGACATGTCAACAATCAGATGACTAAATCGGTTAATCATCTCTTTCAACCGTCTCATTTTTCATCAAAATAAAATTTCTGAATTGAAATTTTACGAGAGTGTTTTTACTCTCGAGAGTATTCCCCAAACTTCTTGTTTTCAAAGTTGTGAACAATGAAGCACAGATCTTAATGGTACTGTATTGATGAAAAATTAGTTCAGGTAATACCATAGTGAGAGTTGAATAAGCTTTAGTTTCACTCTCAAAATCTTTCAACTCTTGGGACAGTTTTAACAATTTGGGACATTTGTTATGACTGCCAATTTCATTATCCATGGTCAGCATCTGCTGCATAAAAGCATTCTGAGATGCTAATGCATAGTAAGAAACGTTTTGTGAAGCCATGAGGAAAGAAATGTTTAAACTTCAAGGATCAAATTTGTCAATCCTTTAAAGTTTATTGTTTACTGTTCACACGAATGGGTACACAGTAACGAATGAGAGTAACTCCTTTTAACAAATGAGTGATATTCGTTAAAGATTTTCACGAATGAACTGATTAACGAATAGATCGATATTCGTTAATAAATGAAATGAAAAGAGATTAACAAATGAGTTTAGCGAATGAGGTATAACGAATGGTGCTAACGAATCGGCTTGAAACGAATAAGAAATCAGATTTAACGAATGTGATTTGACTAGCGAATGGCTAACGAATGAACCGTTAGGTTTTAACGAATAGGTAGTTAGACTTAACGAATGAGCAGTTAAGTCTTAACGAATCAGTCTTCATCGTAACGAATGAGTATGCAAATCTTCATCAGGTCTGAAAATCAATTCAAACTTCAAATCCGTCCAAATCTAACTTATTCACCCTAAAACCTTTACCAATCTGTTCATAAACCAATTCCGAACCTCACTGATCTTGTCCGAACTCACAAACACTAATCAGACTTCGTCAATTACTCAATCCAGATCCACAACAATCCGAACTCAATTCAAACTTACAATCATCTATTCATTCCTCAATTCAAACTCAATTGAACCTTTCTCATTCCCCAAAAGTGAGCACTCTTAGTCAATCTATCCACGATTACCCAAATGGTGTCATTATTAACCCTAGGAGTACGAGGCAGCTTAGTCACAAAATCCATCGTAAGATGCTCCCATTTCCACCCAGGTATTTCCAATGGTTGAAGCTTCCCGAACGGCTTCTGGTGCTCGGCCTTAACTTGCAGACACGTCAAACACTTACTCACATATTGAGCCACCTCAAACTTCATCGCAGGCCACCAATAATTCTTTTTCAGGTCTTGGTACATCTTGGTAGCGCCCGGATGAATGGAATAGCGCGACTTGTTTGCTTCATCCAAAATTTTACCTCTGAATCCCCCATACCTCGGTACCCATAAACGCCCATCCTTATACTTCACCCCATCACCGACATCTTCCAACAACTTTTCCTGACCACAAATACGTTCTGACATAATCCATTCCACCTGCAAAGCTTCATTCTGGACGTTGGCTATTTGCTTTAAAATATCGGGTTTAAGAATAAGTTGATAAGATTTCACCCGAATAGGTTTCGGTCTATCCTTCCGGCTCAACGCGTCGGCCACCACGTTGGCCTTACCGGGATGGTACATAATCTCCAGGTCATAATCCTTAATCAATTCCAACCATCGACGCTGTCGCATATTCAGTTCCTTTTGTTCAAAGAAATACTTTAAGCTCTTATGATCGGTATAGATAACGCAAAGAACACAGTACAAATAATGCCTCCACAACTTAAGCGCAAACACAACCGCCGCCAGCTCCAAGTCGTGAGTAGGATAATTCGCCTCATGAGGCTTCAAATTTTAACGAATGACCTCGATTCGCGTGAAATAATTGAGGGTTTATAATCCCAAGGCAGATGAATGAATCGTCATTCGCCTGTTCACATTTCATTGTCTTTCTAAAAAAACTCTGGAAAATTTTCTTTAGAATTTCATCCTTGCATTTCAGATCATTTGATAGACAGGTAATTACGAGTTCAAGGATACCTTAATGTTGCTATATCATCGAGTTTTAAGGATTTAATTGATCAGTTTATGAACTGATATGAATTAACTCGTTAATTCATCTATTAATATATGGCTTTGATGAATATAATGATCGATAATTCTTGATTAACGTATTAAACAAGTTTCCGAGTTTGATCTTTGAGTTTGATTGTGAAAACTGATCCAGATTCAATGGATTTGTCAATGATGTTCGTCGTCTTTGACCTAATTGAGTCAATATTTTGACTTTTGATAGTCAAAATTAAAAACTGATTCATTAATAGTTTACCGAATGAACAATTCATTCGCTAAGATAACGAATGTAATTCTTTAAAGAATAAGACTTAATTCGTTAAAAAGTAACGAATGTCTAAAAGAATTAGATTGATTCGTTATAAGACACGAATGTGTGATTCGTTGTTAACGAATGTGACATTCGTTTGTTGTAATGAAACGAATGAGTTACTCATTCATTAATCAGTATGATATTCTTGAATATTTTACTAATTTTTTATTTTTTATTAAACAGAATGGCTGACGAAATTATTCCAAATCTAGCTCCCGAGCAACATCCAGAGGTTTATCCAGAACAACAACCAGAGGTTCAAGATCTACAATAAGCTGCTGAGCCCAAACAAGCTCCTGTTCTGTTATCGTAGAATAATAGTCACAACATCTGTGTCTTTTTAGACAATAATTTTGAAGATTCACCTATTTCCGGAGGAATGATTAGTTTCTTGATACGTTCCAGGATTTACAAGGCTATTTCGACACAGACTTTGATTTATCAAAGCATTATACGGGCCTTTTGGGATACTGCTAGGTTTAATGAAGCCGAGAACCAGATAGAAGCAGTCATTCAAGAGAAACATTTGGTGATTGATGTGGGGGTAATTAGAGACGTTTTGGGTTTTGTTGATAATGTGAATGACCGTTGTGAATTCGATAAGAGTTTGATACGTGGGCTATTCGGAAGGGTGAGATATAATGGAGATTTGGGCAAGTTTATGTATAACAAAGAGAATTTGTGTGAGCAGTATAAGTATTTGCTACATGTACTAATACATTGTCTCGGTGGAAGAAAATGAGGGTTTGATGAATGCCGAGTCATGCTGCAATCCGCTTTTGTTGCCTTAGTGCTAAACAAACCGTTCAATTTCTCTGAATTGGTTTTTTATCACTTAAAGGAGAATCTCACAAGCCGTCACAAGTTTTTAATGTATTCGAGATTCTTGCAGTTGATGATTGATGATCTCCAGCCTACCTTAATTAAAGATCCAACTGACATAATGAGGTTAGAACATATGAATGCTGAGACTATGAGACGTTTACGATTATACCGTGGTCAAAGTGTCCAAAGTCGGCTGAGGTATAAGTGTTTGATTGGCCATCTTGCCAATATTGACTATGAAGCGCCGTCCAATGATCGTTAGGCTCATGATAATTCGGATTCTGAGCGTGAGGGTGGTGATGGTGGTAATGGTGATGATGATGGTGGTGATGGTGGTCAAGGGCCGAGTGCTGAATTAACTTATGAACAGAAGCGTAAACGAAAGGGTAAAGAACCTATGGTGGAAAAGGGGGAGAAACCTAAGAAGAAAAGAGCGAGATGAGGTTCGGGTATTGAGATACCAAGTCAATCGTTTGAAAGGCAGTCTCCACCTGTATCTATTCTAGCTCATATTCCTCTTCTCCTATTCCTCAGAGTATTCCGAGATCTCTTACTGTTGTTACTTGATCTCCGACTCCAGTTCACATGCCAGTATCTCCAGTACCTCCGACTATGACTTTGATGACTACATCTATGTCAGATCCGTACTTTGGAGATGCGTTGCAGACTGTATTGGCACGCATGCCTAGTCCTCAACCAACTACTCCTGCTACTCCAGTCACTCCTACTGCATTGCAAAGACCTGAGTATTCATTTATGACTTTTAATCGTCCTCAGGTTCCTATGCAACCTATGCATCCGAATTTCTATGGTATGTCTTCCCAAGCTCAGTGGTTTCATATGATGAATCTGTTGCATCTACAACAAACACAGATGCAAGCAGACAGAGCAGCTCATGAGCTAGCGCAGCGGAATATGTTTAGGCATATTCAGTTCATTCAGAGAGAAAACAGGGAACTTAAAGCCCTAGATCCTGCTCAGGGGGAGAGGTTAGATAAGCAAGATGAGATCATCCTCCAACTTACATGCAAAGAAGATGATTTGAAAAGGTTGAGGAATGATGAAGATGATCCGGATGAAGGGGGTGTTGGTGACCAGCAACCGGGTGGTAGTAATGCACCATCGGCAGGTAATAAGGCTGGAACGAGTACTGGTGGTGATAGTGAGGGAAATAAGTTGCAGATTGTGTCGTACAAGGACTATACTCTAGCGAAACCGATAGATGTTATACCGGCAAATATGATTTTGTTTTTAGGTATGAACGGGATTGTGTATAGTATGGTAAATGCTTATGAGATCGAAGAGAGTGAGTTTGTAGATCATTCGCTGACAAAAGAACAAATTGCCCTACTTCTGGATCTGAATGAAGACGAGGTTGAAGAACTGGGTAAGACAGTTGAGGTTGAGATTGATTTCGAGGAAAGTACCAATCCAGGAATTCCGCGTGGGAATGTGCCTGAGTATGAAGAGGTAGAAGTGGAAGATGTAATTGCTGAGGAGTATCCTGATCTTTATGCTAACAACAACAACGATTCAGGTATTCCATTCTTCATAACAGAACATTTTGATGCAGCAGAACGGCATCTTTGTGAAGAAATAGAGAAGTGGAATAAGGCAGCTGAGACCAGTCACTTATCTGCGAAATAGAAGAAACATAAACGTGCTTTGGATGGTATGTTTGGACAGGATGCGAAACGTATGAATAAGATGATCGACACTTTCAGATATCACGAACAAGAGGAAGTCACATTAGCGAAGGTTCTAGCATCTGCATACCAGATGAAGAAGTACAGAATTGCTAAAGATGTTAGAGGTGACTTGGTAGCGTGGCAGTATGATGCAGAACTTAAGGTATATATCGTTAAGTGGTAACATGGTATTTATTATTTCAAGCGTCCACACGATATTTTATCTATGCCGAGATGGGATGTGAGAACACTAGACAACCGACTGTTTGTAAATTGGGGAAAAGATCAATGGGCTGAGTGGTTCTATGCTCATCTGCTTCATGAAACCCGTTATGGTTTCAAATTCTTCAAGCCGCAAGTGCCGACACACAAATATATCGATGAGATCGATCCTCGCATTGGCTGGAGAAAAATGATTTTACAGGTTAAGCCGCCAAAGAATATGAAGAGGGCACCGACATAGATATTTCCTTAGAGTCTGTTCACCACGTTCAACAGATGGTATTATGATAACAGGACGGGTGAAGCGGTAATTGTATTGGGAAGAGGATCAAACACAAGTGTTATTCATGTGATCGATCCGATGTGGCTCGTTAATTTATCTGAGTCTGACAACGATGCCTTATTTAAAAATCAGATCAGATTTTCTAACGTAAGTGACTACGATCTTGCGATGTAGTTTCAGCGAGTTGTTCAAGTCTGTTATGCATTCACGATGCATAGCTGCACTGACTGGAAGACAAAGATGTTCCAGAGATAAATGTATAAAGTGCTCGAGACGAGGGGGAGTTTGTTGATATACAACTTAAGCGTCTCGGTCTTTATAATAGTATTATTATATTAATGATAATGTAAGGGGTATTTTGGTAAACATATCCCTATTCGCTCTAACGTAAAGCTATTCGTTACCTCGTAACAAATAAGCTACATTCGTTATATTGTAAGCCACATTCGTTAATCCTGCTTAACGAATGTGACAACGAATGAAGGGCATTCGTTAGTAACTAATGTATAACGAATGAGGATGTTCATTCGTTAGGTTTAATGTAATGAATGACACATTCGTTAAGGTTATTTTAACGAATGTGTCATCATCTATATATACCTGTAATGTTATCATTAATGTAATTAATTCCTTATTTTTATCCATTCTGCCTCCTTACTCTGTCCGAATTCTCTCTTAAAACACACAGTTCACACACTAATCGTATACAACCTAATCGTATCAATCTATCAATGAATAACACGATGTCATCATAGATCTAAATCCCTATAAGCTCTATCATTGCTTATCCCCCCATGTGGGATAAAGCCCTCTTTAAGAGGCACATTGCTTATAACTCCCCCATGTGGGATAAAGCCCTCTTTAAGAGACACAATACTTATAATTCCTCAAAATTGGGATAAAGCCCTCTTTAAGAGGCATAATACATAAAATTCCCCTTAATGGAAAAATGACATAAATTCTCATTCACAAGTGTGAAAGGAAGGCCCGGCTGAGGGGCTTGGATCCATATACAAAAATAGCCCCATCTATTAGGCTCGATATTTATAATTTCCCCGATGGAAAATAGCCCCATCCACGAGGCTCGGTAATTATAACTTCCCAACGGAAAATAGCCCCTTCTAAAAGGTTTAGAACTTACACCCCCACTCTCCCAAGCAGGAGGTGAACCATATAGCCCGAAATGTGCTGAAATGCGCCCTTGTGTTGAAACATGTTATCCACTCACATATTTAACTTGATTTATTTATAATAACCGACAAGACCTTGCAAGAGAAACATACAGAAAGAATTCAAATCATCATGATTAATGTTAGAGGTGTGATACATGTCACACCCCAACCTTACGTGGAAAACCCAAGTTGTTACAACACATTTTCATCATTTATTATCACATTGGAAATTGTCTATGCCTTCGTTTCTATGTTCAATACTAGTAAAACAAGAATATCATGATCATTATTAGAGCATGTTAATCGGTTACTAACAACTTTGGCAGTATTATTCAACAAGAAGAAGGAGATCACGTACAGCCAAGAAAGAAAACTTAAACTTATCTTGGTTATGACAAAGAAACTTCGGTTTAAAGTCTCTTATCCCAATCATAAATAATTAGCATAAGGAACTGGGTGGGACTTGAGAGGAATTCCATGATTGGGCCCATTGTATGAGGATGATTTTAGAGATGCGTGATTTTTGTCTCATCCTATGACTTCGCCATCTCGGCCTTACTGGGTGCAAATTTGGTAAATCAAAATAGAAGAAGGACTGCGTATTTCTATCGGGGTAGATTTAAATCGTCAAAAGAATGAGATCAAGATCATGGGAACTAAGTATCATCTACATCAGCCAAAATATCAAAAGAGGATCTCATCCGACACTGGTCTAATGAATGGGTTTAAAAGGGATGAACCTATCTCGTATGTGATATATGAGCTAGGACTACATTACTCTCTTGTCCTTATCAGAATAAGGACTAAGGGGACTTGCAAAGCCTGCTGTGAAAATGGGTCTCCGTCCCATGATGAGGTCCCAGTTAGGAAAGCTTGGGAGAAACCCAAATACTTGGGAAGTACTAGTTACTCTAACTAAATATCCTACCAACCAGATAAGAAAGAGATAGGAAATGTAACTTTGAAAGTGAGAAAAAGGAACAGGCCGTTATGAGAAAGGCTGGTGATTCGAAAGGTGTGATAACATCTTTCAGGAAGCGCGAGAAGCTTTTTCAAAACTGTCGCAAATTTAGGTATGGGCCCAGTGTAAGGCTCCGTTCCCGGGAACCCTACTTTCTCGCTAGTTGGATTTACTCATTCACATAATTCGGAAAATCTGAGTTAATTAAAACATTTCGCGGAATAAAAGTCAACCATCATACATAACTTAAATACTTGTCTTAAGCGGAAACAACATAAAACTTAAACGACACGAGAATCTTCTTCATAGCAATGCCAGTCTTCCTCTTATTGCCACGTGTCCCACTCTAAGCAACCTGTCTCATCCTACTCACCTGCGTACATACTAAAAGTCAGCTATGCTGAGTGAGTTCTAGTTAATCAATTAACATACAATACATTCACGTCCATACTTATACGCGTTCGAAGATACGTATTTCATACTTTACTTGCTATTACTCATTCATATATACTTTACATACATGCATACGTATTTACACACTTTATTTTCTACTTTCCTATGGCATACCGTAACTATCCTACTTCTACTATCTCGGATATTATTAGGGTCTGGTCCCTTCTATCCTAGATATTAATAGGGTCCGGTCCCTCTAATTTCAGATATTATTAGGGTCTGGTCCCTTCTATCACAATCTCATATATTATTAGGGTCTGGTCCCTTCTATCACAATCTCATATATTATTAGGGTCTGGTCCCTACTATCTCAGATATTATTAGGGTCTGGTCCCTTTGTCTCCCTTAACCATACAACCATATATGTCCCGTCAATCGTCCATACATTAATTCCTATGTTTCCTATCATACGTGCATACTTTACACATCTTTCAATTAAATATATAATAATTACATTTATATACGCACATTCATGCAACGATTAATAATAACATTAAATAAATAATCATACATACATCATACAATTATCACTTAATATAAGTGTATTAACTATCACATAGGAGTATGCACACAACCCCGAAAAACGTCACAGAGAAAGGGGCTAGAACTCACCTGTAGACGATTCCTTTCTGAATTAATAGTAATTCCTTTCTTCAACTGTGCTCGACTAACTGTTAATAACACACATGTATATTAATCTCTATATTTATTTCTTTACTTATTTCATTAAGTTAACGGGGTTAACTTTGAAGTTAACCGAACCGACATGTATTCCTCTTTAACCGATCTTATTAATTTAACATACTTAATCCTTATTTGTTATTATCTATATATACATATATATATATATATATATACTATATTCATTTTATTATTATTAATTCACGTTCTCAACGCATTTACAGGTTAACGTTTCCTTAAGAGAGTTCGTGTCGGGTCTATGCTCAACTCCACTAATAATTTTATTTCTTTAACGAGTGGGTTCAGGTGTTTGGCTCATCTTCAACTCGCATTCCTTGGTTTGAGATGGGTTATGGGTTGTTCAACGAGTCGGGTCTTGGGTTTGGGTTTTTGTTTAAGTCTTACATCACTACCATCCTTTTATTATTATAGTATTATTATTGTTAGTATTATTAATAAAGTTCATTATTATTATTATTAATATTAGTATTTATATTTATTTTTGTTTTAAAATAAACATTCCCAGCCACTCCCCACCTACCCTATCTTCTTCTCCTTCTTCTTCTTATCTTCCTCTTAATCACGGCCACCCACTGCCGCCGCCGCTTACCTTCCAGTTCCAACCATACCCCCCCTTCCTCATCTTATTTTCCTCCCTCCCTTCTCCATTATTCATGGCCACCACCCCCTGCACTTTCCTTTCTTCATCTCCGGCCACAAGGGCGATGGCATAAGGATTCAAGTGGCACAAAAAGGACTCGCATGAGGATGATTCACACACTAAGGAGGTTCGCACGGCTATGCAAATTCTTTCCATTCGCACGGCTGTGCGAACTCCTTCTATTCGCACGGGGTTCGGGTCGCGTGAACGGGTACGAGTCGCATGAACAAGAATTCACACAGGGTTTGGGTCACGTGATTGGGGTTTTAACGGGCTGTACCAGTTTTAGTGGGTTTGCATCTTGGGTTTCGTGCAGATCTTCAATTCACCGGAAATGCGTTTCACCATTGCCGGAACTCAGATCCAGATCACGGCTTGGCCGTTTGTGACCGTCATGAGGAACCTAGAACATCTCAAGCCCAGTGGTCTGAGTTTCACTCATTGCAGATCTGGTTCGAACCGTTTATGGGGTCCGGTGAAAATCTGTCCGCACCGAGCCTCGGCTACGGTCGTGCTTCCTTCAACATCTTGCAATTCAATTATATATATTTTTGTATTTTGCCAAATCCCATGATATTGTTATTATTATTATTTGATTTTTTTGAAACTCGTTTATTTGGTTCGTTTATGTCGGTTTGGCTTGGTTTACGTGCTGATAATCCTAACGAGAAACAAATTGCAATAAATATAAAGTTGACCTTTTTGGTGTGGTTGAGCTAGATCTAGGATGGAAATGGAAAGATGGAATGTGTGTACAGGGACTTTGTGTGTGTATGGGTGTGTGAGGTAATGATTGGAGAATGATGGTGAAATGAAGAGGATAAGGATTAAATTAGGTTTAGGGGTTTAAATAGGCAAAGCCCAAAGGCTTTTAGGTCCATAATCATCCTTAGGTCCAATAACTCCTCTTAACCTTATCCATTTTCTTAAAACTATTTAAATAATTTAAATGACGTTCACGACACTATAACTAAAGCAACCTGTAATATTTATTTACTTATTTATTGAGACGAGGACGTTACGCCCGCTGATGGGATGAAAAGATAAAAGGGGGATTGGATAATTTAAGTAAAAGAAAGATCCGAGTTGGTTTATTACCCTTATCACAGACAGGGGAGACTTGATGAAGCTACCCTAGAAAGAAACCCAACAATAGTATTCTCACTTTAATAACCGTTAAGGTGATGGTGATATCGATAAAGGATATCGGAACTAACCTTATGAAGAAAATGCGAAGATGGACAAATGTCTTTAGAAAATATATAGAGAAGTGTTGAGCCATTTAAAGATAACACGAAAATCGGGCCAACAGAGGAAACAACATAAGCAGACACTTCCGGAGGATAAAGAAATCATCAGGATAAAAGTATAGCGGAGAACTGATATAAGTTCATTGTACTCGTCAAAAATAAAGAGCACAATGGATTGGGGAGACTTGAAGAGATTACCCTTGAAATGGGCTCTTCGAGCGACAAGAGAAATAGGCCTAATAGCAAACACATGCTCAAAGTAAGGGTGGCTAAAGAAAAGAAGCCCTAAAGAGAGTAACCAAAAGACCTCCCAAAGTAACTAAATGAAATCAAAGGTTCCAAAGGATTAAAGACTTGTCCAATCAATCTAAACAAGTGGTGGTATCAACCCGAAAGAAAGGATTAAAACAACACATGTTGCTAGAATGGATGGGGCCTAAGTCAAAGAGAACAACGGACCAGGGGAAAGCTCGTAGGTCAAGAACCAGCATATAATAGTTCTATGGATATTCTTTTTGTATCAAAGATGCCCCCAGCTATATAAAGGTCAATCGGAGAGTAAGGTGGATCACACAAGAGGTCACGGTGGAGGAAGAATAGAGACTTGTTGTGAGTCCATTGTACTCGTCATAAATAACGAGCACAATGGACTGGGGGACTTGAAGAGCCTACCTCGAAATTGGGATCCTGAGGTAGGCTAAGACCAATTAAGCAAGAAAGAAGGCCCAAGGTAAAGGGAAAAGATCATTCTAGAAGGATGCTTGGAGGGAAAGAGATTTGGGAGGGAAATGGTCTCCTGTTCACCTGATCCGGTTGGTAGCCCAAGACATATTGTCTAAAGACAAGAAGCATGGTCTGGGGGATAAAGAGCCAAGGAGTGATCGGACAGAAGGGAGAAAGGAAGAACTAGAGGAAATGTATAATGTCAATATACCCATTGTACTTGTATAACCCTTTCCCTTTATATAAGGGAAAGGAAGATCACATATCATTCAACCAATACAAGATACAAGAAACATATTACTCATACTTTCACAATCACACACTTGATCACCATTATCATGAGTATTGTTAGAAACGTTACCCCAATCGGGAATAGGTTTCAACACTAGGAAAACCCATTGAGACAAATCCATAGCTAAGGGGAAAAAAAGTGCAATACGCATTATATATAATTCACAAGCTTTAAGATGATGTTCAATTGGTATTCATCACCTATGAAATAAACAGATTATGCTATATCAGTTATGTTGCTTCACTAAAAAGATTACTAAGAAGATCCTACGAGGCAAAACTTGCCAACGGGAAAAAAATGAAACGTGTTGGAATATAACTATATTCCTTCATCACATATATTAGGAAATACTAAATCTAGTGATATTGCAAGATACATTAGCGCATCGATCGCTTTTGGGGGCGGTAAGGAACTAAGGATACTTAGTATATCTACTGCTCGACAAATCATGAGTGTGTTTAGTGAATCAAATTTGTCCGTATTAAATAAGCTAACATCTTCTGGATGTAATTTGATTAACGGACAAATATACAATTTCATATATACTCGACTGCAAGCCATCAATTATGAATGTTTTACATTCATATTTACTATCATTTTTATACACTTTTGATCATTACTGTGGGGAAAAGTACTACCTAAATTGTTGCTAACAAAAAACTACATGTTTTTGACCCTTAAGAATGAAAAAAGGTGAAACGCATGTATAAAAGGTGATGTTTGGAAAATTTCAACAGTCTGATGAAGACAAGCATGGGTCTAAGCATGATCGTGCTCATCACCCAAAGTGAATAGAAGTCAAAGTCAACACAAGCTAAAGTCAAAGCCTTGCCTGGGAGTTAAGCATGGGCTGCTCCCTCAAGCACGGGCGTGCTCAAGCTCAAGACAAACCCAACTGATTGCAAATATTGAAAATACCGACAAGCTGCTACGCCATTTCTCAAAGCAAGGGCAGGCACAATCTTGCTTCCCATGCACGTACATGCCTCGTTAAACGTCAAGGGATAAGGCTGCTACAAAGGATCTCAGGGCATATATTGGTAATCAGACACAAGGATAGGCATGGCTGTGCTTGGCCAGGCACATCTGTGCTCTTTTGGCTATTTTGGCCTATTAAAGGGAACATCTTCCAACAGATTCACATACCCTTTTCTCACACTTATGGTTTTCTCTCAAAATTGGGTTTTTATATATATATATATATAGGCAAAGTATAAAATGAAAACCCACTTGAGTTGTGAAAACCCTATGTAACATCGTTTTTTTTTGTTACATGTAATATATGTTGTAACACTTAATACAAAATATCGAAACATCAAAAAAAAATGTTTTGCTATTTTTTAACATTTTTTACTAATTTTTATATATGTTTTCAGGAGAGAGAAAAAGTTATATTTATATTTACATTTTTTATTCACTTTAATTGTGGACCACAAGATTTAAACTTTAATTAAAAACATGTGGTTGAGAATGGGTTTCTAGAGTTTTCACAACTCAAGTGGGTTTTCATTTTAACCTTACCATATATATATATATATATATAATCATATTATAATAATGTCGTACATTTAATAAAGATCAATCACAATTTTATAGCTTAAATATTTCAAACCATGATAGAGCGTACGATGGATTCGGCAAATGCAATTTTTATACCAGTGGGGGCTTGGTAATTGCCATGCACTCTTATAACTTTTTTGTATTTGTTTCAAACCTCGCTAAAACGTTTAAGTTTGATTAACATGTACAAAAGTTAATTTTAATTAAATTACTAATTTTTGAGTTTATACGGACTGTATAAAGATGAGACGGTTGGTATTAACTGGTCTTTGACCCTTTAACTAATCCTTAGTTTTGATAGGATGTCAAAATGATAAGACGGTCCGTGTTAGTTATACAGACTACATGTAAATGACACAGTCAGTATGCTTTTGACAGGCCATCTAACTTTTTGAATCTTGACCCATATGAAATTTGTATGAGACATGCCATATGAACGTTAGATAGACCGTCTAACTGTTTGAACATACTCATTAATTTAAAAATCATTATAAGCAACTTTCTGATGTCCGTTTATGAATCTTATGCCTTCTATATGACTTATAAAAGATGTAGCATTACGCTAACATGAATTTGACAAGGTTTGATCCCCGTAATCATATTTGTGGTTTTAATGTGTGAAAACGAATTTTAACGAAGCTAGAATATGGTTATCTTGTTGTTAAGCAACTGAGGGAACCTAGTGGTGATTTATACTAGATTCTAACACTTTTGGAAAGATGGATAGAACCTTGTTTCTAATGAAGCACCTTCTTCTTGCTTGAATTTGCTTAATACTAACAAGAACTTAAAGAACACAAGTTTGGAGCTAGGGAACTAATGTGGGAGTGTTTATAGATGTGTGGATTCAGTTTGGTCATTCTCATACATGGTAGTTGTAGGCTAGAGATAACGGATAATGATCAACACATGTATGACACATTTGTGGCCTTGTTAAATCCTTTGCTGACTCAACATTAATATGGACCGTCTGAAGATAAAATGGTCCGTTTACAAAACTTCGTGGATGCGTTTTGTCTTGATACAACGTGTCTTAAAAAGTAGGCTGATGTTACGGTCCATCTAGATAAATATCTTCATGGATAAGCCTTGGTGTAAAAGGACCGTATAACCAATGAGCCAGTCTTTCTCATCCAACTTTTGTTTATTTACAAATTAGACCCTGTACTTTGAGTTTAACATATTTATAAAATGTTCTTCTAACTTTTAAAGTTGACAAATTTAGACTGAAAGTTTCAGGATACTACAATATGTTTGCTAACTGATCTTTTGATTGGACAAACAAAAGTCAAATAATCCTAGCTTCAATATTCTCTTTGATAAGGTTCCTGCCAACCTCCATATATTTTGTTTATGAATTATGAACTAGTTTGATCATGAACTAGTTTGGATTATTTACGAAAATACCATCGCGTGTTTTTTAATCTAACGTTCTGGAAGGTCGCGTACGTAATGTACGAGAAGATTTTATTGTGCAATAACCTACCCCTATATATACAAGAGATATATAGACATGAAGCAGACTTTAGAGAAGTGAAGCCTGATACCCTAAGGTTTCATTGGTTGGTTTGGTGAGCCACCACTTTACCAAAGTCACCTCCATTGTGTCGGCAGCCATTCTTGAAATTGAACAACTAGGGTTTGAAAAACCCATGCATAAATTGAGAACAAAGAAATTATTTAAATTGTAACTTGAATAAATAAATTTACGCAAAACATAAACAATAAAATAAGGAAAAAAAACAACCCCTAAATATCCCACACATCGTGCACTTGAAAATTACAAACAAGAAAAAAACTTATAAGCAAAACACAAAATAAATGTTAAAATGTAAATTAAAAGGAAAAAAGTTTAAACCCCAAAAAAGTACAAGAAAAAACAAAGATTGATGACCCGATTTTTTCCTGATGTCATCATAAATAATTTATTTTCTCTCTACTCGAGAACACAAGAAAAAGAATGATAAAAAAATTTATAGAGCTCACTCAGTCACTCGTAAGGAATCAGGGCAAGCATACGTGTCCAAATGCCAATTTACCACGTGTAAAAAGAAAGTGAAAAAATCTTGTAAAAACGTAATACTAAATGATTAATCCACCCCCCCCCCCTCTCTTCCCCAGTTAAACAAATATAAAGGCAGGATTCAAACCAACCACGTAACCCAAATAAATGTATAGTATTGTAACTAGTTGCTTGTCCCCTTGAGGGATCTTTATATGTAGACAGATAAAATCATCACGTGACGATGCAGCAAGACTTCAGTCAGTATGGCTTTGCCATTAAAAAACTCAGGTTACCAATAAGCATATAAAAACTTGTGGGATGTATGTGTAACTTAATGGAACTTGAGGGGATACAACATTAAAAGGTTGTGGGGCTAATTGGCTAGCTCAATAGAAGTTGTGGGTACCATATGTAAGAAACGAAACTTGAGGATTTGTTTGTATAACTTAATAGAACTCGGGATATTAAAAGGTTATGGCCTTATTGGATTGCATGTATTACATATGTCATTAACATGTTCTAGATTACATATGCCAAAAGAAGTAAGTCACCTGCAAGATAAGGAAGAATGAAACGAAATCACTGAATGTGTCCCGACCAAGCAACAAAGAAGCGGTAGCAGATGAGATTGGACCTATATAGACTAGGAAACACAGGGAAAGACGGTCTTGGGGGTCCCCAAAACAGAGTGAGAACTAGCCCTTTGAGGAGCTCTCTAAGCTGTCTAACTCTCTATTACCATATGCAGAGGGAAACCAGGTTTAATAGCCCTTTGAGGAGCTCTCTAAGCTGGCTACGGAATTGAATTTTATGATTCCTCTCCCTTGGTTGCCTTCACTGCCCATGAATCCCTTCTCTTTTTCTATTCCAGTAGTGTTATTCGGTCTGATCTGTCCATTAGCTGCTTAACTCATAATAGTTAGGAGGTTGTTGTCCTAATGAGTGTAGCGAAGTGCTCCCAGTCCTATTACTCATCTATAGGGCTATCACCCTAGCTTTCCCTATCTCTGCCTTTCTTTCCTAGTCCTGAGTTTTTCTTCTTGACTATTGCTTGGGATTGGGTTTGACGCTATTCAATACTAAATATCTACTCGTGGAGGGAGGGGAGGCAATAGATTCATCTTAGGCGGTAAGTGAAGGAAGTGTAGGGCTTAGGGCAGCGAGTGAGCCTCGGATTTTTCTTCAATAGCTCTAGGGGAGGTGAGAAGAGAGCCAATAGCTATTATAGAAAGACTTAACAATTCATGGCATGAATTAGAGTTGAAGGAAGAAAGACATGAAATGCTAGATTGATGGAATCTGTGAATGAGCTCTTTCGTCTAAGCTTAGAACTAGACAAGAGCAAGGAATGGACTTTAAGTGAGTGAAGGAAGGAGGGGAAAAAGGTCAGTTCTATAAGGCAAGAAAGCAAGATCAGAAGAAGGATCAATGCGCAGAATAACTAAGCATGACAAGGAGAGGATAGCTAGACTTTCAAAGACAGTAGAAATTGCAAGGAGACTAATCCCGATATTCTTTCCCTAGCAATTGGAGGATTCTATTGATCCAAGACCTGTATTTAGAGCAGGGCCTCCCCCGCTTCAGTTAAGGCCAGAAAGAATTATCTTACCTTTCTCTTCTGTCAGTTCCTTTCAAAGAAAACCAAGGATGAAGCTAGAATGTGGAGTACGGACTTATCAAGCTTCCCAATTCCACTAGCATAAAAGAGTTTATTCAACTCCTGAGAGATTCTATAGTTCCTGAGCTACCCCATGATGAGAATGAGGGAAGAAGTCCTTTGCTATTCCTTTGTCCTATCATAAGAAAGGACTCAAAAAAATTACCCTCAATCTTTCCAATCCCTCTAGTAGAGAATTCTTAGCCTTCATCTTAGAAACTGAGCTCTCACAAAGCAAGTCATTACTTATTGTTTACACATACTTTCTATTTTACTTAGCCTACTTCTTTATCATTAGATTTTGTCATTAGATCAATTAGGCAGGGAAAGACTCTGTGTACTAACTTTCTCTTCTTTCTTCTTTTTTTCAATCCCTACTTCCCTTCTTTGCTAGCACGTAACTGTCTTTGCTTTGCACAAGAGATCCCCCTACTCTTCACACCCCTCTAGTCCTGATCTTGCTTATACATTACTTGGGAAGGATTGCCCTATCCCTTTGTTGGGGGCTTTGGCTACCCTACCTCATTCCCTTCACAAGCCAAGGACAAGATTGCCCTGCCTGCAAGAGAAGAAATGGCACCAATCGATTCAATAAAAGGCATAAGTAGACAGAGCGAGAAGAGAGGATATCCTTTATCCTGTTGCAGCTTTCCTGGAGGCTTTCATTGAAGAATCGAAAGAATCTACCTAGTCTAGGGCTGAAAAGGGGGGGCTAAATGCAGAGACAAGGCAACTGAGGATAGTGACTTTCTCCTGTAATGAATAGAATAGGTTATGAAAGGAGAGAGTTTCCTATTCCGTATTCCGGTTGACCAATTCGTGCAGTATCCAATCCAGAATATAGGCTTGCTTTTGCCCTCTCCCGATAGTACATTTATTCTCTTAAATCACTAAATTCAAACTCTTTATCGGATGAAAGGGAGGGAGCGAACAAGTGTAGGTTACTCCTAGAATGTTGGGTCTTAGAGCCAGTAGAGCGCAGTACAAGCGAATGGAGTGGAATCTACCATTGAAGAAATCTATTTGCTTAACCCAGGCCTTCAGATCGCACTTCCTACTTTAAGAGGATCGGAAGAAGTTGAAGGTTGAGAAAGAAGGATCAGATGTGTACGAACAGAATGAACCCCAGATAGAGAAAGCGGACCAAGGGGAGATTCCCCTTCGATTGGAGTTCTACGGTGGGAAAGAAAGTAAGGAGTTAGAGCTCGAAAGTGAGAACTAGCTTATAGGAGCAAAGCCACTCGACCAGAGAGAGAGGAATGAGTACTCTCTCTCCTCATTCAAAGAAGATAGAGGGATTCCCCAGTACTGCTATAACTATATGGGGAGAAGTGATAACTAGCTAGACCATATTGATTTTTAGATAGGCTCGACCGGAGTAAAAACTGACATATAGGGTTTCCAGTCATAGCTATAGGAAGAGGGAATCCAACTATCTCAATTCAATCATAGGACTAAACTGTGCTTGATTAGTACCGGCTTTCGTTGAACTGAACAAGAGAAATGAGAATGTCAGTCTAGTGCTAAAAAAGGGCGAATAGCAATCGGGCTAAGTGCATGGCTTTGACTCATAATTCTACCTTTAAAGGGCTTCGTTTCGGCCTATGAAATCTCAGTTCTGTAAAAGCCGTCTTTGAGAGCATAAAGAGGGCCTTCTAATTCATAAAGAGGGTCTTAGAATTCAAACTAGATATCGGATGAAGGTGGTATGACAACCTCAAAACCCGGTCCCAAGGGGAGAGTTTTCTATTTGAGTTTCGGAAAAGAAAGGAGGAAGGACTTTTGAAGCTTGATGACTAGGGTTGGAAGCTAAATTCAGTCTTCGCCATAACATAAGAAAGTCGTGGAGTGCATAAGTCCCTTTAGAGAAAAGATAGGGGTGAGCGACTTTCCTGTGGTAGTCATTGCCCCCCCCCCCTCTCTCCTCTTCTCTTAGCATGCACAGTTTGTTTACGCCTTAGGCACATCTATCTTTCTTAGTTTCACGCTGGCCTAATGAATTGAATATGAATAAAAGTCAGTCTTTTAGTAAGCGTGTATAAGCAGTTGTTTAGTGTATAAGCAATTCTTTAGTGGTCGCACAGGTACGATGGGGAGGTTGGTTGAAGATAATGTTACGTGGCGTTCAAAACCAGTCTTGAAGTGAATGAATTAGAAAGAACGAAGAAGCAAGGAAATGAGATGACTCTTTCTTGAACTATATTATAAACAGACCTTCCCCTCCAAACCAATCACGAGTGTTTCTCCATTCCTCTCATATATCGTCGTAACGCCCTTAATGCTAGGTTTTGAAAAAAACTTTTCATGTCATTCCCATTTAGGTCCGATTCGGATCCCTCCGTTGTTTCCTTTTCCTTCCGACCTTTTCCTTAAAATGAGGAAGAAGATGGCACACTTGAATTGTATTACTTAAGTGCTTATTGCTTGCCAAAAACCCTACTTCTACAATTGGTAGGTCACCGGGTTATTCAAATAAGTTGAGTTTTCCGTAGTTTTCCCATGTTACAACTTTCGTACCAATTCGGTTGATCCAGAATGGATCGGTTAAACATTCCATTAGGGAGCCTGGTCTTGACTTTTCTGTTTGGTATTCATTCTCGTTCGGCTCTTGGAATCACATCCAACAGTGGTGGGAACAGCTCGCAAAATCCAACCACTTCACCTACTTCATTGCCCCCAACCCTTTCTCGTACCTCTATTGAAACAGAATGGTTTCATGTTCTTTCATCGATTGGTTATTCCTTTCCGTTCGTATCTCTTTCTCCAATTTCGGTCTCGATTAGTTCACAAGATTGAACGGCCAATTCTCCTCCGAACCCTCGATTTGATTGTTTTCTAAGAAGGTTGAGCCGGGTATGTAAGCCATGTATCTGGGAGGAACATGAAAGAAGGGCTTTCGTTTTTTTTCACCCCGTTTTGTGGTCTTGCAGCTATTTCAATAAATAAGAATATAAAATGATATATAATAGAAGACTTTTTTAGAAGAAAGATTCTATATATGTCCAATCCCCAGTGGTGGTGGGACCAACCAAGATGTATGTCGTCCAACCCAACCTCAGACTCTTTCTTCCCGTCCTATTTGACTCTCTGGGCACAGCTATAGTTATTTAGGTGGTATCCCGAGATTAAAGAGATCGAATTCCTCCGGGGAACACACAAAACAAAGATATGAACAGGGTAAATAGAAATGGAAAAGAGATGTTTCGAATTCATCAAAATGAGAAGCTTTTTCTACATCCATATGATTTACTAAAGTAGATCAATATTGCCCATATAATAAAAGAAGATCTTGGTCCGTGGAATCCCAAGAAGGTAAGAACTCCAACCTATCCGATGCTTCTTCGGCCAAATACGATATACAAGCGGGACCTGCACTATGCGCAAGCTGTGCGAAAAACCGTTTCTTTTTTCCGGTTCTGAAACAACTTGGGCGAAATAGGGTTCTACCGGGAAACCATGGATTTTTTAGTTTTCGCCATTGGTTACTGGTTGAGCCACTGGAATGGAATGAGATAAGAATCTCTGGAGATCTTTCCTCTCTGCTTACTCATAACAGGCTTTCCCTCTGTAGAAGACTTCTTTCGAATGGCATAAGTGGGAGATTGATTCCTCGATCTTCAAAGAAAACTGACTCCTCCTACTCCTTCTTCATCGTCGTTGGTCCTTCTTTCACTAATGATCTAATGATCTCACCATTTTCTAGTAGTTCTTGCGAACACGCGAGGGACTATCCTTTCTATCGCTTGCCCTTTTTTTTCACTCTCAAGACAAGGCTCTCTCTCTCTTGTATAAAACGAAGCAAAACGCATGGCGCTGAAGCTCAATAAACACAGACGAACATGATGCAGGGCATAGCATAAATGAAACCGCTGATCATTTCATAAAACATATATGCTTTCCCTTTCTCGATGCTTTTTTTGGCTGACTCACCAACCGACCCAGCAATGATCGATGACATAATGGTACGAACAAATCAAAGTAATTGGATTTGGTAGTTCTCCATGGACTTCTCTCTTTAGCCCTTTGTATATGTTCATAAATGGGTGTGCACCTCCAGAGGGGGGCCGGCCTCCCACTCTCTTATCTTATGCAGCATTGATTAGCTTAGCTGGGTTGGGTGGATCGTGCAATAAGCCTCTCTCGACCCTCCTTTTATCATACGTCTTTATGAAAGCCTATCGCCTTTTGAGATCTGGTCCATCATCAACTCAGTCAGATCTTCTTGTTTGCCCGCTTTGATTAGGCTTCCTTTAACGGATTTGATCGGCATTTCGTGCCTGCAGTCCTGCTGAATTCGACCTTTTATTAGGGTAGCATAGTAAGGTTAGAGGCGCAACTAGAGGAGTTGGCCCTCCTTTCTTTTTTGATCAATTCGATTGCAGTCTCCGAAGTCCTTCTTGATCAATGGTCCCCATTAGGATTACTGCTAATTAGCAGCCTTTTTGGAAGACGAGATACTTATGTGTGACCGCGGATTCCATGGTAGAAGTAGTTCTAGCTCTACATTAGGAGCAGGGGGCTCTATCTAAAGGAGGTATGGACCCCTCCCATAGTACGGTACGATGCAGCTGAAAAACTGAATAGGCTACCGCGGCCCGCTTCGCTTTTGTTGCGAAGCTCACTACTTTTAGAATAGTGCTTGCAGCTTGCTGCTCTCTATTCAAGCGGAGCTCGCTGTCTACTGCACGAGTCATCTTAGCCTACGCCACTTGTATATAGACAACAATGGCGCCCAAGATTTGCCCTTCGCGTAGTTCATTGAACCTTCCAACTTCATTCTGTGGCCTGTGCTAAAGAAGCGTGTCTTAACTAATTCCTTTGAACTCATTTCAGCTATTCTACCTCTCGATATCTGCTCACCTTGTACCTTTTATTTCTTTTCCTCATCCCATGATCCGTTCCCATGTCATGGAAGTGCAGCAGTGCTCCTTCATTCTTCATAACTACTATAACCAAGCTGCCAACCAATAAAGCAAGCACCTTCTTGGACTGAGACGTGGAAGCTCCGTTAGCACCTTAAGGTTGTCTTTCTCCTGAGAACCCTCAGGAATATTTAGAGACTCGGCTAATCCTTCTAGGCCCACATTCGGAGACAGACCAAGCACCTCTCTTACCCACTCACTATCTAATAAACCGGTAAACTGGACTGGCTTATTATCTGAATGAGATCGGAAAGAGAGGAGGTAGCCCCAATCTTCCAATAGGCACATATGAAAGGTTCTGAAAGAATTGAAAAAGCTCTGAAAAAGAAACAACCCGACCTGAGGAACTACCAACAACGGAAGAACTAGCAACAGCGGGAGAAACCTTTTCTGACCTCAGGTTCACCCTCTTCCTCAGGATTCTTTCTTTGATGATATGCCCCAAGCCCCTTTCAGAAGACCGAAGTCATTGGTGCTTTGCATAAGGGGTAAGCGCGTCATAAAGACTATTGGTACCTATCATAGACTTGACTCATTTTAAGGGCTTGAATTCCTTTCCCCGAGTTAGAGGGGTTTTCTGAAGGTCTTCCTCAAGGGCCACTTGGTTCTCAAAAAGACTGTTACCCCCGGCTAGAGTAGAAGTAGGCAAACGAATGTTTTTGGGGGGAACTACGGGAGACGGAGACAGGTGGTTAGGCAATATTCTAACTTCCGGCTCATCGCAATTCCATTTCTTAAAGTGCAAGTCCAGTTTTCTCTTTTTTTGAAAGTCAGTCAAGCAAGAAGGAAGGCAGGATTAGCTTTCAAGCAGTCTTCAAGCATGACATGAATTCAAGCCAGTCTACTTCGGAGATCTGATTCTACTTTCATGCCACCTTTCACTTCCCCGTGGAATTGCCTTTGATTCTGGCTTTAGATTAGGGCCTTGCTTACAATAGAGATCAATCTTTCATTCTTTTTCCTAGTGCACTATAAGCTATTAAAGAAGAGCTTAGGGTTATAGTCTCACTTTCCCTAGTCTCATAATCAAAGACTACTAACCAATCCTAATATGTGAATAGCTTAGGTGTCGTGGACTCTCTTACTTACCATAGACTCTCCTTATAAGTCAGCCATGACTCTTAGCCCCCTAACTAAGCCGTAGCGCTGGGCTGCACTCTTTCTTCTATCAACTGAGGAAATGCACCTTTCGTTTGAAATGCCCTCGTATTCCTATCTACTTTCAGTCTCTTTGCTTTGCTCGGTCCAAAAAGGATCAGGATCTAATTCTGCCATACATTTCAGTTTCCCTGTTTTCACAGATTGAATTTGCTGTATACTTTCTGGGGGAAATATGTCATCAAATTGTAAAAACAATCGAAATACTCTTTTTTGGTCGGGGCCGGCCACCAGCTCAATAACCTCTACCACTCTTGTAGATCACTGCGCCTGTCTTCACTTTTCGATCAGCCGTTACTCCCCGTTCACTTAGCCTACGAACTCCGGCTCACTTCCAGCTTGGATCACTTCTGGCTCGCTTAGCCCGAGCTCGAAACAGCCAACTCACTTCGCCTACGCAACGAAGAGTTTACTTGATTAGCTCGAACATGCCAACAGCATTCCGTTCACTTTCGCAAGATTCGCTCGTTTACCTGTTAGCTAGCGCTATTCCACATCTTATTTCAGGGAAGCCTACGAAGCGGTTTGAAAGAACGTAGTGGTGAACGAAGTTGACTTTGACTTATAGCATTTCTCCTTCTCTTAGCTGAAGGGTTATCCATGAATCCAAACTTAAAGAACTTGAGGGCATAGGACAATCCAGCCACAGGTTCTCCCTATGGCTACCTTGTTGCGAACGAAAGACCGGATCTCTTTTCTTCCAGCAACCTTCTTTTGATGAGAAAAAATAAAGAAGAGAAAGAACTGGGAGTTGGCGCCTACATAACTACTTGCTTGCTTACTAAGCCATCCTGGCAAGCTCCCCCAGTTAGATTATGATTCTTGACTTGACTTATTATAAAAACAACTCACTATCCAAATGAAAGACGATTGATTATCTACCCAAGAAGATAGAGAGTCCCACATACGAGAAAAGGTCACAAATGGAGTTGAACCAAGTATCATTGCAAAGTCATAATGATAGTAGGGTCGGTCTGCTTCCCGCCCTCCGAACCGGACGTGGAACAGGTCTCCCTCATCCGGCTCTCTGCAAGGGAATCTCCACTCACTGCTTCCCCTAATATCCTCTCTTTACCACATCATGGGGGTTTACAGGAGATCCCAGAGGCTCGCTCGGAAAGGCTTCTATACCATACCTTTTGACTTAACTCTACTCTACTAGTCACTACACTCACTATAGTAGTCCGTCCGGCTGCTCTTGCTGAAATCATTACTCTTCATTCTCCCGTGCTCTAGCAATTGCGCTCCCTAGACCACTACCATGTAGTTAGGTAGGTACAATCAATAAGGGAATCTAAGAATGAATGGGGATCCCTATCAATATCAAAATGAAGAAACTAGAATGAAATAGATTACCTTTCTCTCACTCAATAGATGTATCTGGTCTGATACGATACAATACAATACGAGACAATGGAATGCAATGGGATAGATGGTAGAGGGCTGCCTGCGCCCAAAAGGGATGATTCACTTGTCCCCTTGTCCATAGGGACCTCATGGCATACAACCGAAACGACTCCCGCTAGATAGCCGCCCCTTTATCTCTTTTTACAGCCTCGTGGACGGACGAAAGAAGGTAAGTTACAGAACAGGGCAGTGAAGTCTCGCGAAGTAAGCAGCAAGCAAGAGCTTCTATTAGTCAAGCGCTAGCGCGCCCCTCTCTCTAATGGGGCGTAAGCACTTTACTCGCTAGGGGATGGGATTCATTCACTTGCATTCCTGCTAGCACTACAAAAAGCTTTGGTCTTAACGCCCCTACTACTGCTGTGCAGCCTTTCCTTGGGTTCGTAGATTCAGGTGTCCTGTTTACCCACAACGGAGGAGCCGCCCCCACCAGGCAAGCGGCCACGGGTCATAACGCACTCTTCGCACAACAAATCCACTTTGAAGTTGACTTATTCACCCGGTTAATCGTCGGAATGTGTACGAGATACCATAAGGTCCCAATATCTCAATAGCACCTTTGTCTAAAGCTTCAAATGAAACTTCATATCCGAAACACAGGAACGATCTGACTAGAAGGTCATTAAAAATTTGATCGAAGAACCAGCGTTTATTGAAGAAGCTATAGAGTCGATTACAAAAAGTACTAGTTTGAAAGGCTCGTTGGAATTGATCCACTACTGGATTTACATTATACGCAACAGAAGCACCTGAAGTACTAAACGGAATAGGTATTAGTTTGGTAATGGTTGGAGCAGCAAATTCGGATTCGGCAAGAATCTCATTTTTGGTAGTACGAAGGGGGAATTGGCCCAAAAATTGGATAGGGATCAAGACGCTGTCGGGCGCAGGTGGCTGACTCAAGTACCCCCCGAACCGCGTGAAATGGTCGCCTATTACACAGCTCACTAACTCTGCCTGGAGTGCTGGTACCTATTATCGTCGGCGGGGGCGGTCCGGAAGATTGGTCCGCTCCGCAAAGCTTAGCTTTTCGGTTCCCTCCCACTATGTGGGAGCCCTTATTACCAGTCTACCTCCTTTCTCTTGAGGAATTATCTCAATCCCCGAGCTCCTGCTTTCTTTGTGTTCTTCACCGGCGCTCGCCGGATGTATCACTCATCTTGCTCCTAAGGTGAGGAGTCTTCTGTGTGTTAGAATCTTTACGGGAAGGAATCGCTATGTTGGTTGAGAATCGCTCGGGAATTCCTTGATAATGATAATGACTTTGCCAGGTTCTAGGGGCTACTTTTCTTTTTTGTCGATCGAGCCGCTCTCCCTCATTCCACTCGTCCAGTCCTCTTCACGAACTTGTACAATCGATGCCACAGAGATTGCCAACTCTATTATTGAAAAAATCAGGAAAGGGGGCGATGATTTGGCACCAGATATCCAGAGCTTGGTTTAAAAAAGCGCGCCTGAGGCAAGCCGAGGCGAGAGGCGACCTAAGGCGAGGGCCTCTTCGCTTTAGGCTAGTCAAGGCGAGCAATGAGGCGAGCTTTTTAGGCAAAAAGCGACCTAAAAGCGAAGGTGAGGCGCTCGCCTTTCGCACACAAGTGGTTTTTAAGCATCTAAATATTGTACAATATGCTTTTTAGGTTGTATGTGTAGATAGTTTATATATTAAATCATATATGATGCTTAAATATAACTACATCATGAGTCAAGATGCTAAAAACTCATGATATATACATATATAAAATTATATAAATGCGTTCGCCTCGAGTACGAAAAGCTCTCGCTTTTGCGCCTCACGATTCACGCTTCTGTTTTAAGTCCCGTCGCTTTTCTTCGCCTCTCGCTTTTTAAAACCAAGATCCGGAGGTGTGGAAAGAGCAGCTGTGAGAAGCGAAAAAACCATCAAAAAACGACGATTGTTCATGGAGGTTTCCAAAGAAAGACTCCATGGTTCTGGCAAACGGATCACAATTATAGGTACCTGAGCATACCGATGGAATGAACGAAATACGAACAGTTAACATATTATGGTCATAGATCTTAGGTTGTAACTTGATCGTGAGAGAATTTGTTGATGTTGCACCCATCAAGTATGGAAAGTGCCAAACATTGGGAACTACCAGGGGAGGAGTTAGGAACAGGAACAAGGAGAAGCGAGAACCACTTAAATGGAGGAATCGATTGTATTTCGTTCTTTGTTCCCCATAGCAACTGGGGATCAAAAAGCACTAAATTTGATGACTTATAAAGGGAACGACGAAGTAAGAGCATGCTATTGAAGACGTTGCAAGATATGTCGGGGAGGCCTCCGTTGATTGTGTAAGAACATAATATGAGTCCAAAGGCAAGGTAAGAATAAGAAAGGGTTTAGCTAATGGAGATATTAACTCTTTTGGGAACCAGTAACGCGTAAACCATGTCAAACCGAGACCGATCAATATCCGAACGGAATGGATGCGAACTTCTCCTAGAATAGTTTCCGGTGCGAAATGAAATTTATAGGATATATTTATGAGTAATTCAAAGGATAACTATAAAGATTTTCTAGGATTATTATGTAACCCCCTTTCCTTTGACCAACCTGTCCTCCTCAAACCAACTTGTCCCTCCTTTCTATTTCTCGGTAAGCGATTTTGTTTTTCATTCATTGATTGATTTGATTCAAGATAGCTTTAGCTTGCTTCCAATTCCAAGCGCTAGCGGTAGAAGCTAGTCGTCAGAAGCGAACTTCTGGGCAGGGAAGGAGCCAAAAAACGTGAGCTCCTAGAGCAAGCCTTATTGAAAACTAAAGCAAGAAGGGAGAAAGTTTACTTTGAGAAAGAAGGTGCTTGTTGCCACTTTATTAGTAAGTTTACCTCAAGAAAGGCGAAAACTTGCTTCTTTAGACCATGACTAATATAATAGAAAGGGCTTTTCTCGCTTAGTATTGCTTTGGCTGAGCCCTATCTTGCTGGCGCGAAAGCTACCGCAACTCAAAGAAAAAATAAATGAAGGAATAAGACATTAGCATTAGAAAGAGTACAGAGGCATTCCGGGCTTACTACAATACAAGTCATGAGCGATAGCGAAGCCAAGCTGGATAGGCTTTTTATGTCGAAAGCCCCAAAACTAGCTATCTTATAGCAGACAGCTAAGGCAAGCGTACTCAACTAATCTCATAAATTAAGTAAAGGCATGTTTGCATCGCAACTAATAGAAAAAAATGACTGCTAGACTAGACTAGTGGTTGAGTGCTCCTTGTTGTTCGGATCTTGACCGGGTCCGAGCTTCACAAGCTCTATGCTGTTGGGCGCAAGGGTCTTACCACCTTCTTTAGTTACTATATTTGAGTCTTTGGAGTACTTTAGGATTATATTCCGCACCGAGGATTTGTGCTTGTGGGCCGGGGTGAATATTGCAGACCAGCGGATCTGGTGGTCGACAATCGTTCGGACTTGGTAAAGGTTGTCGCGGTGTAGTAGGACAGAGGACTTATCGCGATGCCCGTGGACCAATTTACGATGTCTCCGTCGCTGACGTTCATCAAGCAGGCTACGTGGATTGGCCAGGGTCTTCCTCGGACCGCTTGTTAGTCTATGAGGAGGAGCTTTGTACACAATGGGATTGGATCCGGATTCCGAGATCGGGGGCTGAATTGCATGAGTTACACAATTTGCTCTTGGCATGCCAACAGGTTGTGTTGAATGGGGTTTCGGACCATGTACAATGGGTATTAGGGGATGATAGATTGTTCTTTGTTAAAAGCTTGAAGATGAGTTTAGTACAGTCTATGAGGAATGTGGAGAATTACATCATAACATGGAACAATTAAGTCCCTAAAAAGGTTGGAATTCTTGCTTGGCGTGCCGAAATGGAGAGGATTTCGTCGCTTACGTCACTGTCTAGGCGAAATGTACCGGTTGTATCTACTCTTTGCCCGTTATGTGGGGATTATGAGGAATCGGCATAGCACAGTCGGTTACGTCACACAGTCGGTTTGGAGCATTATTTCGAATTGGTGTAAGGTACCTACGTTTTTCGCGTTTTCTTTTCGAGATATTCTGGATCTTCATAAGTTTTCGGGGCTGTAAAAAAAAAAGAAGGCAACGGTGTTCCACGCTATTTGTCTTATTACAATCTGGAGAATTTGGAAAACGATGAATGCGTTGGTTTTTTAGTTCAAGCCGGCTCGGATGCATAATGTTATTGGTGATATTAAATCTTTGGGTCTCTTGTGGGTTCGTAGCAGGTCGAAAAACTCGAGCTTATCCTGGGATAGATGGAACGCTTTTGATATCTAAGTGTTTTTTATAGTTTGGTTTTTTGTTGGTTTGTTTTTTGGGTGGCATAGCCACTAGTTGTAATAGGTTGGTGGCGAATTTTCCTTTTGGTGTGACTAGTTCCTTGCTAGTCGGGTTGTATGTTGTCTTCTTGCGTTATAATATTTCTTTGTTGGTCGTTCAAAAAAAAAGTGGAAAAAAATACTTAAATGTCATTAGCATTAAACTACTTGTCCATTGGACAACCATAAAACAAGACTCTGCTTGGTAAACGGGTTGATTATTCAGGGCGGTCAGTGATTGTCGTAGGCCCTTCACTTTCATTACATCGATGTGGATTGCCTCGCGAAATTGCAATAGAACTTTTCCAGGCACTTGTAATTCGTGACCTAATTAGAAAACATCTTGCTTCGAACATAGAAGTTGCTAAGAGTCAAATTCGGAAAAAAAAAACCTATTGTATGGGAAATACTTCAGGAAATTCTGGATGACCACCCTGTATTACTGAATAGAGCGCCTACTCTGCATAGATTAGGCATACAGGCATTCCTCCCTATTTTAGTGGAAGGGCGTGCTATTTGTATACATCCATTAGTTTGTAAGGGCTTCAATGCGGACTTTGACGAGGATCAAATGGCTGTTCATGTGCCTTGATCTTTAGAGGCTCAAGCAGAGGCACGCTTACTTATGTTTTCTCGTATGAATCTTTTGTCTCCAACTATTGGAGATCCCATTTCTGCACCAACTCAAGATATGCTAAGTGGATTCTATGTCTTAACGAGTGGAAATCGTCAGGGTATTTGTGTATAATCCATGTAATAGTACAAACTATCAAAATGAAGATAATAACTATAAGTATACAAAAAAAAAGAACACTTTTTTTGTAATGCCTATGATGCAATTAAAGCTTATCAGCAAAAACGAATCAATTTAGGTAGTTATTTATGGTTGCGATGGCGACTAGATCAACGTGTTATTGCTGTAAGAGAAGTTCCTATCGAAATTCACTATGAATCTTTGGGGACCTATTATGAGATCTATGGACAATATCTAATAGTAAGAAGTATAAAAAAAGAAATTCTTTATATATACATATATATATATATATTCGAACTACTCTTGGTCATATTTCTCTTTTCGAGAAATAGAAGAAGCCATACAGAGGTTTTGGCAGGGCTGTTGTAATTCTATGCTGCCGGGGGGTTCAAATCTCGCCGGGTTAACTAGGACTAGAATTGCGGAATTTCTACGTGAATCAAGATCTAGAAAAGGAAGTTTTCCAATCACTGACTCAAACTCATTGTCAAATTCTACTCAGCACAACGCAATACGGAGGTACTGATGGCAGAAAGGCCCACTCAGGTCTTTCACAATAAAATGATAGACGGAACTGCCATGAAACGACTTATTAGTCGATTTATTGATCACTATGGAATAAGATTTACATCACATATCCTGGATCAAGTAAAGACTCTGGGTTTCCGACAAGCTGCTGCCGCATCCATTTCATTAGGAATTGATGATCTTTTAACAATACCTTCTAAAAGATGGCTAGTTCAAGACGATAAACAACAAAGTTTTATTTTGGAAAAATACCATCATTATGGAAATGTGCGCGCGGTAGAAAAATTACATCAATCGAACAAGATATGGTGTTCTTAATATTTAAACTTAATTACCCAACTCATTTAAACTTATTTTTATTTAAAAAAGTAGAACAACCCAAATCATAACCAACAAATTCATTAAGAAATTTAATTATTTAAACACAATAAAAAAAACCTTTTTACTTGGGGCTAAACTTTCTTTTACATTCGACCCAAATTTTTTAACAATTATCAAGGACAGACCCGTTAACTAAAAATTGATCACTCTCATTTGAATATAAAAAGAGAGTAACTAAAAATTGATCACTCTTATTATAATTATAATTATAATATAATTTAGAAGTTTGGTGCCGCTAGTGCCCAAATAGGATACTTGACGACACCGTATTAGTCCGTGATTTTTCTTTTATGTGTGTTTTGTTTAGTTCAGCTACTATAACGAAAGTAAGGGAAACAGAGCAAATGTCATTTTTTTTTCTTTTTGTTGTTTTAGTTCCGATACCATAATGAAGTTGACGGAAACCGACCAAATTCGAGTAGACTCGCCGCCTCAGCATCTGTGACTAACAATGCTCGGGTTTTACCAACTTACCAACACACAAGTTTATCGTCCGACGCATCTCCCCCCCCCCCCCCCCAACCCATTGGCCATTGGTCCACCTTCATATTTTTTTTCATGTTTAGCTCCAGTACCGTAACAAACGTAATCAAAACCTGGCCAAATTCGTGTCGAATTACTTCCACAATGCCCAAGACTGACAACGATTTTATTTTACCCAGCCCGGGTTTGCCGACCAAATAAACATCGTTTAAATATTTTGTTTTTTTATATGCTATGTTAATTTGACGAATTAATTTTTTGTGCTTACGCTCAAACTTTACCAACGATGTCTATACCCTAACGAACATAGCCGATACTGACCGAATTCACTTCGACTAATCGTCGTAACCCTCAGGTTTTACCAACACCTGGGTTTACGCCGCCAACGCGCCGTGTAGAAGAACTAGTTTAAATATAAAATGAATAAACATTGATTACCGGAAGCACATTCAAATCAAAAACCTTTGCCTGGTTTGCAATCGGTTTAGGAACCCCTCCGCTAAACCCCCGGTTTGTAATCCGTTTTAAGAGCCCCTCTCCAATGAAACCGGTTAAAGCCAAAGAGAAACAAATAAAAACCGGTTTAAATCAAACCAATCCTTTCTCCTTATAAACCAGTTTCAACCCGAAGATGTTTGGGCAAAAACCGAGACTCCCACAAAAGGCCCACGTAAAATTTCCAGCCCAAACCGTAAGTTGTAATCAAGCCTACCGGCTACCGATACCCGGCCCGCCCAAGGTTTCTGTTGGTTTACAAGGGCAACTAAACATACATACAGATAAATCAAACCAAAAGAGAAGAATAATAATAAGACCGACCCTATTTTTACTTTGGTAAACAAAAACCAAGAGTAAGGTGAATCAAGTTCAAAAGTAGAAATATTGATCACAGAAACCATAAGAAGTTCATTAGAATCCTACAATCTACACAAGCCCAAGTATAGTATAGATACTATGTCAAAGCCTATCTTTTGGCATGTTGGTATTAAGAGACAGATTCCTCGCCATCTTAATCATAGATGAAACCGGATCCACGGAGCTGCTCCCGCTCATCGATCCTTCCCCGGATTTAGTATTCTTCTGCATATACAATTTCACCACCAACAATTAGTAAGTAACCAAACACAGCATGTTAAACTACCACAGACAACTAGCGAGCGAGATTTCCTTGTTCATGTTCTCTGTTTGTTAAGAAAATGAACATGCTTGAGTTCGTTTATGCTCGTTTGTTATCACCATAAACGATCGCTTCACGAACATAATCGAGTGAACACCAATTAAAAGCGAGCTTAAACATCAATCTGGGCTTAAAAACTTAATAAAACTACGTCGCGTTGTACTGGAGTCATATTTTAACTTCATAAAATTAAACTAAATTGTAGCAAATCTAACAAATGTAAATGCTTGTATATACGTACGAAATTATACATCGTAAATTAGCAAACATAAGCACGAGTATGGTAACAAACATAAACAGATTTATATGAGTGCGCGTAAACAAATGCTTCCAAACATATATGTACGAACGAGACATGTGTTCGTGTTCATTTTTGTTCGTTTATCAAATAAACGAACATAAACAAACTTCCCGCCAAACGGTTCACTGAATGGTCGACTTGTTTACATGGGCGATTTTCAAAACCAAGGCCCCAACCCACCAGTTTAATAGATAAACAAGTTAAAACAAACAATAAATAAACGATTGCACGTTCACCTCAGGTTGGAAAGCAAGTTTCGCAATCCTTCGGGCTTTAAGCAACTTCTCACGGCTCTCATAAAAGCTCAAGTCATCAATCAAAGACGTCTTCGACGGGTAGCTTTTGAAAATGTCCAGCATCTCTAAACCCTGCTCTAATCCAACCTGAACACAACAATAAATAAATTAATAATTAAAAAAACATGTAGAAACAAAGAAATAAATAACTAAGCAGAGAAGATATTAGAAAAGAGATACCTCCTGGGTGTCCCGAGTGTATGTAACAGGGCGGTTATCATTGTTTTCAAGGATAATGTGTCTTAACTGTGAATTAGGAATATCTTTTATAAGATGCCACTTCACTGGGAAGAATCCGCTCCATTTATCAAGCTGCCAAAAATCCATGTTCTTTTCAAAAACAACCGGCCCCACCATTTCAGCCACGCCCACAAACTGTCCACTCCCGTTTACCTGCATAATCAAGAGACCGTTACATATGACGGTATGTGGCAACTCTGACCCGTTTACTTATGAGTAAACCGACTCGGGTGTGCTCTATATTTACAAGGTTAAAAGGGTAATATATTGAAGCAAAAAAAATAATAAAAAGGAACCTAACAGGAAATGGGCAGAAAGATCAAACGGGTTGGATTCACCCGTGTACTACTTTAAATGCATAAAACCTCGTACAGCACTTTATTCAAAAAAAATTAAAACATTAGACTATTATTAAAAAAAGATAAATTTGGTACAAAAATAAAAAATTCGGACAACAAAGTGTTTCGACCTGACCATTTAGACCAATTAAAACATCAAATCAATAAGCTCGTCTAGCATCAAATCAGCTCGTTGCTCTCTCCTTTAAATTGATTAATTAAAGCCTATAACGCACTTGCACGCACGCACACGCACACGCACACGCACACGCACACGCACACACACACGTATATATATATATATATATATATATATATATATATATATATATATATATATATATATAATCCCCATGGGGTAGAGGTAAGGCTGTCTACATCTTACCCTCCTCAGACCCTACCATAGCTTTGCTATTGGTGGGATATACTGAGTACGATGATGATGATATATATATATATATATATATATATATATATATATATATAGGATTGGGATCGTGCGAGAACCATTTTCAAATTGAGAACTTTAAGAACCGTTTTGGACCACAAAAAAAACTCCTTTTAAGAAAAATAAAAAAATAATTATAAAATAAAAAAAAAATTATAAAACAAAAAAAAATTATTTTTCATCGCGGTTTCACAAAAAAAAATCGGTTTAGCAAAATTATACATATATGTATAATACTTATTTTTTAATTTTATACATGTTATTCTCTATACACATATGTACAATTAAGATAAATGATAATCTACATATGTGTGCATTATGTAAATGGAGATTAAATAAAAATATAACATGTGTATAATTAGGTTTTTTTTTTTTTTTTTGAAACCGGGATTAAAAATAAAATTTCTTGTTTTTTTTTTACTTTTTTAAAATTTTTGTTTTTTATTGTTTGATAATTTTTTTAGAGAAAATTACTGTTTGCGTCCCTGAGGTTTTAGGGCGGAGACACAATGAGTCCCTAAAAAATTTTGAACTTGTGGAGTCCCTGTGGTTTCAAAAATGAACCATTTGAGTCCCTGCCGTTATTTAACTGTGTTAGTTTCAGGGGTAGATTCGGCATTTTACTTCTATATATATACATTGTCACTCTAAGTCCTTGAACTTTCATAATTGGTCACGTTGAGTCCCCTTCCCCTTTTAACAAAAATAAATGAACTAGCCTATTTTTTTTAACAAAAACAAAATGAACTAGCCTATTTTTGTTAACAAAAATAAACAAACCGAACCACATTTTCAACAAAAATTAACGAACTGTATCAAACTAAATGAAACGAATGACTGTTTTTAACAAGTAGTTAATTTCGTTTAACAAAAATAAACGAATCGAACTACATTTTTAAAAAAAATAAACGAACCGAACTTATTTTTTAACAAAAATAAACGAATCAAACTACCTTTCAAACAAAAATAAACGAACCGAACTTACTTTTTAACAAAACCAAACTTATCTTTTAAAAAAAATAAACGAATCAAACTACTTTTTTTACTAAATGAACTGAACCACTTTTTTTAACAAGCAGTTTAGTTCATTTCCTTGAACAAAATTAAACGAATCCAACTGCATTTTAACCAAAAAACGTGAATCAAACTTATTTTTTAACAAAAATAGACAAATCGAACAACTTTGTAAATAAACTAACCGAACTACTTTTCTAACAAAAATAAAATACCGAAATACTTTTCTTTAATAATAAATAAACAAAACTAACTACTTTTTTTTACTAAACTAAACGAACAGCTTTAACAAAAACAAGCGTATTGAGATACTTTAATAATAAATAAACAAAACGAACTACTTTTTTTTACTAAACTAAACGAACTGAACAATTCGCTTTAACAAAAACAAGCGTGTCAAACTTCTTTTTTTTTTAAATTAAGCGAACCAAACTTATTTTTAGCAACAAAAAAAAGGAACCAAACTAATTTTTTTAACAAAAATAGATGAACCTAACTTTCTTTAAACAAAAATAAGCTAACCAAACTTATTTTTAACACAAATATCGTCACAGCTTGCGCTAAGGTGGAGTTCGATTCGATTACTTATTTTAGTAGTTACAATGTATAGTTTAGCAAAAAAGTAGTTTGGTTCGTTTATTTTTGTTAAAAAAGGTAGTTTGGTTCGTTTATTTTTGTTAAAAAAGTAGTCTGGTTCGTTTATTTTTGTTAAAAAAGTAGTCTGCTTCGTTTATTTTTGTTAAATAGTAGTTTGATTCGTTTATTTTTGTTAAAAAAATAGTTTGGTTTGTATTTTTTGTTAAAAAAAGTTCGGTTCGTTTATTTATGCTAAAAAAAATTAGTTTGGTTCGTTTATTTTTGTTAAAAAAAAGTTTGGTTCGTTTATTTTTGTTAAAAAAAAGTTTGGTTCGTTTATTTTTGTTAAAAAAAAAAGTTCGGTTCATTTATTTTTGGTTGATTATGGTTTGGTTGGTTCGTTTCTGAAACCACAGGGACTCAACCAGTTCAAATTTTTTTTTCGGGGACTCATTGTGCCTCCGCCCTAAAACCACAGGGACGCAAACACGCAAACAGTAATTTTCTCTTTTTTTCTAATATTTTTTAAAGGGGTTTTTTCGTGGTCCAAAATAGTCTCAATTTCAAAAGGTTCTCTTAGGATGCTCGCCCTATATGTGTGTGTATGTGTGTGTAAAGAATACCAATTTAAAATAATAAAAAATATATAAGAAAAAAACAAGTCAGCTCAACGAGCCATGAGCTGGCTCAAGCTTTTAACCAAACAAGTCGGGCCCAAGCCCACCCTGGCTCGGCTCATTATAGCTATATACCTCCACCCAACTCAAAAAGATATGCATTTACTTACAGAAAAAAACAGGAAAACTGGACATTTTGACCCGGTTTTTCCTTGGGCCTCAAGAAAAGCATCATCTAGTTTCTTGTTACCATTGGGAGTACTAGACCAAACATCATATTTCACACATTTGTGAACATCATCTTCACTATACGATTTGATGATGAAAAACTTAGCTTTCTCATACTTTGTTTGAAACCCATCAAGATTATACCGATCATGTTTTAACGAACACACAGATTCCTTATTCTCGATCACACTGCTTTGAGACCGAGGACCACAAGTTAGTTCTTCAGATCCTCTAACTTTTGAACCATGAATCGTTGAATAGTTTGCAAATAGCCCTCGGTTTTGGTATCCAAATGATGACATGCTTGAACACGATTGACACCCATTTGCACCACTTCCAGAATAACAAGAAGCACCCAACTGTAAAATGAAAAATTGCTTATTCATCCTTTATTTAATCTCATAATTCGGACTTTCCCCAAACATGTTAACTTAGGCGGAGAATACGCCCTTTTGCATATGTAATCTTATTTGGGGCAATTTCATATATACCCCTACAAACGTAGAAAATATCATATATGCCGTTACAAAGTAATTAAAATATCAAATATACCCAATTCATTATAAACAACTTAATAAATTATTATCTTACCCTAATTTTTCTAAAACTTCACAGCTCCATAAATGCCCATCCTTAAATTCAACTTTTTTAATTTAACCATTTCTAGCATAAATGCCCATAAACAGTACTTTTCTCAAAATATTATATTTAATTTTTTTGCTCTCTTTTATAGCATACATGCATTCGCGTTCAATTATCTGACTCAAAGTTTCAAACATACAGATTCAATTGAACAACTATGATAGCAAAAAGATCACAAGTTTAAATATTCTAGCCGCTAATATTTTAATGGTTAGAATTGTTGGATGTGAGTTGACACCCATGCATGAACAAGTATTCATGCAGAAGTAAAGCCACCCACATCCACCACTTTAAACAGTTATTTCCATTATTTAATTGTAGTTTTCCTTTTAATGTTCTAATGTTTTGTTTGGTTGTTTATTATGCTTAGTCTTGTTTCAGTTACAATGCTCAGATGTAGGTTAGTGCAGGTTTACTATGTATGTACTGGACTTTTATTATGAAAGAGTGGTGAAATTTATTGAGAACGGAAGTTCGTATTTCATTTCCAATTGTTCACTCAAATTTGGCAGTTTTGACCAGTGATCTTTGGACTCTAAATTCAAATCAAGTGGTGCGACTTATCGTGATCTTGGATTCAGATCGCCCAACGTGCTAATTTGGGTGGTGTCTCTATATCTCAACCTAGCCGGTGTTTCCTATCTCCACTAAAAATCAAATTTCTACCCATTACATGTTCGTTACCGACTGATTTTATATCAAAATATCTACTGTTGAGAGAACAAATAAGAAGAGACTAGGGTTCGCTTGCTTATTGTCGATGTTGATAAAAATCCAAAAATAAATAGAGCTTAATCAAATATAACAGATAGGGGTAGAATGGTCAGTAAGTAAACATTCACTAAAGTTGGGTATAGATGATATTTACTAGTTTTGGTTGGGTATATACGAAACAATCCTATTTTATTCCAATCACAAAATCCTCCAAGCTTAAGATTCCATCTCAAGATTACCTATTTTGCCTAATAATAAAATCAAAGATTGCATTTTTACGATGAAATAACTATATACGAAAGAAAAGATGCACCTTGTTCAGTGAGCAGAGATATGAAGACTGAAGAGCCGACCGAGAGATATCAGAAACAGATTGTTTAGACTGCATATCACGCAGGTAACTTGGGAATCTTTCATCAAAAGCTGTCACGCTTCTTTTAGTATTAATACCGTTAGAACTACCCATAGCTGATTTTCCACAATTCCATGAGTAGCATTCTGATGATAAAAACTGGGAATCAAGACCCGTGAGCGCGTATGGATTGTAGCCACCTGGCATGTAATAAAGAGAGCTGCTATCCTTGTATGAGGGCCCATCACAACTTTGGTGGCAAGAACCACCTGACTGATGATAGCTTTCGTTATATCCTGTAACAGAAAAATCAAAACTAACACAATTAAGTTAAAGTCTAAAATGAGTCATTTTCAGTTACCCGTAAACTTTTCTGAGCCTTTAATTTTCTTAGACAACAATTAACGCGTTAATTATGAGACATATCGTATTATCAATGAGTAAATCTTGGAAAAAATTATACTAGCAGGATTTATGCATATTAAACTGGCTTTGTTAGTTTGTTTGGCTTTAAACATTTAATTATGAAATAAAGACATATCATATTATGATTACAACAATCATTGTGTAAATCATTAAAAAAATATACTAGGAGGATTTATGCATATTAAACTGGCTTTGTTAGTTTGTTTGGCTTTCAACATTTAATTACGATATAAAGACATATCATATTATGATTACAACAATCATTGTGTAAATCTTTAAAAAAATATATATACTAGGAGGACTTATGCATATTAAAGTTGCTTTGTTAGTTTGTTTGGCTTTCAACATGTTTGATCCATAATTTTAAATAAAACAATTACATCATATGATTATGTGAGTTTAAAATCTAATATGAGATGATTAACTCCAATAAAACGAGCACGCACTAAATTGAGATGTTTTTTTTTTCTATATGAAGTTTGCAACAATCAGAAGATCAGTTGTTTGTGTTTGCTGACTTCTGACTATTTAATAAATCACTATAAAAACCACCAAAAATGATTTCTTTTTAATGTGCGAAAAATATCCGCCGTGTTATATTAAAGTGAAATTTCATTTTCCCCCAAGGCTAGTATGATACTTGAAACATTGTTGCAGATACTTCAAGAAACTGTATCTTACCCTAACCAAATGATTCAAAAAAGAAAATGTTTATCCCAACATTAACAACTCATTAATACTCGTATCATCAGCTTCGAAACACAAATCCAAGCACACCCAAACCGGACATCAGTTCTAACCTGGATAATGATGATCATAACAGATACTAGAAGGATAACGAACACTTTGCTCTGAAACTTCTGTACAGCCAAACGCACCACCGACTGAAGGTATGCCACCTTTTCCTGGTATCTAAAAGACAAAATAAACGGGAAACTATTTCAACAAATGTAAGCGATTGTCATACACCACCTTTATTAAATTAGCATACCACGTTTTGATTGGTAAAGTAAGCACAGGCATCAGACTTCAGTCCTGCAGCTGATAATGAAGTTAAGCAGCAAACATATACTTCAACAAAACAAACTATTCATAGACGCAAATTCAGGACAAATTATGAAGAAAAGAAAAAGAAACCGGTCTGAAACATCTAAAAACAGCCTCAACCAGCCTAAAAAAAGCTTAAAATCAAGTATGTGAATGATACTGAATTAACCAAACTGTGGCCCTATGTCATATCAAAATAAGTAAACTTAAGCGAAAACTAACAGCTTGGCTTTATGTTTTTTCAAAAACCAAATTTTGCGGTTCAGTTTTGGTTTTGCATGTAGTGAAAACCAAAAGAGCCAGACATAAACCGCCCGTTTTCTGAATTACATATATTTTTTTGAATGTCAAGTAATTTCTATTACTATGCGCATGCGCCTAGGCAACAGACTCATGGTTTGCGGGTTAAGTGCATGTAACACCAAGCTAATTATGCTAAAATATTCAATTTAAAATATATTAGCATAAAGCTTAAGGTAATAAGAGGATACGATTGGCAATGTTGTTGTCTCCAGGCATAATCTATCAATCACCTGCAACAACAGATAGAGAGAATATAAAATTAAACTTGAAATTAGAGCAATTTAAAGAAAAAAAGTGGGATTCTTTCTCTTTGGATGAAAACCCAGGATTCCTTTTTTTGCAACAAGGGATCAAAACCCTAAGAAAACGCAATTCGCAGAAATTATCTAAAAAAAGGAAAGCGACTGTACGGAAAGTGATCGGGTGAAGGAAGCCGGAAGAAAAGAAAAGGAGAAGGTGGAGGGAAGGAAGAGTGAGAGAGGGGTGGGATAATAAATATATAATATTATTATTTTTATTTACTACTCACACTATATTATTATATAGGAATTTAAGAAGCTAAAATAAGCATACACGGTGGAATGTACAAATCAACTCCCTCTTGTGTATCGACACTTGAACAAGCTTTTCAAGTTCAATCGCTTCTATTCATTCTAACTCTTAACTCATGTTGCTAGTATTGGCAACTTCTAATTCTCAAATTGTATAAATTGCTTAGATTTTATTATTATGCCATGTCACTATATTGCCTAAATTATAACCTTAGCGAACTGTATGGGTACCTAAAAGTTGATTGTATGCTAATCAAGTTGGTGTATCATTTGGTTTATTCACATAAATCATAACATCAGCATAAAACTCAAACTGGCTTAGAATAAAGTGTCAGGATAGCAACTCTGATAGTTAGAGAATAAGTAAACAGTTAGATAAATATTTTTATTTTGGTAAAAGAGTAAAGATTTCTTAAAATATCAATTCTAGATCAATCATAAATGAGTTAATACAAAATTCCAAGTAAGACGAACCTCAATAAATGATACACATACCAGTTGTTTGTCATTCTCATACTAATCTTCTGATATCACAACTCAAAAATTAAGCACTCGCACATAAGGTTATAATGTAACACCCAAAGTTTGAAAAGACTCATCAACTTAATTGAATTGAGGAAATTCGGTCCCAATTACACCACCAAAGTTTTTTAGTTTGACACGTCAAGACTTTTAACATGAAAAGTTTTAGTATTTAAACTTTTGCAACCAAACGGAAAACATTTAGACATAAAAGCTTTTAACTTCTAATTTTTGCCACAAAGTTTTTCGACTTCTACCATAACAAACTGAACCGATATTGATTGAAAAGTTGTTTGATTTAATGTGTGTGAAGAGGTAGGTCCCAGCAGAGCCCAGTTGGACCCGCAAGACAAACCTTAAACAGGGACGTCTGCGCAGAAACCAACTGGATCCGCAGGACCAACCATGCTCAGAGACGTGACGTCCTTACGCGCAGTACGCAAGCTGTTCCCGCAGGAAATGCCTCCCAATGGTGAAGGACTCCGCCTGTCCCCGCAGCCTCGGATACAAGCCATTAGGGAAGGCCACCCGCGCAGCAAGGCTACACGCACAAGGCACTTAGCTCTCAATCATTCAGTGTCACCTGAAGGAATGAGAGAAGCCGGGAGCAATCCCGCACAAGGGCGGGAGGGGGAATACTCCCGCCCAAATAAGCCAGTCCGTACGATACGGGAAGATCTTCTGTACTGTACCTGACGAGGTATGGGAAAAAGATCTGACTAAAGATACGACAGCTTATGGACAACAGTATGGCGAGCAGCATGCTCCTACACTGTATGTCACTATTAGCCGCTGCCTACTCACCAACTCTTGTCATACCACGTGCGTAGCCGGCAATTGGTAGAAAAGGAATAGTGTACAGCAGGCCTGGTCGCTATCAGCCGCTACCTACCCACCAACTACCAGCAGGGCACGTGCGTAGGCTACTATTGGTGGAACAGGAACACTGTTGCAGCCGGCCATACCTCCTTGGAAACCTACCTTCGGCTATAAATACCACAAATGGTATGACCATCATATCTTATCTTATATCATCATAATATACCTGATATCTGCTCTAGCAATCTCTTAATATACATTTATATTTAAAGAGCAATCTAGTCTGATTCTCACGCCGGAGGGTGGTCACAAGGAGGAACCCCCCCCCCCCTTCTCAGTGACAAGCTCACGGTGTCTGTTTTGCAGGTTATCAGAAGAACCATCTTCTCAGGGTCTAACCCCTCGTGGGAAACATCTATCTAACCCCCAGGTTACCAGTAATCTGTCCGGGGTCCGGTTAGTGTTTCTTCATTGGCGCCATCCGTGCATAAAGCTAGAACTACATTTTTCTCCAGTTTTTTCAAACTTCTACAAAGATGGTTAGAGAAATTCCGGTAACCACAACCCCAGCTACTGGGGGGAATACCGGCAACACAGTTTTTACAAACACTACCCCGGTTACCCAAGCCAGGGCAAGTGAAGTAAATTTTACGAACACTACCCCAGTTACTCAAGCTGGGGCAAGTGCAGTAAATGATCGCCTACTGGGATCCACCGATACCCAGTTTGAGAAACGAAGATTCCCCCGCCAAACTCTCGATGAAGTTAAGGCATGGGCGGAGGCACGACAAAAGGAATTCCAGGCTGAGTTGGACGAACGCTTGCGTTCCGTACAACAGGCCGACGAATTCGAATACTTGGAGGATGACTCAGAGGAATCCGACTCCGACGCGAACCCTCGCCATAGGGCAAAAGGGAAGCGTAAGGAAACGGAATCCCAACCGAAAAGGCATTTTGGACAAGCCTTCAAACCAAAAAGCACAGGTGGAAGTCCACGAGACTTCTCCAAAACGTTCAGACCAAACGTTGCAATGCGGGAACGTCCAAATTTGCAAGGGACATTGCGGAAGCAATCGCCCCAAAAAGTGCCAAACAAATGTCAAGCATAGGCACATATGATGGTATATCGGATCCAGACGATCATTTAAACAGGTTCATAGCGGGGGCAACCGTCAGTAGTTGGACGGAACCCACGTGGTGTTACATGTTCCAAATGACACTGGTTGGGGCTGCTAGAGCGTGGTTCGATCGTCTACCGGTCAACCACATCTACGACTGGGCAGACTTCCAACAGAAGTTTAGCCAGCACTTCAGCCAGCAAAGAAAGTATACAGAGGAGCAATGGACAATCCTCAAATGCATTCGAGAGACAGATGAATCTTTGCTGGACTTCATCACTCGCTTCAACTCGAAGAAGCTAAGTCTGGGTAACATTAGCGAAGATCTTGTTCGCGCTGCCTTCATCCAGGGCGCGAACGACCCAGAGCTCATCCGCACCTTAACAGGTAAAGATGGCATGCCATCCACATGGGACGCCATCATGACAGCAGCAAAACGCTTTGCGGAAACGGAGAAGCAACTGGGTAGAGATCTTCCACAGAGCACAAACCTCTACACCCAGAGAACAAGGGAAGACAACGTCCTTACCGCCCGATTGAACAAAAAGCGAAAGCTTGGCATTTGGCAGTCGAGGGTAAACTTTGACACCTCATCCGGCTTGCAACATCGGTTGGGCGGAAGGGATAATGTACATACAAACAAGAACTCCAGATGGACGCCGCTCACCAAAAGCGTCACCGAGATATTCGCCACCGAGGAGCTCCCATGGCCAAAGCCTCAAATAATCCGACATCGCCAAAATGCTGATCGGAGCAAATACTGTGACTTTCACAGGACAACAGGCCACAACACCGAAGAATGCATAGACGTGAAGGACATGGTCGAGGCATTCGTCAGAGATGGGACGCTCGCGCACCTCGTGGCGCAATGAACGCTGAGCTGGCTGATGCGTGTAGAACCCCAGCTGGGGAAAACACGAATAAAATTCCAGCTACAATGTGGAGACTACATGCTGCGTAAAGAACGAGATCCCGAACCAGGTGCGTATCGGCTCGATGGCACTCCCATCCCAACAACATGGAAGGGAGCTTATTTACACAGTTTGCATGTAAATCAATTCCAAATTTGTAAAGAAAAGGCCAAGAGCCACTTCTAATGGAAACGATTCTCCTTAAAACATTGACGCTGATGATTTTACATTTTTATGAACTATTCAACACGAATATGCCGGTTTTCACCGCATAAATACGTGGAAAGTCGTTGCGTGGGGAAGGCGGCAAAACCCGCATAAACCCAATAAACGACAAACCTTCACGCAGGTCAGTTGAAGGGGAAAAGTTCAGTTATCCCATTAAATGAAAGTGCCGGTCTATCCCCATGAATCATGAAAGGAAACTGAACACTAACCTATTGACAACCGCGCGTCGAACGGTTCAAAACAAAATTCTTAAAAGGATGAGGAAAACCTACACGCAGGTCAGATATGGGTAAAGTTTAGCCATCCTACTAAGTGCAAGTGACGGTTCTACCCGCACAATCACGAAAGGGGAAGCAAAACTTCACACCTATTATCAACCACGTTCAAAGGTTAACTTATCCTCAAAAGATGAGGAAAACCTACACGCAGGTCAGATATGGGTAAAGTTTAGCCATCCTACTAAGTGCAAGTGACGGTCCTACCCGCACAATCACTAAGGAGGAAGCAAAACTTCACACCTATTATCTACCACGTTCAAAGGTTAACTTATTCTAAACACTTGGAAAATTGCTAATCTAAACTAAAGTATGCAAGTCATATAACGTTTATAAAGCAAGGAATCCAATAAAAGAAACGGTCTTACCCGCACAAAAGATTTATATTTCATAAATATTCGTTACAAGGATGGCCGGGTAACTACCCGCCTACAAGAAAGTAAATCTATACAACTATATCTATCCTAGCAGCGGGAAGGGATCTTCAGGATCAGGCTTCAGGGCCACTTCCACTTGGACCAGCCCCATCAGTAGAGCGTGGCAGTTCAAGGAAAACTCTGAGGATAGCTAGCCCGTCATCAGCAGCAGCAACTTCATTCACCTTCTCCACCACTGGATGCGGGAAGGCGGCGTATTGATTTACTGCTTGGTCGTATACAGCTTCGGTATCTACATCGAATAAAGGGAAGTTGGAAGGCGGGATGCCTTTCTCAACGAACCCTAGACCAAGCAGAAAGCCGGCCTTTTCCCCATCCTCGTGAGAAGCGTTGAGGGCTGCGCTCATAGCATCGTCGTAAGATGTCTCTGAGAAGACCCGATGCACAACCTACAAAGAAAAATACAAGTGTCAGAACCTTCAATTTATAAGGAAAAGCGTGAAGACATGAAGTTAGACATACCTGAGACAACGCTTCTCGAAGAAGCCATTCCTTGGCAACCAGAGCCTCTTGGAGGGCAGCTTGAGCTTCGTTACGGGCGCGTTCGGCTTCATTCTTGTTGAGGTTGGCAAGCAACACCTCTTTAGCCGCAGCCTCTTCGACGCCCTTTAGCTTACGCTCGGTATGGTCAAGCACCCCCCTCTGGTCCAGGATTTCTTGAAGCTTCTTAGCATCCTCCATCGCCAAGGCATCATGAGCCTGCTGGAGAGCCTCTAATTTGGCTTTAAGTTCTTCATTCTCCACGCGTAGAGGCTCAGCAACTGCTTCAGCCTTGGTGGCCCTCTCGGTTGCGTTCCTCGCAGTTTCCTTAGCCAGCCGAAGCTGTTCATTAACAGCTTGGGCAGCCTTGGAACGGGCCTCGAGTCGAGCCTGAACTTCAACCTCAAGGGCCTTGAAGGCCTTCTCCTTCTCCGCAGCCGCTGCGGAGAGTTTTTGGTTCTCCTCCCGGATAGCCCGCGCCTGAGCTACTTCTTTGGCGCGAGCTGCTTTTAACTTGTCGTTTTCACGACAAAGCAGCTCGACGCGCGGCTGCATCCGGGCGAGGAGAACCCGAAGCTCATTGCTTAGCCTACCCTCCTGGTAGCTAGCCATGGCTTCCCCCAATGCACCACTGGGAGCAGCGTGACGAGCCCATTCCACGCACTCCACAGGGGTACGAAGGGTTGTTCCTCGGCGTATCTTCCATCGCGGAACATACACTTCATTGGAATCCGACACTGCAGAAAACAAAAAGCAGTTAGGAAAAGATGATAAAAAATATATAAGTGAAAAAAGGGCCAAAGGAACCCTACGCACCTGTAGGGTCTATAACTGGCCGATAGCCGCCGAACCCATCACCTGAACCCAAAGGAAATCCATCCAAAAGGTCAGGCAGATGGGAAGGTGGCAAAGATTGGCGGGAGGCCCCACACGTACCTGATGTACCGGCCGTCGTTGCCGATGGCGGGGGCATAGTAGCAGCCGCCGCGGTCGCTGCCGCAGATTCCGCAGCAATGGTAACCGCCGGCTCGGTGAAGGATGCTGTAAAAATAGCACTCACCGCCGGCGGAGACGTCAACTCGGCTGGAACAGTCGGCTCAGAGTGAGCAACTGGACCAGCGGAAGCAGGCGCAGGCGCCTGGGTCGTCGCCTCTGGTAGGCTGACCAAGCCTACCGTCATCGGCGAGGAGATACTACTCGGCACTCCACCCTGGAATGCGTCAACATCCACGCCTGCGTAAAGAAGAAAAGTGTTAGAATATTAAGCTATGAAGATAAAAGCTGAAGGAAGTTGTACTTACGGGTTTTCTTGAGCCTGAAAGTACGGACGGGCGGGGATGAACCCGATGGAGCCGGCCTCTTTGCGCCGGTCACCGTCGTCATCTTGGGCTCTCCGGAGGTGACAGTCGCAACCTCCGGAGCAGTGGTCTTATCACCACCGGGATTCCCCGCCACCTCTTCGCTCTCAGTCTCCGAGTCAGACAGAGGCACCGGATCGGCAGTGGAGGCCACCTTCTCCTTTCCCTTCCCGCCGGCAGCCTTCTTCTTCCGCACCAACGGAGGACCATCTGCGGATTCCTCATCAGAACATACGATTAGAGGAATTCCGGCAGAGGTTTCAACATTGAGGGGTCGAGGGTTGAAGAGCGCCTTACCTGGCCGCCTGGCGCTAAGGATCTCATGGCCTTGCGGATAGACCTCCACGAACCGATCCGCAGTTTGTTCGAGGATGGGCAACTCGTTCCCGTCCAGAGCGCGAGTACCCATCCGTGCGGGACCGTCAGCCTCCTGCGGGTTAAGGAGCGGCTGCAGGTCGTTCCCCTCTGAAATAAACAGGGAAAAAGTTAGAAGAAATTTAAAATCAACAAAAGGAAAGAAAGCATACCGTAAGGAACAGAGTTCGAACCGTATTCGAGGACGATCGGAACCTTCTGCGCGTCCGCCGCCTTCCATACCCGGCTCATCCCCAACATGACCATCCCGGACTCCGCAAACCGGTAAACCGGAGATTGGATCCGAGATATCCTCGAAAACCATTCCGCCTCCTGGTAGTTGTAGGCGTGAAGGCTTGGGAGAGCTTGCCCATTCTTAAACTTCATGGCAAGGGGAATGGCACGAGCGGAGATAAAGAAGAACTCCCGCTTCCACGCGCGAAGACTGCGCTCTGTCGCGCAAATCTTCTAACCCTTGATACGGGTTGTCAGGGTGTACCACCCCTGGATGCACCTCCAAGTATAGAAGGTCATCAGGCGGTCAACATGGGGCTCGATGCCCAAAATCCGGCACACCCACTCGAAGTGGCGAATCTTGGCGATCGCCATGGGGTGCAACTCGGTCAGATGAACACCGTGCCTCTCGAGGACACGGTAAACAAACTTTGTCAATGGGAACCTAAGATTCCCATAAACAAAGAATGCTGCATAAACCCCGATCTTGCCTCTAGGGGCATCATACAAGGTCTGATGGGGTTCAGGAAACTCAGGCTCGAGAGACTCGAGCATGAACTTCCTGACAACATACCGGTACAGATCGCCGGACAGAGCACACTGGCACTCGCCAGCAGTACTCTTGTCGTCAGCTGTAGACTCGTGATCACGTGAAGACATCTTGCAGAAAGAAGAAAACGATTTCGGGAAAATGCTGGCCTGAAAAGGTGAGTATTTGCCGGAAATCGCTAAGAAGATGAAGAGAAGAGTGAAAGTGTGGATTACAAAGAACCCTCTCCCCCTTTATATACTAATCGCAATTAATGCGATGAATTTAATGCGGAGGAGAGAGAAATCGAAGGTGCAATGAAACTATGACACGTGGCAAAAAGAAATCTGGCAACAGCTGTTGACAGGACGCGTACCATTAATTTCGCGGCCACGCGCCCGAAAAATCGCGCCAACGCGCCTGAAAAAGCGTCTGGAATGACCATGTACTGTCACGTCACCATAACTTCCTGCACGTCCTGACACAGTCAGAAGAAACCGTCGCACGACGTTTCAGAGTTTTGGACTGTTCTTATCTTTCCACCAACTCTTCGAATTTCAAAATTCAAAATTCAAAAAGATTCATAAGCGGGAAAATACCCCTTACCTTGGCGAACAAGTAACCGTAAGACGGATGCGGGTACAGTATTAAGGCAAAACCCTTCACATACCTAGCACCCGCAGGGAATTGAAGCCAAGTAAACCTTGGCGAACAAGTAACCGTAAGACGGCTGCGGGTACAGTGTTAAGGCAAAACCCTCCACATACCTAGCAGCCGCAGGGAATTGAAGCCAAGAAAACCTTGGCGAACAAGTAACCGTAAGACGGCTGCGGGTACAGTGTTAAGGCAAAACCCTTCACATAACTAGCACCCGCAGGGAATTGAAGCCAAGTACCTCGGCAACCAAGTAACTATAAGACGGGTGCGGGTACAGTGTTTAGGCAAAACCCTTCACATACCTAGCACCCGCAGGGAATTGACGCCAGGAATACCTTGGAAGTAAAGTAACCGTAAGACGAGCGCAGGTACAGTGTTAAGGCAAAACCCTTCACATACCTAGCGCTACGCTGGGAATTGAAACCAAGAAGGATCTTCTGGGCAATGCTTGCGGAAACGGAAATAACATCCCCGCATATCGGGAACGTCGAGAACTACGTTGTTTGAAGCTCCAGGATGGAATTGGTGGTTTTAACATAATTGATCACTATGTTCAAAACAACCAAAACTTCATGGAGAATCCATACAAGTGGGACTCAACGCTCCTGACTTGCGAGGAGGTTACAGACCTACCCGCATCATACCCAAAGACCAAGAAGGAAACTAGGGAATTTCTGCAAGTGACAAGGACTTCCGCGGGAAGAATCCCCATGGAAAACCTTAAAAAACCCTTTTCAAAACTGTCACACCCGGCCCTGAGCGGCGGAAACAGCCGGGCGCGCGCGAGTGGGGATTGATAATTAAGCACGGGCCATTGCAAACATTCAAAGTAAGATTTTCATTGCGCATGAAATGTTTAATACAAATACATTACATTGTTTAAAAATTACATAAAAACATCCAAGTATAAAAACTGTTGAAGATTTCCACGCCATATCCCCTTGCGCGGCGGGAACAACCACGCGCATCGAAGGGATAGAACTAAAATCTTCCAAAAAGCTAGTTTTAGATGTTCAGCGTGAGGTGCTCTAAGTGTGACTCCATGCGCTACCTAGTTATCTCCTGAAAGACACGTAAAAACATTTGAATCAGTATAAACTGAGTGAGTTCACAAGTTTTAGTAACTTGATAAATCGCATTGCATCATAGTCTTGATAAAAATCATATTGAAACACATTTCTGATTTCATGTCTAAACATATACTTGATAATCCGTATGAAAACATAGATCTGACACATATTTCTGATAAAAATCGTTCCGCGGGCTACGCGCGAACATTACTGGGAATCGTGCTCGTCTGTGTAAGTGGCGCTGCCACTACGAGCGAAATAAGTAATACCGTCCCGCGGTTTACGCGCGAACATTTCTGGAAATGTGCTCGTCCATGCAAAGTGGCGCTGCCACTACGAGCTAAATAATGTAATGCCGTCCCGCGGTTTACGCGTGGACATTTCTGAAAAACCGTGCTCGTCTATGCAAAGAGGCGTTGCCCCTACGAGCTAATCAATGATACCGTCCCGCGGGTTACGCGCGGACGTTGTGCCGGAAAACAAGGCGCTCGTCCATGCAAAGAGGCGCGACCCCTACGAGCGGGCTCAAACCCATAGTACTGCCCCATGACCATACTAGGCACTCGTCCATGCAAAGAGGTGCGACCCCTACGAGTGGGTGGATCAAACCAGCAGTCCCTACCCTTAGAGTTCCAATGGTAAAGTGATCACTTACTCGAGTTCTAGCGCACATACATCGAAAACCATAGATAACCGTTCGCATTGCTCATCATGAAATATAATTTAAACACATAATCGCTTGCAAAGCTTGTAAGTATACCATGATAAAACATTATTTAAGTACGTGTCCCTCGCCCCGAAAACAGTTTAAAAACAGTGAAAACAGCGAGAATAGGGGCTGTGAGACTCACCTGTGGTTCTTGTTAAGGGATTAATCGAGATTCGGGTTTTCTTGGTGTTGGCCTCGGAATTGAAGGTCTAGAATACGATTAAATAACAAGAAGTATATATATTAAGATTAAGAATTAGGAGAATATAAGGGTTGGAAAGCAGATCTCAAGGTTATATTCTCGGCTTACCTAGTAACAGGATCGGAAATGAAAACAACGGATGCTTGGGAGATGATTAGTGCAAGTTGCAGTTCTTTAAGAGAGAAGTTTGAAGTGTGTTTTGGGTGATAATTTAGGTTACATATTTATAGGCAAACTCAAGGGAACACAATCCCTTGCTTTAGGGGATTGTAATCTTTTCATATCTAGGTGTAATGATGATAAAGTATGGAAATTATTATTATTTATTTAAAAGTGGAGTAGTGGATAAAAGATTTTGATTTGATTTGGACAGGACATGCAGGTCTGTGGTTGGTGGGAGTAGGGTGGCTGACAGTTGACTTTTCATGTTACAGTGTGCTTTTTCAGGTACTTTTGTCAGTGTACAGTAAAAAGTGGAAAATCTCTGAAACACGCTACTGTTTCCTTTTGGGCGGGAGTAATCTCCTTACATCTGGAGAATAGACTAAGTGTTCTGCGCGTATCACTTTGTGCGCATAGCTTTCTGCGTGAAGGACATTTCTTTGCTGCGGGTAGGTACGTAACCTTCTCGCAGTCAGGGACATTGAGTTTCATTTGTAGATTCTCCAGGTGGTCTTGGTATTTCAACATAGTGATCAGTCATGTTGAAGTCAATTCCATCTTGGAGCTTCAGACAAACTAGCTCTCAATGTTCCCGCCATGCGGGGAGGTTAGTTCCCCTTCCGCACGCGCATGAACAATTTGGGATGCACCCGCCTTAGCATCATGCAGGACGGTCAACCCAATTGACAACATTAAGTTATGGATACATAAAACCAGTACACTCGCGCATGACGCATATAACATATGCCCACGCTGGTTCTTAACATGGTGCGCTCGCGCACGGCGCATATAACAAATGCCCGCGCTGATTCTAACATGGCGCGCTCGCGCACGGCGCATATGACAAATGCCCGCGCTGATTCTAACATGGCGCGCTTAATCTTTACAATCACCTAATTATTAGGTTGATTACTTAGTTTATAGGATTGGGAAATTTACCGGGTGTCACATTCTCCCCCTGTTAAGAGAATTTCGTCCCGAAATTTAGGAGACGTCGCTGGCAGAAGCCATGCTCTGAAAGAGGTGTGGGTATTTCTGGCGCATTTGATCTTCTCTTTCCCAAGTAAATTCAGGCCCACGCCTTGAGTTCCATTGAACCTTTACTAACTTGATTCGACTTCTGCGCAACTTTTGTTCTTTCCAATCGGTTACTGCTATAGGTTCTTCTACGAAGTGCAGTTGTTTGTCGATGTGAATCTCTTCCAACGGTAAAATCAACGTTTCGTCAGATAAACACTTTTTGAGGTTGGACACATGGAACGTATCATGAACTCCACTGAGTTCGGCGGGTAAACGGAGTTTATAAGCAACCGGACCGATCCTTTCCAGGATCTCAAATGGTCCAATATAGCGCGGATTCAACTTTCCTCGCTTGCCGAAACGGGGGACTCCTTTCCATGGAGAGACTTTCAAAAGTACTTTATCCCTCACTTGAAACTCCAACAGTTTCCTTCGCACATCTGCGTAGCTCTTCTGTCTGTCACGCGCTGTCTTAAGGCGATCCCGTATCTGAAAAATCTTGTCTGTTGTTTCTTGGATCAATTCTGGACCAGTCATTTGCTTGTCACCCACTTCAGCCCAGCACAGTGGGGATCTACACTTGCGCCCATACAAAGCTTCAAACGGCGCAGCCTTGATGCTTGTGTGATAACTGTTGTTGTAAGAAAATTCAACCAATGGGAGATGAGTATCCCAGCTACCTCCGAAATCGATGGCGCACGCGCGCAGCATATCTTCCAATGTCTGGATTGTTCGCTCGCTTTGCCCATCCGTTTAGGGATGATATGCCGTACTCATGTCAAGACGAGTACCTAAAGCCCCTTGTAACGATTTCCAAAACCTTGATGTGAACCGACTATCTCTATCAGAAATGATGGACACTGGGACTCCATGTTTTGAAACTACTTCTCGAATATACAGTCGGGCTAACTTTTCCATCTTATCGGTTTCCTTGATTGGCAGGAAGTGCGCTGACTTAGTTAGCCGATCTACAATAACCCAGATCGTGTCGTAACCCCCAGGTGTCCTTGGCAGTTTGGTGATGAAGTCCATAGAGATTTGTTCCCACTTCCACATGGGAATTTCTGGCTGCTGAAGTAACCCCGACGGCTTCTGGTATTCAGCCTTTACCTTCGAACACGTCAGGCACTTACTGACATACGTCGCGATGGCGCCTTTAAGATTGGGCCACCAATACAGCGCTTTAACATCTTGGTACATCTTGTCTGCGCCAGGATGTACGGAATACCGCGTCTTGTGAGCCTCGTTTAATACTTGCTCGCACAATCCTCCCTTGAGAGGGACCCATATGCGGTTAGCGAAATATAGATTGCCGTTCTCCTTAAGTTCCAAACTCTTAATCATACCCCCAAGGGATTCGTTTTTTGCAAACTCTGGTTTCAAGGCTTCTTGCTGAGCGTCTCGGATACGGGTAGAGAGATCTGCACGAATGGTCAACCTTAGAGCCTTGACTCGTAGCGTTTTTATTCGCTCCTTCCTACTTAGCGCGTCTGCTACCACATTCGCCTTTCCAGGGTGATACTTTATTTCACAATCATAATCATTCAACAATTCAACCCATCTTCGTTGCCTCATGTTTAAATCCTTTTGATCAAATATATGTTGAAGGCTCTTGTGATCCGTAAAGATTATACACTTTGTACCATAGAGGTAATGGCGCCAAATCTTTAGCGCGAAGACAACCGCTCCAAGTTCCAGATCATGCGTTGTGTAGTTCTTTTCATTGGTCTTGAGTTGGCGCGAGGCATACGCTATGACTTTGTCTCGCTGCATAAGGACACATCCGAGTCCCTGATGTGAAGCGTCGCAGTAAACGACGATGTCATCCGTCCCCTCGGGCAGAGACAAAATTGGCGCACTACATAACTTCTGTTTCAACATTTGAAACGCTGCTTCCTGATTTTCGCCCCAAACAAACTTCTTGTCTTTCTGAGTTAGTGCGGTCAGAGGTAGAGCTATCTTGGAGAAGTTCTCAATGAAGCGTCGATAGTAGCCAGCTAGTCCTAGGAATTGCCTCACCTCAGTTGGGGTTTTTGGCGCTTCCCAGTTTTCGATGGCCTTGACTTTGGAAGGATCAACGTGTATTCCTTTCTCGTTTACAACGTGACCGAGAAAGTGAACTTCTCTAAGCCAAAACTCGCACTTGGAAAACTTCGCATACAACTTTTCTTTCCTCAACAATTCCAAAATCAATCTCAGGTGTTGCTCATGCTCGGCCTTGGTCCGAGAGTAAATCAGAATATCATCTATAAATACAATCACAAACTTATCCAAGTATGGTTTGCACACGCGGTTCATCAGATCCATGAATACAGCCGGCGCATTAGTTAGCCCGAAAGGCATCACTAAGAACTCATAATGGCCGTATCTAGTTCGGAAGGCTGTTTTCGGCACATCTTCCTCATGGACCCTAAGTTGGTGGTATCCGGACCGTAGATCTATCTTCGAATAATAACTGGATCCCTGCAACTGGTCAAATAAGTCGTCAATCCTCGGTAAAGGGTACCGATTCTTGACTGTCAGCTTATTCAGCTCCCTGTAGTCAATACACATTCTGAACGAACCATCCTTCTTCTTAACAAACAGTACTGGAGCTCCCCAAGGCGAAAAGCTTGGGCGTATGAAACCCTTATCCAATAGTTCCTGTAACTGATTGGGTAGCTCTTGCATCTCAGATGGAGCTAGTCGATAAGGCGCTCGAGCTACTGGCGCAGCTCCTGGGACTAAATCAATACGAAACTCGACTTGTCGCGGCGGCGGTAATCCGGGCAAATCTTCAGGAAAAACTTCTGGAAATTCGCGCACTACTGGTAAGTCTTCAATTCTTCGCTCATCTCCTTTCTTCTCTACTACATGCGCCAGGAAGGCATAGCACCCTTTCCTTAGGCACTTGCGCGCCTTTAGGCACGAAATCAGTTTCGTCGCAACTCCCCTTCTTTCCCCTTGAATCACCAAGGTTTCTCCGTTCAACAGTGGGACCCGATTCTGCTTCTCATGGCAAATAACTTCCGCGTGGTTCTCGACTAACCAATCCATACCTATCACAATGTCAAAACTTCCCAAGTCTATTGGCAACAAGTTAATATTGAACCCGTGACCTCCCATGACTATTACACATTGTTCAGTTCTTTCGTTCGCGCATAACTGCCTACCATTGGCTAGTTCTATAGTATAAGGTGTGTCTAGCCTACTGGTTGCTAGGCCTAGGGAGTCTTTAAACTCAGCGGATATAAAACTTAGGTCAGCGCCAGTATCAAATAAGACAGATGCAAAATGGCCGTTAAGCAAAAACGTACCGGTTACCACATTCGGCTCTTCTTTAACTTCGCCTGCGCCGATCACAAAAGCTCTCCCGCGAGCTTGGTTTCCCCTTTGCGGGCAATCCTGACTAAAATGCCCTGGCTTCCCGCATGCGTAGCAGTTGTCGCTCGCTCCAGCTTCTCTGACACGGCAATTCATCGTCTTGTGCCCTGGTCTGCCACATTTGGCGCATTCGATTCTTGCGCATTCACCCTCGTGGTGATACTTGCATTTGTTGCACCATGGGCGAGGCCCGCTGTATCCTTTCCTTGATGGTTCCGCGGCTTGGATCGCGTAAACCCTTGCGCTTTCTTGCTTCTTGGACGGTGGCTGCTTGGAGTCGGACCTCGGTGGTGAGAGTTCCACTTCCTCTTGGGATCAGAGGTTCGCTGCTCGATTCCGCGCGTAGTCAACATACCCGCACGGACCGTATCCCTTGTAAGGGTGATGGCCCGCGCTACCGCCTCATCAAAGGTTGGAGGCGCTGCGGCGTTGAGCGGAACCCTAACAACAGGAGGTAACCCAAAGATATACCTCTCGATCTTCTTTTCCTCCGTGTTTGCCATGTCTGGCACCAACTGGCAAAGCTCGTTGAACCGGTTGTTGTAGGCGTCGATATCCGTTCCTACCATGGTGTGGTTCCAGAATTCCTGTTGTAGGTTCTGAATTTCTGCGCGAGAGCAGAACTTTCTCATCAACATTTCCTTCAGTTCCTCCCAGGTCTTGTGAAGAGCAACTTCTCGCCCCAAGGTCTTCACTTGAAGCTTCCACCAAGACGAAGCTGCTTCTTGGAACATGCAGGTCGCGTAAAGGACCTTCTGGTTCTCACTACATCCGCTAATGGAGAGAACTGTCTCCATCTTGTCAATCCAGTTGTAGAGCCCAATGGCCCCTTCAGTACCCTTGAATGGCCAAGGCTTACAGGCCATAAATGTCTTGTAGGAGCATCCTTTGTCCAATGCTCCTGATTCGGGTTCTGGGGTCTCGTTCTCCTGACGACCCTGACTAGATTCGGCCTTGCTGGCCTCATGTGTTGCGATCGCTTGCGCGATTATTTCCGCGAGTTCCTCGGGTGTCATGGTAATTCCCTTGGCTCTAGTTGGAGGCATTCTCGCTTTAAAAGAGTGAAAATATATCAAACTTAGCGCATGTACTCTGAGCACATAATGTTTTTATCTTTATTTACCAGACACTGTGTGACCCGTGTTCCTAAGTGTGTGCATAGTTTCTTTTGAAAATATTTTCTTTGAAAAATATTTCATGCGATTTCCCCAACGGTTATAGTCTAGGTTAAAACTTCTTTTCCTAGTTCGCTATAACCAGTGCTCTGATACCAATCTGTTACACCCGGCCCTGAGCGGCAGAAACAGCCGGGCGCGCGCGAGTGGGGATTGATAATTAAGCACGGGCCATTGCAAACATTCAAAGTAAGATTTTCATTGCGCATGAAATGTTTAATACAAATACATTACATTGTTTAAAAATTACATAAAAACATCCAAGTATAAAAACTGTTGAAGATTTCCACGCCATATCCCCTTACGCGGCGGGAACAACCACGCGCATCGAAGGGATAGAACTAAAATCTTCCAAAAAGCTAGTTTTAGATGTTCAGCGTGAGGTGCTCTAAGTGTGACTCCATGCGCTACCTAGTTATCTCCTGAAAGACACGTAAAAACATTTGAATCAGTATAAACTGAGTGAGTTCACAAGTTTTAGTAACTTGATAAATCGCATTGCATCATAGTCTTGATAAAAATCATATTGAAACACATTTCTGATTTCATGTCTAAACATATACTTGATAATCCGTATGAAAACATAGATCTGACACATATTTCTGATAAAAATCGTTCCGCGGGCTACGCGCGAACATTACTGGGAATCGTGCTCGTCTGTGTAAGTGGCGCTGCCACTACGAGCGAAATAAGTAATACCGTCCCGCGGTTTACGCGCGAACATTTCTGGAAATGTGCTCGTCCATGCAAAGTGACGCTGCCACTACGAGCTAAATAATGTAATGCCGTCCCGCGGTTTACGCGTGGACATTTCTGAAAAACCGTGCTCGTCTATGCAAAGAGGCGTTGCCCCTACGAGCTAATCAATGATACCGTCCCGCGGGTTACGCGCGGACGTTGTGCCGGAAAATAAGGCGCTCGTCCATGCAAAGAGGCGCGACCCCTACGAGCGGGCTCAAACCCATAGTACTGCCCCATGACCATACTAGGCACTCGTCCATGCAAAGAGGTGCGACCCCTACGAGTGGGTGGATCAAACCAGCAGTCCCTACCCTTAGAGTTCCAATGGTAAAGTGATCACTTACTCGAGTTCTAGCGCACATACATCGAAAACCATAGATAACCGTTCGCATTGCTCATCATGAAATATAATTTAAACACATAATCGCTTGCATAGCTTGTAAGTATACCATGATAAAACATTATTTAAGTACGTGTCCCTCGCCCCGAAAACAGTTTAAAAACAGTGAAAACAGCGAGAATAGGGGCTGTGAGACTCACCTGTGGTTCTTGTTAAGGGATTAATCGAGATTCGGGTTTTCTTGGTGTTGGCCTCGGAATTGAAGGTCTAGAATACGATTAAATAACAAGAAGTATATATATTAAGATCAAGAATTAGGAGAATATAAGGGTTGGAAAGCAGATCTCAAGGTTATATTCTCGGCTTACCTAGTAACAGGATCGGAAATGAAAACAACGGATGCTTGGGAGATGATTAGTGCAAGTTGCAGTTCTTTAAGAGAGAAGTTTGAAGTGTGTTTTGGGTGATAATTTAGGTTACATATTTATAGGCAAACTCAAGGGAACACAATCCCTTGCTTTAGGGGATTGTAATCTTTTCATATCTAGGTGTAATGATGATAAAGTATGGAAATTATTATTATTTATTTAAAAGTGGAGTAGTGGATAAAAGATTTTGATTTGATTTGGACAGGACATGCAGGTCTGTGGTTGGTGGGAGTAGGGTGGCTGACAGTTGACTTTTCATGTTACAGTGTGCTTTTTCAGGTACTTTTGTCAGTGTACAGTAAAAAGTGGAAAATCTCTGAAACACGCTACTGTTTCCTTTTGGGCGGGAGTAATCTCCTTACATCTGGAGAATAGACTAAGTGTTCTGCGCGTATCACTTTGTGCGCATAGCTTTCTGCGTGAAGGACATTTCTTTGCTGCGGGTAGGTACGTAACCTTCTCGCAGTCAGGGACATTGAGTTTCATTTGTAGATTCTCCAGGTGGTCTTGGTATTTCAACATAGTGATCAGTCATGTTGAAGTCAATTCCATCTTGGAGCTTCAGACAAACTAGCTCTCAATGTTCCCGCCATGCGGGGAGGTTAGTTCCCCTTCCGCACGCGCATGAACGATTTGGGATGCACCCGCCTTAGCATCATGCGGGACGGTCAACCCAATAGACAACATTAAGTTATGGATACATAAAACCAGTACACTCGCGAATGGCGCATATAACATATGCCCACAAAGGTTCTTAACATGGTGCGCTCGCGCACGGCGCATATAACAAATGCCCGCGCTGATTCTAACATGGCGCGCTCGCGCACGGCGCATATGACAAATGCCCGCGCTGATTCTAACATGGCGCGCTTAATCTTTACAATCACCTAATTATTAGGTTGATTACTTAGTTTATAGGATTGGGAAATTTACCGGGTGTCATAAAAACCCTTTGCTTAAGTCCAAAAGTTCACCTCACTTTATTAAACACGCATGAGAAGAACATTGGACTGGGGGGACTTGAAGAGGTAGGTCCCAGCAGAGCCCAGTTGGACCCGCAAGACAAACCTTAAACAGGGACGTCTGCGCAGAAACCAACTGGATCCGCAGGACCAACCATGCTCAGAGACGTGACGTCCTTACGCGCAGTACGCAAGCTGTTCCCGCAGGAAATGCCTCCCAATGGTGAAGGACTCCGCCTGTCCCCGCAGCCTCGGATACAAGCCATTAGGGAAGGCCACCCGCGCAGCAAGGCTACACGCACAAGGCACTTAGCTCTCAATCATTCAGTGTCACCTGAAGGAATGAGCGAAGCCGGGAGTAATCCCGCACAAGGGCGGGAGGGGGAATACTCCAGCCCAAATAAGCCAGTCCGTACGATACGGGAAGATCTTCTGTACTGTACCTGACGAGGTATGGGAAAAAGATCTGACTAAAGATACGACAGCTTATGGACAACAGTATGGCGAGCAGCATGCTCCTACACTGTATGTCACTATTAGCCGCTGCCTACTCACCAACTCTTGTCATACCACGTGCGTAGCCGGCAATTGGTAGAAAAGGAATAGTGTACAGCAGGCCTGGTCGCTATCAGCCGCTACCTACCCACCAACTACCAGTAGGGCACGTGCGTAGGCTACTATTGGTGGAACAGGAACACTGTTGCAGCCGGCCATACCTCCTTGGAAACCTACCTTCGGCTATAAATACCACAAATGGTATGACCATCATATCTTATCTTATATCATCATAATATACCTGATATCTGCTCTAGCAATCTCTTAATATACATTTATATTTAAAGAGCAATCTAGTCTGATTCTCACGCCGGAGGGTGGTCACAAGGAGGAACCCCCCCCCCCTTCTCAGTGACAAGCTCACGGTGTCTGTTTTGCAGGTTATCAGAAGAACCATCTTCTCAGGGTCTAACCCCTCGTGGGAAACATCTATCTAACCCCCAGGTTACCAGTAATCTGTCCGGGGTCCGGTTAGTGTTTCTTCAGTGTGCAAAAAGAGGCGTCTCACCTTTGTTCTTTTATTAAACACAACATCAAGTTTTGGTTTCATAATTGAAGTATCAAAATAATATGCATACAAAACAATTGGATTTAGTGAATTTTATTCTTACAAACCATTTCTAGTTAATGGCCATTGATATTCAATAAAACACAAGTCTTTCTTCAATATGTATATCATTGTTTTGTTCTTGGAGCTTAATCGAGCTTAATCCCCAACCACCATCTTATTTTGGGAGCTTACATGAGGTGTGTGCAACATTAAAGGTTGGTATAGTGTTGTAATGGCATCTACATATGATGAGATATCACTAAACTAACCAATGGAACAAAAAACACCATAAATCAGCTAAAATAGTGTATTACATGTCACCCGATATATCATACATCAGTCTAGATAGCCCTCTTGGGTGTATGAACTTGAATTGCAACTCCTTACCATCCACAAACGAGTGGACAAGTTGAGGTTTCAAATCGGCAGATTAAACAGATTTTATAGAAAACTGTTCGGACGGATCGAAAGGATTGGTCAACTAAGTTGACTGACGCCTTATGGGCCTACCGAACCGCTTTTAAAACGCCGATTGGGACCACACCATATAGACTTGTGTATGAAAAGGATTGCCATTTACCGGTTGAAATTGCACAACGTGCTTATTGGGCTACTAAGGAAGTTAATACTAGCTATGATGATGCAGGTAAAGCTAGGAAATTAGCATTGTGCGAGATCAAGGAGTTGTGAGATGAAGCGTATGAGTGTGCATCAGCTTACAAGGCAAAGATGAAAATGGTGCATGATGCGAAGATCCGATTGAAGATCTTTGAGATTGGTCAAAAGGTGTGGTTATACAACACGAGGATGAAACTTTTCTCGAGTAAGTTGAAGAGTAAGTGGACGGGCCCGTTTGTGATTGTTGGAGTTGGTAATCATGGGCAGTTTGAGATTGAGGACTTTGACGACCATGTGAGGCAAGGGTGAATGGCTACAGGTTGAAGCCATATTTGGAAGTGGAAGATATTCATAACATGGGTAAGGAGTCGGTGAGTTTCATTGTAACCTCACCGGTTTATGAAGACACTTGATGGTCAATTGCACGTGTTTCCAGGTTCGTGTAAATTTCATTGTATTTGGAACTTTGTGAGTGTAGTTCACTATAAACCTTCACGAGACCCCACTCGTCCACCTAGGCTACCGGGGGGTTTAAAGGGCTTGTTGCATACGCTAAATGCAGCCGTGATTCCTACGAAAGTGACTTAGGTCTTTTAATATTTTAACTCGTTTAACAAAATTTATTATGAAACTACATAATTTGGCTCGGTAATTAGTTTTCCAAAAAAAAACGCGTTTTTTTATATAACTCTTAAAAGACCTATGTCTTACACTTGTGAGAAGCTTGCTTCTACACGTCTCGAGATTTTGCAGATTCGGTTAGTCGGTTTTGGTATTTGGCGGAGACGAGTGTGCACGAGTGTTGTTGAGAGTTTACGGGCCATGCTAGCATTGCATTATCATTCATATCAGGTGCTTTCGGTTTCGTAATTATTTTGTTATTTTTAGTTTGACTGTTAGAAGTGTAATTGTTTAAGTTTAGTTTTAGGCCCATCACATTAGTGCCTCGAGTTTTAAATTGTTAAGCAGTCAATTTCAACCCCATCTCTTAAATGTTCGTTAATTGTTTTATTATTTTAACATTGAGGACAATGTCAACCTCAAGTGTTGGGATGGGGGGGGGGAATTGAAAATTTTTAGCCCGATAGTACCTTGAAGAGTATTCATAAACCTAAGTTATTAACTGTTAATTATTGCTATTAATGCCAAGTTAGAGGTTTTTGGTCGTGGTTGGTTTTTCAGCTTCTCGATAGTTTCCCGACAAATGTTTTTAAAATGAGAAGTTAAAAATGAAATCGTTTAGGTGGAGATAACAAGTCAAGGGGACGGGTATAAATATATCATATCGGCAGCCTTTATTTCCAGACATATTGTGAGATTAGCCCATTTACTTAATACACATATTATATAATAGATATAAAACATGTCTTGTCATTAATTGAGGGAAACCGGTATGTTTTACAGAATTAGAACTTGCTTATTATATGCTTATCGAGATCTTAATACCACCACCTGTATGGAGATTAGGACTTTAGAAAACCCGTTCCGTACATAATTCCCTACTAGATAAATTCCTTAGCTGACATTATCCTTTAGGAGCCTATTTGTACCTTATTCCTTTTCGTTTGCTAAACTGAACATTACACACCATTTCAGCCTTGGCCTTTATTTTATTTTTACTCGTGTGATGAAATCCAGTTCGTTATCGAGTTGTATATAATCAGTTGTAGAGCATAGTACACAATGTACATATGTATCAGTCAAAGTTGTAAATATTTGATTTAATATTGGTTATCCATTGACCATTTCATCCATGTTCATGGCCTACCAAACATTGAGTGAAGACCAAATCATCACTATGAGCGGCTAGTCTCCTCGAGTCATACTCAGAATGTAAAGTATTGTACTTGTTCAGTTTTTCTCATGTTTTAATAACTAAATAGTTGTAATTATTAATTATCGATATATGAACATTGATGTTTGATATTATTGTGCAGTCAGTCGGTTTAGGGTTATTTCGATCAGAACGCTTATTTTGCCAGTTGCTGTGATACGTGTTCATAGGGTTATATTAATTAGTTTGGATGTGATAAAGCATACAATTGCCCTTAGTTGAGTCACATTGATAGGGACCGTTTGATAACCAGTGCCGTGTGTTGACGATTGTTGATGCCTAAGGTTTAACTGGTTGATTAACCAGATTCGATTATTAATATTTAATTTGTTAAATGACATGAGATTGCTGTTTGTTACATGCTTGAACCCCGGGTGTGATTTGCTTTTGTGAATTGTTTGAACTTTAAAATAATTGCTTGTTTGACATTAAAAAAACTAAATCATTGCTTAGTGTGATCAGCACTCTTAATAGCTACTTCATAATTTTAGAAATTGATTACATGTTACACTGACCACATACTCCTCGTGGATACGATACCTGACTTACCCTAGCTACTTAGGTTAATTAGGTTTTTTGCATGACTCGAACGACGGTCATCAAATGGCGCCGTTGTCGGGTAGTTAGTGCGCTTAGTGTTTTTGTGTTAATTGATTTCTTTGTTTAAATTAGTTTAATTTAGTTCTTGTTTTTAATTTTAGTTTAGTTTTATTTTCCCATTTTACGCGGGGTGTGTTGTTTGTGCAGGTAACATGTTTATGCACACCGCCATTCAGGAAGAAATTCTCTGCTGATTTATGAGCCAGAAATCGAATGGTTAGCTCGGCAGAACCGAGCTCAGATCAGACAGCTAGACATGGAAGGTCAGAACCAAAACCAAAATCAAAAGCAAAACCCACCACCCGAGAAAAATGTTTTCAAACCCGAACTTAACCCACCGAATAACCAAAATCCACCCAATAATGACCAGTTGCCACCAATAAACACAAATCAGCAACCCCAAAATTCAGCCCGACAATCCAGAAACCGAAACCGAAACCTTGACAGACCCGGACCATTAGCCCCGAACAATATCCCTCGTCACCGACAGCCGATTATTCGAGATTTTGACCATGTCAGTGTTCATACTGAAGACGACGAAGAGGGAGATGAGGAGGAACAGGAACTCGAAAACCTCACCGCAATTCATAATTGGCCGCCACCGACATCAATGACAACACTTCGCGCCTTTCTTGGTACGGGATATTACCGTCGGTTTTCCAAAGAGTATGCACCAATTGCTTCTCTATTAACCATTCGCAACGACTTCCGCAAGAGATAAAACAAATGATTTTCCACTAGACAAATTCAATCTTAATAGTATTGGTTCCAAGTGTTACTTTTTATGGGGTCCTTATAAAATTTAATATACCGCCTCTAAGTAATTTTTAAAAAACATTGGTGTTCCGGGACCCCGACCCGACCTATGTGGGTCCGCCCCTGTATATATATGGTTTAATGCATGTAATATTCTTTTTTTTTCTTTAACTTGGTGCTTCATCTATCTAAATCTGAAACGCGACATCTTAACTATAGGGAGTAGTATTGTACTTTAACCGACTCGTTTTGACGTGCTTTAATAAATTATAAAAACATTAATAACTACTGTAGATAGACAAAGTTATGAGCATGTCGGAAGTTGTTCTTTTGAATACTAACCATGAAATAATTTTAAATTATTACTTTTTTTTGAGAAACTTTTAAAACTTTATATTTAGCCATTTTAAAAGCCGTTTTTTGAAACAATATTAAAGCATTTTCAAGTATATATATGATGCCTAAAGTAAGGAAAAGATTTTGATACATGTTCTTTTACAAAAGCATTAATTATTTGACGTGAAAATTTGTTAAAAAATTAACGCAAAAACTGAACCTGACGTGAATCGAACACGCAACCTTCTGATCTGGAGTCAGACGCGCTACCATTGCACCACAGATCCATTTGTATATAATACCTAAATAAACATATTAATAGCAGATATAATTTATTGATAATTATTATTACCTATATAAATTTGATCATGATTTTATATATCATCATGGTTGTATCTATACCTGTAGTTAGCAATGAAGTACTAACCCAGTTTTAATAATATTTTATAGACTTTTTAATTTAACAAATTAAATTATATATGTTGAACAATTATAAGGCGAAAGTAAATATAGGATTGTTAAGCATCTAACCTAAGATGTGAAACTCCCAAAATTACGTAGTTTTGACCTAAATCCAAACCATATTCACCATCATTCAATTCCTTCTACTTTCTTGCCGGTGACTTCTACGGCTCTTCTCCTCCATCCCTTATGAATTACACATATCATGAACGAAATTCCACTTCTAAATGTAAATTCACTCATAAACCCAATTGATTGTTTTCTGTTTTTTCATTAATATGGATATATGATACTTCGCTTTTTCAATCTAATTAACATCCTTAACTGATTACTATTGATTTCAATCCAAAATTTAATCAACTCCTAAGGCCGTGCCTTTCTTCCTTTTCCTGTACCCATTACTTGGAATGACAATTGATATCAAATTCATGAAAGAATTTTGTTCGGTGCTTTAAAATAATGAAATAATTGTTATTAACTTAGTTCTAGACTTCTAGTAGTTTACTATTCGCATTTGATTTGATAAAAAGTTTAATACAGCACTTACACAATATCGTCTGCGAACATCATGCACCACGGGAGAGTCCCCTGAATCGACTTTGACAACTCATCCAAGACTACTGCAAAAAGAAACGGGCTCAACGCTGACCCCTGGTGAAGACATACCTCTACAGGAAAGAAATCAGTATCCCCCACTGGCGCACGGACACTTGTTTCACTCCTGGTATACATATCCATAATTATCTCTATGTATTTCCTGGGCACTCTTCTACCCTCCAAGCACTCCCAGAGCACCTGTCGTGGCACACTGTCGTAGGCCTCTTCTAGGTCAATAAACACCATATGTAGATCACGCTTCTTCTCCCTATACTTTTTCATTAATCTTCTTAGAAGGTGTATTGCCTCTGTGGTGGAACGCCCCGGCATGAAGCCAAATTGGTTGACCGTAACCTGAGTTTCTCGTCTAAGTCTACCTTCAATCACTCTTTCCCATAGCTTCATAGTATGACTTAGTAGTTTGATTCCTCGGTAGTTACCACAACATTGGGCGTCTCCTTTGTTCTTATAGATAGGGACTACAACGCTGCTCCTCCACTGGTCTGGCATCTTACCTGATTTGAGAATACTATTGAACAGAGTAGTTAACCACATGACTCCTTCCTCCCCCAGACACTTCCACACCTCGATGGGTATGTTGTCTGGGCCAACCGCCTTAGACCTTCCCATCCTCCTAAGTGCATCCTTCACCTCTTCTCGTGTGATCCGTCGGCAGTAGCAGTTATTCGATTGTTGTCGTTGAAAGTTTGTGTTGTCATGTTCTTCTTGGAAAGCTCTCCCATTGTTAAAAAGATTGTGGAAGTAGGTTTGCCATCTTAGCTTGATGTCCTGCTCCTGAAAACTCAAACATTGTGTTAAATAGGCCCGAGGGAATCTTTCCCGTTAATGATATTTCTTGGTTGACTTGCTCCGACATCTGCAAATGAAAAACATAAACTTTATATAAACATTGATTATATGACACTGACATAATTACAGTAAAAAAAACAAGAACCCAAAAGGCATATGGTTTGGTTTAATAATGTGACATCAAAATTACGAAACTAAAGCTCCAGCTCCACTCGTTTATCATTTATTAATTAATTTATATGCAAACAAAAAACATAAACTTCATATGACATTGATCATATGCAACTAACATAATTACATATAGGAAAATTGGAGATAAATAATCCCTCCTTTTGTGTATTGGTCGATAATAATCCCACTTTTAAAAATCACTAGCAATGGTCTCACCTTTTAACTATTTTTGTCTCACTGGTCCTCCGTTAAAAAATACTTAACGTCGTTATGTCTTTTCCCTAGTTTAAACCGATGTTTTAGGGCTTTTGATCGGAAGAACGATATGAGTCGACTGATGTAAAACTTATTTCGAAACGGTGATTCAAATGGCTTGATTTTTGTTATTTGGAAATTCAAGCACCCGATTTGAAACATTTTTTCGTCGTTTGGATCACCATTTCGAGATAAGTTTTACATCGGTCGACTCGTATCGTTCTTTCGATCAAAAACCCTAAAACATCGGTTTGAAACTATGGAAAAAACATAACGATGTTAAGTATTTTTTAACAGAGGACCAGTGAGAGAAAAATAGTTAAAAGGTGGGACCATTGCTAGTGATTTTTAAAGGTGTGATTATTATCGGCCAATACACAAAAGATGAGATTATTTATTTCCAATTTTCCTTACATATAAAATAGACCCTAAAGCATATGGTTATTTATGCAATCATCAAAATGAGGAAACTAAAGCTTGAGCACGAGCTTGGCTCATTTATTATCTGTTAATGATTTATATACATTTATAATTATTTTTTACATATACTTTAATGTAATTTATATATTATAACTATTAATCTACTATATACATTTAATATATTAAATAAGAATTGTATAAATAATAGACTCATTTAGGCTCAAGACTAGCTCATAAATGAACCGAACGAACATGAACGGAGCATGTTTGTGATCGTTAGTTTAACTTTAACCAAAAAAATATCGAACACGAACAATTAAACTAACGGTGTTTTAATGTTTGAGTTCGTACGTTGAGAAAATAAACATGTTCATGTTTGTTTATGTTCATTTTTAGCAAAATAAATGAACGGTTCAAGATCATAAATGAACGAACATAAATGAGCCAAAACTAGTTAAATGTAATTTGAAGAACAATGCGTTGGGGCCTAAAAGTTATTAAAAGTATACTAAGTTGTAATGGGTCAAAAATTTTAAAATAAATATAAATGAATGTAAAAAAAACGAACTTAAACAAATGTAAACGAACGAACATAAACAAATTTAAATGAACGTTCAAGAACGTAAGTAGATGAATGAGACACCTGTCCATGTTCATTTGTTTTAACTTAATAAACAATATTTTTTTGTACATGTTCGTTTTGTTTAATAAATAAACAAACATAAACGAACTTCTTGCTGAATAGTTCATGAACTATTTATTAAAGGGTCGTAGCATTTACACGCCTATACGAGCCAGCTCGAGGTCGATTAAAAAAGCTCGCACTTAAGGTTGTTTGTTAAAAGGCTCAGACTCATTTAAAATCAGTTTTAAGCGAGCCGTTCTGGAGTGACTTTGACTAGTTTACACCCCTAAATGTGATGATGTTATGTGCATGAATGCATCAACTACATCAATAAATATTTCCACATAAATATTAAATACACCCTTTAGCTCCCCATCAACTCATCCAACACCAAATTGCAAATAAAACAAAATTAAAAAATAAACCAAGAAACCCCACAAACAGTAATTAAATCAAATCAGCACATGCACAATAGTCAAAAACATTATATCAATCATTCAATCCTCAATTTTCAAAAGCACAACTCAAACATCAAAATTTGGTCAAACACATCATTCCAAATAAAGCACCAATTAAATCATCACAAAAATAGCAAAACTCAATGTTTTAAAAACCAGTAAATACCGGTCGGTTCAGCCAGTTAAATAGGTCAACCAGCATGAAGTTTGAACCGCAGGTAAAAACAGTTAAACCGGTTTCTTTAAGCCCAATTTAAGTTACAAAATGTCAAAATATTAGTAGTTTTACCTTCCAACTTTTACCTCTTTGTGGACTTTTATTTTAAAAAAATTGTTGAAAACTTGATTTTCGATTATGGAATTATTTACGTGTGGGTTATCTTTTGAGTTAAATTTTATTTTTATGTTAACTAGTGAGTACCAACTTGGTAAAGCTAAAAAACAGGTTTCTAAAACATTTACTAAAACTAAAAAGTATTCTTCATCATAGTATACCTGCTGAAACGAAAGAACATCAGATCGAAACCGAGTGCGTTCGCCTTTATCGCATTTTATGGATTTCGACACATTCGGGATTGGAAGTCCACCCGGAAGCACAATGTCTCTAACTTCATCTACCTCATCAATTTCAATCAACCGCCGATTATTATTATGACACCCTTTTCGATACTTGAGCCTCAGATCTAATGATATATCATACCCACATCCAATTGACTGAATGGCAACGTGTGCAGCTTCTGCTGGTGGAAGCTTCAGCGCCATTTGAAGTTGAAATTGGTTAAAGTTTGTGAATTGAATGTGAAATTGGGTGGGATGAGATGCAAAAATGATGGGTTTTGGGTTTGGAGGGTATCAACAACACTAGATCTATTGAGTGCAAGGTTTTGACTGTTGAGTTGACTAGAATAAGATTTTTGACCGGTGATCTTTTAAAATAATAATAATAATAATAATAATAATATTATGTGAAGTGGGAGAGTGATGATTTGAATATTGATTGTGAACGTTGAGGGTTGAAAAAGGTGTGGTTTTTATAGCATTAAAGAAAAGGAAAGAGAAAAACATATGCTTCGTAGGAATTATATTACGGAAAAATATTATTTTTAGCAACGTAAAGTAGTGTTTCAAACTGCCTCTAGCTGAGTGAACCTATTTAAGACGTGATTTTAACTGTTTATAATGAGTTTATCAGCTGTGTAAGGAATTCATTCCTAACTTTCTTTTAGTTGTTTAATACATGGGAATGAGTTTATCAGCTGTGTAAGGAATTCATTCCTAACTTTCTTTTAGTTGTTTAATAAGGGGGGGGGGGGGGGGGGGTGGTCAATCCATGTGGTAAACGAACGTAATAAATTTATAATCTTCTCTTTAAATTTTGACTACTTGAGCTGCGTCTCATCACCAATCTATTACACACACGACGTAAATAATAATAATAATAATAATAATAATAATAAGGCTTGACTTGGGTTCTGGGCTTTAATGTTGGATTTACTAACAAACACAATCCAAAAATCAAAGATATTTAGAGCTTTTTGCATTGCAATGGAAATACAACACTTTTAAAACTACCCTTAACATAAATATTTCTGGATGCCAACAACGCGTGGATAACCCTACATGCACTCCAAGTTCCTTCACCTGCTTTATTCAACAATCTGCGTAAATACTAAAAGTCAATTATGATGAGTGAGTTCTAGTTTACGACTCCACTTGGTTGTCATGACCCGCACTTCTTCTTTACAACACAAATATATAAGTGCATATCAAAACTTCTACATCTTGTTACACATATCAACTTATCATCACACCTTGCCCTCCTTTATACCTACGACACACTACACAAAAGCACATAACCTTGCCCTCCTTTATACCTACGACACACTACACAAAAGCACATAGAAGGCTTAGTCCTCCATAGTACTTACGTTACACAACTTATACACGAAAGCACGTAGAGGTTTAGTCCTCCCTAGTACTTACGCCACACAACTTATATACGAAAGCATGTAGAGGCTTAGTCCTCTCTAGTGGTTATGTCACACAGCTTATACCTAAAACCACGTAGAGGCTTAGGTGTTGTTTGCTTTTTTAGAAGTAGAATGTCTGCAGTATACGGACCACATCTGCAGGTATTTGTAGCAGAAGAGTTGAACCAAAACTCTACAGTCTGCAAGAATAAAGCTGTTTTCTAACGTTTGCATATTGCTAAAATAAACTGAAAATTTTAAATAAGCTGAAATTTAAATAAAAAAGTCAACATTGAAATAAGCTTAACAATTTCATCTCGTAACGCGTCATATATTCCCGATCGATGCAGTGCTATGTGCTTCAATCTCGTATTCATCAGCATCAGCATGCACATGAGTATTTCCTAACGACACATTGGGTTGATCATACCGAGTAAGCAACTCATCACTCAAACCCTCTTTCATAAAAAAATTATGTAGCGCGAAACATGTGATAATGTTCCTTTGTGTTTCCAATGGAAATGGTGTCTCATCTTTAATATAGGAGTCGTGCTTTCAAGACACCAAAAGCATGCTCAATGACATTCCGAAGTTTTGCATGTGAATGGTTAGATTTTTCTTTATTGGTCAATGCACATCTTTGACGAAAATCTCCAAGCCAATACCTCACATTACCATATGGAGCCATACATAAACAGACCTGGTGGTGGGAACGGGAATGACGCATGTGGATCTGATAATGCCTCGATATTATTCTAGAATCATGTGCTACCCCTTCCAAGCCGGCCACAATGAAGGTAAAAATCATGTTGAAGTCACAAATTGCTAATAGGTTTTGATAACAATCACCTTTTCCCATTCCTCTATATAAATCTTGTTGCCTAGTAGGGACAACAACATGTACCAAGGTCCCATCTAGTGAGCCAACTGCTCCTTTAAAAACCCATTGTTGCAGCGTCTTATTATGTCCCGGATGTAAGACCCCAAAACTCGGGAATCAAACAGTTGGTAATCATACCATAAAGTTCATATGTAAACGTCAAAGTTAATTTGATTTATTAAAATAAGTCTAGAGTGACATGCAACGGAAAAATTATCAAGTGCAAACCCCCAAACTAGGAAACACATCCAAATAGAACTCTTAAATAAGTTTATGCAATTAAAAAAAAGTCTGTTTATTTTATTAAAAGTTCTTCGACTAGATATGCCTCCAAACGTTCGGGTAACCTCGAGCACGTCCAAGCGGTATTCCTCGACTCCTCAAACCTGAAATCAATCTAGCATTCACACAAAGTCAGCTTAGGCTGAGTGAGTTAATGTTTTTCTAAATAACATTTAGAAATCAATTAAATCAACATATAAAAATAAGGCAAAAATAATGTTTTTCCTCAGGCAAGCACGCAACACGGGCCTCCTCACCCCAAGTAACTAAACATGAAGTAAAGGTCTCAAGTAAATCCTCTTGCCCCAAGGACAGTTAAACTGTTAGGGGAGTTCCTCACCTTAACCCACAAAAGGGGTATAAGGAATTTTATTCCTCTATTTGACCTGGTCACTGCTTAACAAAAACATTCACATCGGTGGCCACACACACATATAATTTAGTCAAAAATCAACTAAATAAAATCCTCTAGCATAGACAATAAATACATATATAACTTCAAAACGTACAATTAAAGTAAAGTCTATGCAATATCATTCAAACCGTTAAAACGAATAAAAACGTAGTAAGGTGTTCATGCTAGCCCAAAACATAAAATATTAAAAAGGGCATCATGAAACTCACCTGTAATAGATCACACAACTATCTACAAGCTAGAGAACCGCTAGGTAATCACTCAAAATCAAAAACTTGTCGAGTTATAGCACATAACAATCACTAACTAAACCGCATTGACTCGCTCGCTCTACGAGACGTTCTAACATAATTGGATTGACCCGAAGCCTCACCCATACTTAATTCATTTACATCATGCCCCCCCCCCCCCCCCCGAGGCCTTTAATTGACTAAAAATCCCCTTAATTGAAAACGGGGACAAAAGGTCTCAAACTATACCCATTTCAAGTTAATTAGGCCAAATTCCCGTGTTAACTAACTGTTCAAGTAATCACCAACCAAATCAGCCCCGTGTAGATAAAATTTAATTTTATTACAGCCAATACAACCACACAACCCTACACGAGCTGATTGGGTCAGCAATTCCCTTGTACAACACACGAATTAACAATTAAACGAGAATTTGCGCTCTAACGACCCATTTGAATAATCACCAACCAAATAAGCTCCGTTTTGATAAAAAATAATATTCTTATAGCCCATATATTATACTAATAGTACACAATATGATTGGGTTGGCAATTCCCTCAAACAGCACGCGAATTGCAACGATTAACGACTAAACACCTAAAAACCCTAGTTTTCGAACAATCGACAATTGACCAATCTAGGAAACTCCAATGACCATGATAATTTAGATATGATGCTAATTACATACCTTAGAATCCAATAGAATCAAAATCCCTAATCTCAAACTTCACAAGGTTCCCAATTAGTACAACCGACGCGTCCGCTTGCGTAAAAATAACCTATAAATAATATTACCGAAAAAAAAACGTTCTCAAACCTCTTTCCCGAAAAGTTTCTTATATCCCATAATCATACCAAACAATACATAAAGATTCACCGAGTCATAACTTCGAGTATAAGTTAATTGAATCTATACGCACAACATCCTAAACTGCCGGCGCGAACCAAAAATCTGAAATGTTCATAACTTGACCATACGAACTCCGATTCACGCGAATCACATATCCACGAACTCGTCTCGACATGCTGGACCTTAGAAAATTACAATCACAGGTTGCCTCTGCCCCCAAAGCTTCCAGACCGAAAACAGCCTTCCGGTTCGTTTGGTTTTATGCGTTAACAGTTGAATAGCTCGAAACCCTATCAAACGAACTCCGTTTTGGGAAAATAATATATCCATGCGTTTGTCTCGCCGAGCCCTACCAATTACTATCGCCGGAAACTGCCTCCAGCGTTGCCGGAAAACCAAACAGTCCGTCGGAAACCTGAACCGTCATTCGGAATGCGAACCCTTTCTTGTTTTGCTCTTAGCTTGGTCATACGAACTAGAAATCAAGCAAATAATATATCCACGCGACCGCTTCGCCGAGAACTACCACCCTTTATCATCTCTTCTGCCAGAAAACCAAATAGTCCATCGGAAACCTGAACCGATAGCCAGAATGCGAACCATTTCTTGTTTTGCTCATAACTTGGTCATACGAACTCGAAATCAAGCAAATAATATATCCACGCTACCGCATCGCCGAGCACTATGACCCTGTATTATCGCTGCCTCCGTCCGTCGCCGGAAATGTCGTCGGAAAACCAAAGAGTGGCTGCAAGAAAGGAATTAGGGTTCTTAATCGGTTCTAAACACCAATAATCGATTAAAAAGACATTCCATAACATCATACTAACCTGGAATTAGATGGAATACACCTTGAGTTGGCTGAAGCAGAAGAAAAATCAAAGGAGGGGGGGGGTTCCTTGCTGTTCCAATCGCAGAAGAAGAAAGAGCGGCCAAGGTTTAATTAATTTTGAGGTTTTTACATAATCAGGCCCTCAACTTTAGCATATGCAATCCCTTGCTCCCAAATTTACTTAAATGGAATTTTAAAAAGTACTACAAGATCCCTCAAGTTTCAAGATAAAAAATCCATTGATATAAAAAACCATACTCAAGATTCTACTACACGGGAAATTTACTAATGTTAGAAGTCCACCCTCCTTACAGCCTGATTTGTCCTCGAGTCCTGATATATAAATGACATTCAAATGAACTTAAAGTCCCGCTTAACTCCTAGGATGACAATTTCGACAACCGAATGGATTCATATAAGGTTTTCTATTTCACGGGAATCTACGGGTGTTACAAGTCCACCCTCCTTACAATAGAATTCGTCCTCGAATCCCCTTTCACTGAAAATGATAAAGAGTCCATACTCGTCACAATCCTCGGATTACCACGGATCCTAAAAAATCTCCTTTGAATCACACGCCTCCACCTTCACCTTCTTTGTAGTTGGTGCAGGATACTACTAAATAGTAAGTACAGGTTGGTGGACACCACACCCTCGCGAACATCCATCGGCAAACCTTTCACGGACCTCTTATTTCTCTTGCTTTCGGGGGTAACCAAGTCATGTCACAAAAGGGCCATTTGATTAAAATTTTTTTTTTGTATTCCTTAAGACACTAGTCACTTGCCTTCATCGCTAAGTTTGCCTCCTCAATCTTATCCAACTCAGGAGCGGAACAACAGTGATCAATAACCAATTTTTTTCACGTATTCTCCTAAGAAACCCTTGTAATATCCTTATCGCCAATAGCTTAGGCTATATTATCCCACCAACACAACCCTTCCAAGTTAAAAGGAACGATAGCATAACTAAGGATATAATCCTACCAACACTTACTAATTTTCCAAGTGGTTTCCATCCCTCGCGCCCACTGATCGGCCGACGAGGCATCCTTTTGGCCATAAATTAGGGGAGGGCCACACTTCATATAATCACAATAAGGGCATCCTGAAGCAATGAACATGCCAACATATCCTCTGTCCTCGTCTTCACTAGGTAAAATCATCACCGGCTCATCACGAGTCCTCTTCACTCTCCTACCATATTCCGTCTAATTGTTTCTGGCAAACGAATCCAACACCTTCAAATCATCAGAAACCATTTCAGTCATTATTTTATGCGAAACCCGATAAACCTCATCAACAGTAGCCTTACATAAATATTCACTCAACTCCTCATGATTATCATTCCCTAACAATGTCAGATGCTCTAAACAACTCTAGTCCACAGTGTATGACCTCCACCATGGTCTCTAGCATGACCTCTAACTAAATGCTAACTTTTTCATACCTTAATTCTACAGAGACAGAATCTTCACGTAATCATTCACAAGCCGCATTCAGAACATGGGAAATAAGGGTAAACTGCTAATAACGTTGATCAAGTGTTATTAGTTCTTTAGTTCACTTGCCCATTCTAAGCACTTCTTGTTTATCACTACATTAATATTCTATCTAGCATATTAAGAAATTAAATAAAAATACATCCTAACATATATTGAAACATAATGGGCACCTCTTGGCGTGCAGCTACCCGTAGTTGGTATTTCTAGTCTTCTTCCCATTCACAGTTCGAGTCCAAGCATTAAGAAACTCCCGAATCTTTCGAACAATGGCTCTGATACCAACTTGTAAGACCCCAAAACTCAGAATCAAACAGTTGGTAATCATATCATAAAGTTTATGTAAACATCAAAGTTAATTTGATTTATTAAAATAAGTCTAGAGTGACATGCAGCAAAAAAATTATCAAGTGCAAACCCCAAAACCGGGAAACACATCCAAACAAAACTCTTTAATAAGTTTATGCAATAAAAAGAAAAGTCTGTTTATTTTATTAAAAGTTATTCGACTAGATATGCCTCCAAATGTTTGGGTAACCTCGAGCACGTCCAAGCGTTACTCCCCGACTCCTCAAACCTGAAATCAATCTAACATGCACAGAAAGCCAGCTTAGGCTGAGTGAGTTCATGTTTTGATAAATAACATTTAGAAATCAATTAAATCAATAAATATAAAAATAAGGTAAAAATAATATTTTTCCTCGGTCAAGCACGCAACGGGCCTCCTCACCCCAAGTCAATAAACACGAAGTAAAGGACTCAAGTAAATCTCTTGCCCCAAGGACAGTTAAACTGTTAGGGGAGTTCCTCACCTTAACCCACAAAAGAGGTATAAGGAATTTTATCCTCTATTTGACCCGGTCACGACTTAACAAAAACATTCACATTGGTGGCCACACACACATACAATTTAGTCAAACATCAACTAAATTAAATCCACAAGCATGGATACTAAATAAATATATATGTTCAAAATGTACAATTATAGTATACTCTATTCAGTATCATCCAAACCATTTAAATGAGAAAAAACGTAGCAAGGTGTGCATGCTAGCCCTAAACATAAAATATTAAAAAGGGCATCATGAAACTCACCTGCAACGGATCACACAACTATCAACAAGCTAAAGAACTGCTAGGTAATCACTCAAAATCAAAAGCCTGTCAAGTTATAGCACTCAACAATCACTAACTAAACCGCATCGACTCGCTCGCTCTATGAGACGTTCTAACATGATTGGATTGACCCGAAGCCTCACCCATACTTAATTCATTTACATCATTCCCACTAAGGCCTTTAATTGACCAAAACTCCCCTTAATTAAAATCGGGGACAAAAGGGTCCCAAACTATGTTCGTTTCAAGTTAATTGTGCTGAATTCGCACGTTAACTAACTGTTTAAGTAATAACCAATCAAATCATCCCCGTGTAGATAAAGTTTAATGTTATTACATCCAATACAACCACATGAACCTACACGAGCTGATTGGGTCGGCAATTCCTTGTACAACACACGAATTAAACGATTAAACGAGAATTCGAGCTGATTGGGTCAGCAACATACGAACTTGTCTCGACATGCGACCTTAGAAAATTACAATCGCATGCTCTCTCCTCTCCCACAGCTGCCAGAATCGAAAAAATCCTCCCGGTTCGTTTGGTTTCACGCGTTAACAGCCGAATAGATCGTAACCCTATCAAACGAACTTCGTTTTGGGCAAATAATATATCCATGCATTTCTCTCGCCGAGCCCAACCAGAGCCACAAGTTCCTACCGCCAGCATCTCCGGAAAACCAAACAGTCTGTTGGAAACCTGAACCGTCAGCCGGCATGCGAACCCTTTCTTGTTTTTGCTCATAACTTGGTCATAAGAACTAGAAATCTAGTAAATAATATATCCACGCGGCCACGTCGCCGAGAAATACGACCCTGTACCATCTGTGCCGCTCGCCTCCGCTGGAACCATCACCGGAAAACCAAACAGTGCCGTAAGCAAGGAATTAGGGTTTGTAATCGGTCTTAAACACCAATAATCGATCAAAAGTACATTCCTTAACATCATACTAACCTGGAATTAGATGGAATACACCTTGAATTGGCTAGAGCAGTTGTTCGATTGTAGAAGAAGAAAGTGTGGCCAAGGTTTAATTAATTTTGGGGTTTTGATGTGTGTCTAATAACCCTATAATAATGACCCTCACAACTAAGCTTTAATATTAAAACTAAAATCCTAAAACCACACACAACCGGCAAGTGTACCGATCGCAAGTAGTATAGACCTAGAAAGTCCGAGTATCGAACACGTGGACACGTAAGACGCTAACGATTACTAACGCTATACAAGACCTACCTTAGAATAATATTTAATTGATTTTTGATTTCTTTTAACTTAACTGAACTAACTAGACTAACCGAAAAAAGTTACCTAAAATAGAAAACTTAACGACAAACTATCTGTATTAACTTAGGATGGAGAAAAACGTCTACCTAGGTCTGAATCAAATTGTAGGCCTAACAAGCTAATGGATTGAATGACTTCAAGACACCGGTCCCTAAAGATGACACGACTAAGGATCGCTCGGGCTCACTGGATTACCTCTCGGTCTCACTCAACAAGCCTAAACTACTCAAAATCGCCTAAAACGACCAAACCGGGAAACAATTGCTAACGTGTTCTAATGATGGATCACCTATTGGTCTCACCAACACTCTACCCTAATGGAAATGAATACTACACAACCAAGGATAGAGGAACAATTCAACTTAAACTAAAATAGATCAACTAATCGCTCAACACACCTAAACCTGACAAGAAACAAACTCGCTCTCGCGCAATCCTTATTCTAGCATGCAAAGGCAATGAGACAACCCTAACTTCCTATCACCTCTCGGTCTCAAAGAAGGTGTCTAACCGCTGTACTTAATCCAATAAATCATGCAACAAAACCCTACGGTGGTACCTACCGCAAACAAACCCTAAACACAAAGTCTAGAATCAAACAATGCACCGATCAATCAATACAAAACTAATAAATCAACACACGGGGTTTATGCAATAATTCACCAAAATTTCCAGCCCTTAAACACAACCTATTTCATGTCTAAATCAAACTTTACAATAACAATTAAGGTCTATTAATCAAACAATCCATAAAACCTATCAAACACTAACAATAATCATCATTCCTAGGTAGAACTAACAAGATTAACCTAGAATCATAATTGGACAGCCATGAATAATTAATAAAAACACATCATAAAACTCATACCAAACATCTTAACAATCACCCAACAATCAATAACAATCATAAACAAGTCAATCTCTAACACAATTGCAAAACTATGTAGTCAATTGAACAAGTAACATAATATGATGAACAATGTAAAAGATGGAAGGATATGGAGTGATTCCGGGCTGCTCCTTGGCTGTAAAATTGATGGTGAATGATCCCGAGACTTGTCCTTGCCTTCTTCTTCCTTCCCTAGCCGACAAAACCTTCAAAACCTAAGCCGAAAAAAGTTTTTCTTCTTCCCTTTGCTGCCTCCTGCTGCGATCGCAGCTGCTGTCCTGCCATTAGGGTTTTTTTTTATTTTTTATATATTATATTATAGTGTAAGATTTGGGCCTCCATTATGCATACAGGCCGGGCCTTAAGCTTTGTCTTGAACTTGTATTCGTAAAAGGCTCGTAGAATGCTCGAAAAGTCTCGGTTTCTTCCTTTCTTTTACCCAAAACCTACAAGATTAATAAATCTATGTAAAACCTATCTAAAACAAATAAAAACATATAAAATATAATATAATATGTAGATAAAACGTGCGAAAAATACGTGTGTTTTACAACACATCAGGTTTTTACATAATCAGCCTCTCAAGTTTAGCATATGCAATCCCTTGTTCCCATAGTTAGTTTAATGGACTTTTAAAAAGTACTACAAGATCCCCCGAGTTTCAAGATTACAAATCCATTGATATACAAAATCATACTCGAGATTCTACTACACGGGAAATTTACTGACGTTACAAGTCCACCCTCTTTACATCATGATTTTTCCTCTAATCCTGATATATAAATGACATTCCAATGAACTTAAAGTCCCACTTAACTCCTAGGATGACAATTTTGATAACCGAACGGATTCATATAAGGTTTTCTATTTTACAGGAATCTACGGGTGTTACAACGGAATGTTTTGATTCGGATTGAAAAAAGTTGGTACTATCATATCTTTGGCGAAAAGCATTATTTTATCCAACACTTCATAAGAAAATTTATGAATTGTTTGGTTTGAGTGTTGAAATCTACGCTTGATAACCACGTAACAGTGATTATGACCGATTATCATAAAAAACATAGACATCATCTCCTCAACCTATACATGTTTACTATTCTTTAACAAATAATTTGTTCTAAAATGTGCACATAGTCGGACACATGATTCACGAGACATATGTAGCAATTCACTGCATTGTTTGGGATTTCGTTGCAATAACTCTAATGTGTATTTATACCCCATCATATCCGAATAATTGTCTCACATTCATTTCAAACCTCTACTCTAAAAAAGCGGACATACAAGTACATAAGAATTACTAGAAGTAATTTCTTGTCATAATCCATTATGATCCTGCATTAATAAAATATAAACAACCATTAAACATAAATATCAAAACTACCGTTAACATAAACATCAAAACTACCGTTAACATAAACATCAAAACAACCATTCTACATAAACCAAATAGACCAAAATCATACAGTGTCATCCATGCATACAATGTTAACATAAACCAAACAATTATTCAACATAAACCAAATAAACCATAAGCATGCAATGTCAACATAGTAAAAGAAAAAAAAAAAGCCAAGTTGTGCACTACTTTAATACTCCTAAACATGTAGCTGTCATCACAATTCACCCTTTTAACACTTCAGGAATATTTGACAATTCCATCCATGCCTCTTCCATTTCCAATGACACTCCAAATATATGAAAAATGGCTAAAAATAGAGGGTCCATTGGTTCTAACCCAACCAAGTTTAACTTCTCCTTACATTCATGAATGGCCGACCTATATTTTCTTTTAATCGAATATTATAAGGCCTTTTGCATATCAACTGCTAAATCATCAACAGTGATAGATGATGATTTTGAGGTTTTTGCTTTCTTATTTGGAGTAGGCTCAGGGGTAGGCTCATGTCACACCCCCAAATTTCCATTAGCGGGGTTTTACCGCGAGGCACATGACACACCAGGATCCAACCATTTGTCATACCAAACCAACACGTAAAATAATTTAAAAACATAGTTTAACCCTCTTTAAAATACGAGTTTCAAAACAACCAAATAAAATTAGAAGTTTTTGCGGAAGTGTTAAGAAAACAATTTTAAGAAAACAAAAGTATCACGTGCCAAAACATGCACAACCCACAATACTTAAAAGAAACCAACTAAAATAATAAAAACTCCAAGCAAGCATGCAACATGCTCCCTAGCACTAACTAGCGACCTGGGCAAGCATCAATACTCAAGTGACAACACAGGGTTGGTGAGTTCACAAGTTAAAATAAAGAAAAATAATTATAATAAGTATAAGTAGATTTTCCACATCTCAAATTATATATAGGTAGCTAACCTATTTACAAGCTACTAGACGGTTGAGCCGAAGCTAACTGTATATATGCCTTCCTACCAGGTCTATCACCAACACTGGCGTACAAAAGTTAGGTAAATGTCACATTCGTTTTACAACATCACAACCATGCTAGTGCGACTAGCCCAGTGGGGTTTGTCAAACCTAGTAGTACTACTCAATAAAACCCCACGATCCCATTCTATCGGTTCAAATTAAATTAAGGACTTTAAGTGATAAAAGGGAATTTAGTATAAACTTGTGATATAAATAAGAAATTTCAAGAAAAATCCGAAGTATTCCACTGCATTTTCCTCCAGAAAATCAGTATAAGAGCAAATTAGTGTTTTCTCCCTGAAAACATGAAAAAGAAAAATAGTTGGTGTTTTATCCCAGAAAACAAGTTTACACAATCAGTTGGTACTTTCTTCTAGAAAGCAAGCATGAAAAGTATGAACTCACCTTAAGTATGCAAACGAGATTCCATGAACAAGCTTAACAAAAGAAAGTGTGCCCATCTAACCAATACCTAGTACAAGTATTAAGCTATGAGGAGGTGTTTAACAATACGATACCCTAGTACTCACGTAATGACCCACACACAAACATGGACCTGACCCGCCGACTCGTTGGTGATATATAATAATAACAAAAATAGTTTCAAATTACTCTAACATGCATCCTATGACACCACACCATCCAAATATCAAGCAATTATCATTTACAACCCAATCTGTCCATGAAACCTTCGAGACAAATTTCCGCCCGCACAACCTAATTTATTCAACTAAGCATCCATTTGAAATAAATTCTACAAAATTTACCCCAAAAGCACATATGAATTAGGTTTCTCAAGATATTTTAATTTTTTTTTGTGTACAATGTTCACAACAATTCAATCATTACAAGTACGTACAGATTATTCATCACTTTGCGCAACAAAATGTATAGACTTGGCTAGACCTATAAATCAAAGTAAATCAAGCAAGGCCAATTGGGTTAGTTTCTTAACTCAAAGTATGAACTTCCAGAAGTGGAATTAGCCTATTTGGCTTTGTCATCATCAAGTTATGACATCGTGAACATAGGTAAGAATTCTGCCTTACAAATCAGATTTGACCTTCGGTTTTGTAAAATCATAAAAACTATATAGAACTCGACCAAAAATTACAAAATACAACTTTATGAAAACTAGACTCAAAGTAGTACATCATCGAGACAAGATTTAATAAAAACCAAGCAATATTTAACAAGTTACAAGCAAAATCATAAGTGAGTGATTTTTTGTCCAGAATTCAATCTATCTTGAACCCTAACTAAATCATGTTTACATGAACAACAACATTCTAAATCATCAATTATTGATCACACATGTCTTATAATGGTTATATCACTGAGATTCTGATGCCATGCATCACTTAAAATCAAAAGAGCACGCAAAGAATCAAGAAACAACTGTTAAGAGATGGATACTTACAACTAACGATTGTTATTATGTAAACACAACCCCTAGCACTTCCAATGCACCCCGAAGCTTTCCAAGTCACCCAAAATCTCTAGGGTTTTGTCAAAAAACGGCAGAGGTCGATAATATGAGCTATAGGGTTTTTAAAAGTGTTTTAAACAAATTTTCACGATCTGGCGATCCCCTGCGCAGCGCGACGGATCTAGCCAAATCATACACGCGGCTCGGGGCGCTTTAGGGTTTTTTTGTTAATCAAAGTATGAACACGCAAAGCAAGTAATCATATAGCACGTACATGTGTTCGTTTACGAGATTGACATTTATCACCAATGCGTACGAACCGACTCTTGTGTGTGACTCGTTACCGACTCGTGAAATGCTATGCAAGAATGCCTAAGGTAATGAAGTATGAGTTGACGGAGGTAACATGAAAATGCGGGGTGTCACATCATCCCCTTGTTGAAGTAATTTTCGTCCGAAAAATTTAGTTGATGATACGAAAAAAAAATTTGGGTTGTCACATCATCCCTTTGTTGAAGGAATTTCGTCCCGAATTCAACTGGTTCATGAGGTCTTGGTTCAGGTAATGGAAATAAGTGAGGATAGTTTTCTTTCATTTGGTTCTTTCGTTCCCACGTGAATTCCAGTCCACGTCTTGAATTCCAGCGGACTTTCATGCTAGGCACCTTCGAATGCCTGAGAGTTTTATCACCTTGATCCATGATTTCAACCGGCTCCTTGACAAATCGAAGTTGATCGTCGATTTAAATTTCGTCTAACGGAATAATGAGTGAATAGTCAGATACACACATTCCTTTAGATTTGACACATGAAAGACATAGTGAACACCACTAAGTTCATCAGGAAGGTTTAGATGATAGGCTACCGGACCAATTTTCTCGAGAATTTCAAATGGTCCGACGTAGATCGGATTTAATTTGCCTCTTTTGCCGAAATGGATTACACCCTTCCAGGTGAGACTTTCAGAAGGACCTTATCACCCTCTTGGAATTCCAAAGGCGTACGACGGTTATCTGCGTAACTCTTTTGGCGATCACGAGCTTCCGCCATTCGGTTTTGGATTTGCACGATATTTTCCGTATCCTCATGAACCAGTTCGGGACCAGTGAGCTGGCTTTCGCCAACTTCTGACCCGCAGACGGGTGACTGACAGTTACTCCCATACAAAGCTTCATACGTCGCTGCTTTAATGCAGGTATGATAGCTGTTATTGTAAGAAAATTCCACCAAAGGTAGGTGACGTTCTCAATTACTGCCAAAGTCAATAACGCAGGCACGCAACATGTCTTCTAGTGTTTGAATGGTACGCTCACTCTGGTCATCGGTTTGTGGGTGATATGCTGTGCTCATATCTAACCGCGAGCCAAGAGCTTCAAGCAAGGATTCCCAGAAGCGAGAAGTAAAGCGAGCACCACGATCGAAAATTATTGAAATTGGTACTTCGTGCCGAGACACCACTTCTTTAATGTAAATTTGAGCAAGTCTCTTCAGCTTGTCCGATTCTTTGATTGCCAAAAACAACGCGAATTTAGTCAATTGATCGATAATTACCAAAATAATATCACATCCACTGGGTGATTTGGGAAGTTTAGATATGAATTCCATGGAGATTTGTTCCCATTTCCAAGATGGGATTTCTGGTTGCACAAGTAGGGCAGACGGTTTTTGGTATTCGCCCTTAACTTTGGCGCAAATCAGGCATTTCCTAACATGATCAGCAATTTCAGCCTTCATGTTTAGCCTCCAATAAAATGTCTTTAGGTCATGATACATTTTGTCAGACCCGGGGTGAATTGAATACATAGACCGATGTGCTTAATCATTCATGAGTTACCTTAAGTCTCCGTAGAGTGGAACCCACACTCGGTTCATGAAGTAGTGGAGGCCGTCGGATTTCAATTCCAGGTGTTTATCGTCACCGTTGAAGGTTTCAAATTTCTTATTCTCTTCCCTCGAGGCTTTGAGTTGGGCAGAAAGGATTTGATCAGGTAAGCTAAATGGATGGTTAGTTGTAAGGCTCGAGCACGCCTGGCTTTGGTTTCCTTTCGACTTAGGGCATCAGCTACAATGTTTGCTTTACCCGGGTGGTATTTTATAGCGCACTCATAATCATTCAAAAGTTCGACCCAACGACGCTGCCACATGTTTAACTCCTTCTGCTCCACGATGTGCTGAAGACTCTTGTGATTGGTGTATATAGTGCATTTGGTACCGTACAAGTAATGTCTCCAGATTTTCAGAGCAAAGACCACCACACCCAACTCCAGATCATGGGTCGTGTAGTTTTTCTCATGAATTTTGAGCTGTCGAGAAGCGTATGCGATCACTATGTCTCGTCGCATGAGCAAGAAACCGAGGCCTTGAATTGAAGCGTCATAATACACTATGAAATCATCTATTCCATCCGGTAGTGACAGAATAGGAGCACTACAGAGTTTGGTTTTTAGTAGCTGAAAGGCGGACTCTTGAGGTTCACCCCATTTGTAAACGATTCCTTTTTGAGTCAGGGTGGTAAGGGGCTGAGCGGTTTTCGAGAATCTCTCGATGAATCTACGATAGTAACCAGCGAGGCCAAGAAATTGCCGGACTTCCGTGGGTGTCTTTGTGGTTGGCCAGTTTTTAATAGCTTCGACTTTAGCCTAATCAACATGTAGTCCAGTCTCGTTGACCACATGCCCGAGGAAATGGACTTCGCGAATCCAGAAGTCGCACTTTGAAAATTGGCGAAGAGTTGCTCCCTTCTTAAGAGATCTAGGATAAGTTGCAAATGTTCTTCATGTTCTTCCTTATTCTTGGTGAAGAGTTGCTCCCTTCTTAAGAGATCTAAGAGATCTAGGATAACTTGTGAGAAATCCGGACAATTTGGATAAATTGTGTGTATATTTCTCCAAATCAAACTGAATAAACGGAAATAAGCCCCACAGCGAATCCAGAACCTCAATATGTGATCTTTTTTATAACTTAATCATTTTATCAACCAACACATTTGCCCAAGTTTACATCCCAATAAATATTTTCTGAACGCATAAACGAACAAATTAGCCCGGCTGGGAAAACGGGGAAACTGAGCCAAGTTCGGTTTTAAGTAATAGAGATTGAACAACATCACAATCTAAGCCTATTGACACTTTCTGGGTACCAGCTATATCCAGATTAGTTATACAGCCCAATCTAGTATAATGATTATAATAATATTAAAATATTAATATTATTATAATAATGATTAAAGGGGCTAGTGATACGAGTCAAACGAACTACAAGCTGACGCTGTACTGAATCCCTATTAAACCGTGAGTTTCATGACCCCACTTAAAACTGTTTTTACGAACTTTTGGGGTGCAAAACATGTTGATACATATCTATATACTATGACTTGTTTGATGATGGGAATTATCGAAGTGCTAATACACAAAAGTCCCCACGAATACAGTGATTAACTTTGAGCTGGTGGCTTGTGAATAGTGCTATTCGTTTGACAAATCCAAACGGAATCGACCTGGTTGCCGTGTCACATAGCGCCGTTTGCACATGACCATACTTATACAAACAGGCTATGTAGTGTTAGACATAGCTACCAGGGCATGTTGTGGGCGGAAGGGGAGCCACAGTAGTTGATTGGGCGTGGGAAATGGATGCACGCAGCACAAACAGTCAAGGCTTCACTATAGCCTAGCTTAATTACATCATAAACATACAAACCAACGTACTTGTGAACGTACATATATACATACTTGCGTATTTACAAACTATGATTGTTGTACGCACAACTGAGTTCTTGAAACTCACCAACTATTTGTAGTTGACCCGTTTTAACATGTTTTTCAGGTACTAGATTGGATTAGAAAGTCAATGTGTTACGTGTTTGACTTGCGATCAATGCTGGGTGAATTGATGCAAGTGTGCTACTAGGAAGTAAAGCCGCTTAACGGGCTGGATTTAGTTTGTATCACCTAGTTGTAAATGAAGTTAGATCAATGTAAAATATTCTAAAGTAGTTTGTATTGTTCTTTATAAACAATGTGGTTGATATCAGAGGTGTCTGTTATATTTCTGTTTTACGCTTCCGAAAATCGCTTAACAGGGTGTGACAGAAGTTGGTATCAGAGCCATTGGTGATAAAGGATTAGGTTATCCCTTAGGGTGCCTAAAATATAACCGTAGGCTCGATTAACTCTGGAAAAATAATTAAATAATAATTTAATATTATATACTGATGGATGCCGGGATGAACTTGTAGGGCAAGTGAGTTATTGTGGTCCGAAACATAATAATAGACTTGCTTGAACGAGGGAATTTGGGGAGAAATCACGGAACGTGCGGGTAGGTAAAAATGGCAACATATGTGTATAAAAGGTAATGTTGAGTATGTATATATATATATATATATATATATATATATATATATATATATATATGTATGTATGTATGTATAACACGAATATGTGCTTATCTGGAACAAGGTGTACGGATACGTATACGTACTGTATTGTCGGTAATACTCAGTTTCCATCTAACAAATATTATATTCGATTATAATCAATATTAATTTAAAATTATATTTTATTAAAAATAATATTATATTTTAACATAATTAATATTGTACCTGACCATAACAAATAAAATATTTTATTTGGCCTTAAATAATAATATTCTCTATTTTGATTCCTACTATTGAAAAATTATTTTTATGAAAAATTATAAAAACGAAAGACGTTGAAATCAGTAGTCTCATATTGGATGAAGAAATGATGTTGCCTATAAACGGGAATGCAAGGACGTTCTAGTGAGTCCAAACTAAACCTTGTTGTATGATTGAATCAAAGACCGGGCGTAAATTCAAGGCCCAGAAAGGAACCATGGAAGGTGTGATCTACATACGTTCATCTCAAGGGAACACGACACTTCTTGATTCGGGCCTAATCTTTATCTCATGTACCAGTTTCTAACAAGTAGACTGAACTGTTTCTAGCCATATTTCCACTCCCGTTGTTCAAAAATAAACACTAATCTTAAGAAAATACTTAGTAAAGAATACGGTTTATCAAATTATAAGTATAATAATTATCCTTTTAAATTTTTAATAATATAATAAACCGTGACCACCTACATACATTATACACTAACTATAAAAATAATAATTCCTCTACACCTCACCTGTATCACCGAACTTGATGAACCCTCTTAACTAGTAAATTTATCAAATCATCTGGGTATGAGTATCTTCAACCACTCCTATATGGTTGCCACTCTGATTAGGTTATCATAAAATAAAACCCTCACGCTCGTGGACCAATGATGTGTCTTGGATTATAAAGATCATGCTTACTCCCAATTAATAAATTATCATTTTTAGTCGACCTAGCACGCTTGCGTATAATGAATGACCTGATGAAAGAATATTTTGTAATTATACTTAATAACATCCAAAGGTCAAGGGGAGTATACAAATGCCTCCCGACTACAACATACTGTTTAAGCTCATAACAAACAAACGTCTACTTACGGGAGAGACAGGATTAAACAGTTACCTAATGGTGGGATTACATCTGAATAATTGTTGTACAAGTTGTGAACTATTCGTGATTGTTATAATATGTGCTCTGATAGACAAGGATAGTATGACAATGTTGTGTATAGTTTCGATAATCCATGCAAGCATTTGGGAGTGTGCTATGCTAATATGGGAAACGATTTGGATATATTAGTACAAATACTGACCTTACCAGGTTATAATTACTTATCACGGGATGACAATTTTCAATACATACATGCAAACAATGGTCTTCTTAGGCTAAATCTATGTACTATCCTGGGATATGGATACATGATTTGGTATGTGTAATACGTGTCTACTATTTGAATTACCTGACTGTTAGCTAATGTGATTCCTTGCGCAATGAGTTATAGGGAAAATTACTATTAGGTGAAGTTTAATTGTTTATCATTATAGAATGGCCTCGAAGAAAACAAACATGTGAATTGAGGCAGTTGTGGCCGAAATGATTGTTCGGCAACTGCGGATAGTAACTCTGACAATCGTAGCGCGATTCGCTGTCAGCATTAATACAACATTGAATACAAATTAAAGGCCAAGCACTATCATAGCCACGAATATTATTTCGCCGTTCAATACTAATATAGTTACAAATGTTATTTTCATGATAAATACGAACATTGCCACGAATAATACTCTCCTATTGGGCACTAATGCTACTACTAATAATGATAATTTCCCCCCACTAAATGCCGTTGGCAACAAAACTTTTTTACCGAACATGAATACTAGTAGTAACAACCGTGATCCTTCACGACGGGAATACTCGTTTAAACAATTTAAGTCGTGCAAACATGTAAATTCTTGTGGTACTAAAGAATCAAATGAATTAGTAAAATGGACCGAGACGATAAAATCTGTTATCCATACCAGTAGCTGCCATCAAATTGTATCGTTAATTATGTTACTAACACACTACTTAGCCACGCCCTTGTGTGGTAGAAAGCGATTGTACGAATTCAGGAAAAAAAGGCAATTATCCGCATGACCTGGGCAAGACTTAAAACCCTTATAGTGAAATATTTTGTCCAAGGAATGAAATCCAAAATGAAAGGGCTGGTCAACTGGAATGCACAAACCATTCTAACGATCTGGTTTGACTAATACTATGCTTAGAAATCCAGAAGTTGAGACCGTAGTTAATCCAGTTAGCCATTTAACTTTTGAGAATACTGGGATGCAAGCCAGGGTGGTAACTTTGAATTTGGTCAGTAAAGGTGTGTTGAGAGTACTGGGAAATCATCTAGTACAAAACGAGCAATCACGAAACAGGAGTACAAGAGCTACAACAATTTAAACATGCGTACCCAACAACTCAAAATAATACGACAATTAACTTTAGTTCATAATTAAACATATACAATGAACCTTCGCGAAAGGGTATGTTGAATAAAGGCAGGTCATAAAAGCGGGAAGATTGGATACTATGCTTGCAGCTGTGAAACCATTATGAATACTGTAAACCGACCATTCTAACATCATCACTTACAATTATCCCAATCACAACCAATTCGATCACAAACTATGACAAGCCCTCATGTTTACTATAAGTATGGAAGTATGAAACGATGCAAAAAGAACTGTCCTTGGTATAACCAAGAATAAACATCGACGTCTAACTCGGCTGAAGGCTATGTTTAGTGATTGAATCAGACAGTACACGACAAGATTTAATTGTGGTGAAAGAATACTTTTGTAAATTCTGACTAATATGCTTAAGTTTCGTTTAATATAGATACCGATATAAGACTTAGTCTCTATTTACTTCGTATCCCTGGAAAAATATACCGATCAATGAACTAATAGATCCTTATGCTGTAGAGCTCACTGCCGATAAATCTATAATTACTAACGAAATGTTCCAAAATTGTCTTATTATCTTAAAGGAACAACTGATTCTTATTGATCTACTCCCAATAAAGTTAGGAACCTTCGATGTAAATGCTAACATGGGCGAGTTATTTGAGTATGTAGCACATATCGTTTGTAAGGAAGAAGTAGTTAAAAACTCATCTTTCAAATAATGAAGCGATTATGGTACAAGGAGAGAAAATGGCGCAATATCACCTCCCGTGTCTCATCTTAAATTGTTAAAGTGTTTACGCCAAGGATGTACGGTATTTCTGGCAAACATAACTGCAAATAACTCCAATAAAAAACATATAGAAGAGATCCCCGTAGTGAGTGAATACCCCGATGTCCTTCCTGATAAACTACAAGATTACCACCTATAGGACGAGTTGAGTTTCATATTGAGCTAACCGTAGGGGCAACTACTATTACCTAGGACACCTTATCATCTTACACTCTCCGAAATGTAAGAATTATTTGTCCAGCTATAAAAATTATTAGATAAGGGTTTCACAAAACCTAGCTATCCTCATTGGGAAGCACCGGTGTTGTTGGTAAAGAAAAAGGATGGAGGCTTAGGATGTGTGTTGATTACCGGAGAACTAAACAAAAATTACTATCAACAACTAACATCCCCTCTAATGATTCGACGATTTGATCAATCAACTCCAGGGAGCGAATTACTTCTTGAAAATCGACCTCCGATCCGCTATCTTCAAGTTAAGATCCAAGAGGAAGATGTTTCTAAATTGGTGTTTCGAGCTCGGTATGGTCACTATGAACCCTTAGTTATGCCTTTCGAACTGACTAATACAATCGCTGTTTTCATGGATCACCCGAACCGAGTTGTAAACCGTACTGCAACAAAATTCATTATAACATTAATAATGATCTCTTGATGTATTCGAAAACTGAAAATGAACCTGAACAACAATTATGATCAATTTGGAGGCGTTGAAGCAGGAGGAATTGTCCAAGTATGAATTCTAACTACAAGGAATATGGTTTTTCGAACACGGAATTTGCATACACCCGAGCAAAACTAATAAACACCAGAGTCAACAAAAGAAATTCCCCAAATTTTGGAACTAGCTGAGTATTATTGGCGCTTCATTGTACCCTTTCCAGTTTAGCCCAACTTTTAACCCTTTCAACCTAAGGAAATTGATTTATGATTCGGAAGGAGAACAAGAAATGGTTTTTAAACGTTAAGACAGAAACTATGTTCAAAACCGATGCTAAGTCTCCCGGAAGGGACTGATGATCTTGTAATTTATTGGGATACATTCCGAAAAGGGTTAAGAGTGCGTATTTGTAGGTTCCCAGCCGGATCTACACGAGATATCGCGTTCTACGTAGGTGCAGAATCCCTACGTAAGACGTTACGAGTATAGAAAACAATACGAGCTAACACACGATACGATAACCAAACACACGTTGTATTCCAACCGTAAACACGTGATACTATGATCACTGATACAAAACTCTCTGACTCGAATACACGAATAATAAACTCTTAATCTATTGAATAAGCCGTCACAAACAGCTTATATAAACACGACAACTTCGCCTGGTATGTTCAGGCGAAGTTGTCCCTAACTTCGCTTGTCTAACAAGTTCGCCCATATAAGCGAACTTGTTAGTAACTTCGCTTACATACAAAACTCAAATCTAACTAACACGATTACAGACACTCGACACTGAACTACTGACATCATGCACCAACAGACTCCCCCTTGGCAGTAGCTTCATCTCTTTAGCTTCAAACACGTGTCTTGTAATCTTCAATCTTCTATCTTCAAGCATGTACTCCTTCTCGAACACAAACCGAGACAACTCTTTGATATTTCCTCGCTTCGTCTTTCCAAGCAGGAATATAAAATATCTTCTTGTCATTCAACACCTGCAAATCAGCTTGCGATAAGTTTACCAAGTGCATCGGATCGTACACTCTAAGAACCTCTTGTTCATCTTCGTCTTCCATCACTGCCTCAACTGTCTCACAATCTACAAACCACCACTTCAGGTCTTTAAGCACATCCTTGGGCATTAGCTTCATCGGTACTTCTTTCAAACACCGGATCGGTTTATACTTCATAATCATCCAAGGCTTTCCATCAGCTCTCAAACCTCTATCCTTGTCTTCAACAAGTTTTCCCTTTTATGGCTTCAACAACTCAAATTTCTTCTCTTTTATACTCTCTTTCCACACAATTTTCCCAATGACTCTAGCCATATTATCGTCACTTCTGTTTATCAATCCCAATCTGGCTAAGTCTTTCACTTCACATTCTGGCAGTGTATTCAACGATCTTAACATCCTTCTAAAGTACTGAACACCGTCATACCTTTTAATCACGAAGAGCCTCAACTGCTCATCATATATCCAGCAAATAATCCCTTTCTTCGCTTCAACATAGCCTTTAATGTTGTAACTCTTCTTAAACATTGTAGGGACAGCCGGTTTCTTCGTTTTGACGAACCACTGAGCATAGCCTTCCTTCCATCTTGGCTGCTCTTCCCATTCAGACTCATCACTTGCCATCTCATTACTCATATATGCTTTCTCAACATCTGGAATGCCATGCTCAATATTTTCCTCAACTATCTCTCCCTCTTCTATCTCTGTATCAATCACAATCTCTTCACCAATCTTCTCTATCACATCACTCGGTAGTACATCATCATCACCAACCAAAACATCATCCATCTCCTCTACATCCACCACCACCACATCATCACCACCAGCTGCAGTTGTCGACTCCCCCTGAGTTGTGGAAGTTCCAAGAGCTTGATCAGTTCTTGGCAACTCACCACCTGCATCTTTCGATGCATTGGGATCATCGTCTCTATCATTTTGTCTCTTGGTCCTCAACTCATCGCCTTTACAGCTCGTCTCCCCCTGAGATGCCAAGAACTCCTTGAAAGCATCTATGATTTTACCATGTTGTACCAGCAGGGACGACTGCATCTGATTCTCTGTAACTAGGCGCTGAATAGCCTGGGTCTGGATAAGATTAATCCTTGACTGCTCTGCCACGACCCGTTCCAGTGCTGCTATTCGTTCAGAGTCTGATAGGGTTGCATCGAAATCGAACCTCATATGTGATATATCTTGAGTGTACTGAGGAGGGATTTCCGATGTCACCGGGACCTCAGAAGTAGAAATAGCGTAACCGCAGGTGGTATCGTCACCGATAGCCCTGCAGTGGCCACAACAGTCGACTCTATATATTGTGCCACGACCTCCGATGGAGTAACGGTCGGAGGCGGCAATGAAACGATCTCAGGAGTCGAAAGTTGGAAAGTAGTGGGTGGGAGGCCAAAAGTAGACGAGGTAGCCACCACGGGAACACCCGTAGCGCTTGGCCTTGTAACCTGTAGTGATGAGGGAACCATTGTCATACCGGATAGTGCTGGTGGAGTGAAACGTACCACCCTAGAGCTCTCACCGGCTCCTGATCCTGCACCTATCCGTTCCCTTCTTGACCTCCGGATCAACTGTTGTACCTCTTCCTCATAATCAGACTCGCTGTCATCAACAGTTCTCTTTCTCTTCCCATGTAGTCTTTCTCGAGTTACCATAATCCTTCTCGCCTCTGCCACTTCATCATCAGAATCTGAGCCAGCCACCGTTGTAGCTGCCCTAGTAACATTCACAGTCGAAGTACATTCAACCGGAACCTGAACGTTCTCCTTTGGATCCACCCGATCCATATCAAAGAAGCCTTGACCACCAAATGCTGCATCAAGGTCCACATTCTCCTCCGGTGACACAACAGGAGCAGCAGGTATAGCTTGAGGTGCTCCTGCCTGTTGTGGTGCCGGGTCCCTAAACTCGTCCCCTCGTGCAGGCACATACCCCGGGTTGATCAAGTACCCAAAGAGTGGAGTATGCCGAGGACGGAGCTCAGGTTTGCTCCTCGCACTGGAGGATCTACATTGGGCGAAGATCCGTTTGTTCACACTCTCAACGTATCGGATCGGACGGCGCTGAGGAAGCGTTGGTGCAACATGATTCAAGATCATTTGTAGGAATCTTGGATACATGATGAATCGCTCACGCGCCATCGCTCTTCTTTGACGATCAATCTCATAAAAGACCATCTGACTAAAGCTGAATCGCTTGTTGTATGTCAGAGCAGTCATCGCTGACTGCATGGTCGCGCCCATGCCATCAGTGCCCGCCTTTCTCCCTGACATGCATACAATCATGACATGCATGAGAAAGCGCCACTGGTCAAGTAAAAAGCCTTTCCTCCTCTGTGTATCACCCAAGGGACCAGAGTATCCCATCCTCAAAAACGCTCCATCACGGAAATGAGCTACAAACTCTGTTGGGTCATCCCTTGTCTCATTCCCAAATCGTACAGCCGCCCGGATTTGTTCAGAAGAGAACTGAACAATCTGATTGTTGACTGTTGCGCGCATCACCGGGGCTCGACCCTACAATCGTATTCTATGGTCTGCCAAAAATCCTCAATATTGGGAAAGGATATTGGCAGAGTTGTAGTAATCGCGTGGAATATCCTCGAGCGTAAAAGAAATGTGATGATTTCGCGGAAATCATCAACTCCGCTCGCCTCCGGGTCTAATGTTATGTACATGTTGTGACCCGGGAAGAACTATCTCTGGTGATCACCTCCGTCATCACCGCCTGCACCACCTGCTCCAGCAACAGCAGCCATATCTGCAACAAACAGGTTAAGTTAGATAAACTTCAAAGCGAATCACAAGTTCGCCTGTTACCATGAGCGAAGTTGTGATCAATTCTGTGTAGGCGAAGTTAAAGGTGAGGCGAAGTTGGGAAACAACTTCGCTTCAACTTGAACTTCGTCTAATAATAGTTAAGTAAAATGGTCCAGGCGAAGTTACGGATAACTTCGCCTAATCACAACATCGCCTCATAAACTGTTTCAAAATCAATAATCAGGCGAAGTTAAACCTCAGGCGAAGTTACGGATAACTTCGCCTAAACTGTAACTTCGCCGAATTCGAATCGGCAACAGTTAGGATTTACGAACGACGTGTAGATGATGATTTCGGAGATCGAGGACTCCGAAATACATGATTTTATGAAGTTTTAGACGTTCAAGTAATTTACTATCACGTAAAAACAAGTTTGAAATCGGGTGTTTAAGGTTTCGAAAGACGAGGTCGAGAATCGAGTCGAAACGACCGATGATTAACCTCAAAAGACATTGATAATATGATAAACAAACCCTACACACCTTGAATTTGATTAGAATCGAAGTAACAAAAACAGATGATTGATATCGATAAGTTCGCTGAAATTTCAGAGAGTATAAGTTCGCTGAATGTTGAATAATGAAACTGTTTGACCTATAAACTTCTTTATATAGGGTCAAAGTTAGTACAGGCGAAGTTATCGATAACTTCGCCTATTCCAGGTGAAGTTATGAACAAGTTCGCCTGTATTTACAAAACAAACCCCTATACTTTTAACAATTTTCAATAAAGTTTTTAAAACATCCTTTAAAGCGTTAAATGATACGATCAAGACCAAGTAACCAGGTATAAAATCAACCAATTACAAAAGTAACAAAAATTTGAAAAATTAAAGTACACGGGATCAAATTTCAGTCTCGACAGGGACTACCATGTTTTAGAAAAGATCCGAACAGGAATCATACTAATTTTGTGACTGTCACACAGATCCGTGTTCAGCTGTATTATGACATAAAGAAACAGGTTGTAAGCAGGTAATCTACTTAAAATGGTTTTCATCGTTTCTGTGATACGAGTTAGGTTCAATTAAGCTCAAAACTTAAGTGGGCAACAACTCAGAGATTATGATGCCTCATATCTATTCTCAAGGCGTATTTGGCTTTCCCCAAGTCACCCCGAATTGACCTCGACCCGTAGTGTCTGATTAAGTAGTAATTACTCTTCTCTCTTAGACTCTGCTTCCCGTTTACCTTCTTTCGTCTTGATTGACAATCATTAACATCATGAACTCTAGAATTTTTTTTTTTTTAACATGTATATACACAACTTCAAGTAGAAAATAACTGCAAGTCCCGAATCTGGATCACTGCAGCGTCTTGATACGCTATCTTCATGGGAATCAGAACACCCACGGGCTCGTGTATGACTGGGAAATCGCTTTTCTGCTTATCATTCGGAAATATATGTATGAAGACATGCACAACTCTTAAGGAGTTTCCACATAAAATCGAGTAGATTTAGTTAGTATCACTTCTACTTTTACGCACCATAAAAAGCTACCATGACATACAATGACTGTTCTAAAGTCTTTTAGGCCTTATAACTTCACTAGTTAAGCACACAGAATCAGTATATCTATCACTTTCCAAGGTTAGATCAATTTTCTGTTAAACATAGTAAAGGTACTTCTTACGAAGCAGTAGACTTGAAAAATAATTTCATCTCCCGCAAAGAAAAAATTTTAACATCAATCGCCCCGACCAAATCAAAGTCTTCAGGTGAACAGCTATCCCGAAGATCCAATGGATCAGCTGGACCAACCACATACTAGTATGTGTCCTTCTAACTAAGTATGATCGACTAATTTTCAGCGAAAGAATGAAAACTCATCATAAACCGCCCCGGTCACTTTCAGTCATCTGGTTAATGGCTATCCTCATATTCTACAAGTAGAAATGAGGACCAAACATATCCGAAGACATGTCCTTCAAACTGAGGCAACCGACATAATTCTAAGCGATAGTGACGTTTTTTTTTTTTTTTTTATTTTTTTTTTTTATTTTTTTTTATTCAAGCACAAACAAATGACATGGTTACTCGGGATTGATCATCCCATTCAGCTCAACAAGGTTTTGAAATCTAGTTTTGTCAAAAGCTTTCGTGAACAAGTCAGCGAAATTATCTAACGTGTCAACCTTTTCGAGCTCAATCAGTTTCTTCTCAGCACAATCCCGTATAAAATGATGACGTATGTCAATATGTTTAGTTTTACTGTGCTTCACGGGATTGTTAGTTACTGAGATAGCAGCAGTGTTATCAATGCAAATAGGAGTAAGTGAGAAATTCAGACCATAATCGCGCAACTGTTGTTGAATCCAAAGAACCTGGGAGCAGCAGTTGGATGCTGCCATGTATTCTGCTTCACAGGTTGAAATTGCGACCGAGGTCTGCTTCTTGCATTGCCACGACACTAGTCTGCCACCAAGAAACTGACAACCACCAGTTGTAGACTTCCGACTCTGATTGCACCCTCCATAATCAGAATCTGTGTAAGCGACTAGCTCCAAGTCTCCTCCTCTCGAGTACCACAACCCCAGCTTCGGCTTGCCATTGAGATACCGCAGTATCCTCTTCGCATCCTTCAAATGAGATTCTTTTGGGTTTGCCTGAAAGCGTGCACAAAGACAAACAGCAAACATTATATCAGGCTTAGAAGCAGTTAAGTACATTAAAGTACCTATTATAGCCCGATATTGGGTTGGGTCCACGTCTGCATCGTTGTCTGAATCAGCACCCAATTTGTGATTGACGTAGACTGGAGTATCATATGGAGTGCTGTCCTCCATCTTGAAGCATTTGAGAACATCATGGACATACTTCGTCTGATGAATGAACATCCCGTCTTTCCTCTGATCAACCTGCAATCCTAAAAAGAAAGTTAGTTCACCCATAGCACTCATTTCAAATCTCTTCTTCATGACGGCCTCAAACTCCTGACACATGGAGACTTTTGATGCAGCAAAAATAATGTCGTCCACGTAGACTTGCACCAGCAGAAAGTCGCTACCCTTTCTCTTGAAGAACAATGTGCTATCAATTTTACCTCTTTCAAACTCATTCTCAAGCAAGTAATCTGATAAGGTTGAATACCAGGCACGAGGTGCCTGATGTAGTCCATACAGCGCTTTACTTAGCTTATACACGTGATCGGGAAAGTCAGGGTCAGGAAACCCCGGAGGTTGCTCAACATACACAACCTCATCGACTTTACCGTTTAGGAATGCACTCTTCACATCCAACTGAAAGACCTTCATCTCCTTATGAGCAGCAAATGCCAAAAACAGACGAATGGCTTCCAATCTTGCTACAGGAGCAAACACCTCATTGTAATCAATCCCCTTTTGTTGATTAAAGCCTTTAACAACCAGCCTCGCCTTGTTCCTGATAACAATCCCTTTCTCATCTCTCTTACATTTGAAGACCCATTTCGTGCCTATCGCATGCACATTCCTTGGTTTTGCAACCAAGTTCCATACTTCCATTTTCTTAAACTGAGCTAACTCTTCTTGCATGGCTTCGACCCACGAGCTGTCCTTAAGAGCCATTTGATAGTTCTTTGGTTCAATTTGGCTGATAAAGCAGGTGTACAAGCACTCGTTGATTATGCCTGATTCTTTAATGCTTGTGTAAACACAGGTGTGCTCATTCAAGCTTTGTCTTGTTTGTACACCAGCGGACAGATCACCTATCACGTTCTCCAAAGGATGATCTTTGTGAATTCTCGTAGTCGGAACCGAACTGACATTCAGATTATCTTCCAAGTTCGAAGATTGCTCATCAATCGGTGATTGATGTTGAGAGTGAAACGGATTGATGAATTCCTCTTCAGTAGAGGCAGCAGGGGTATTGACAGCATTTGATGAGGAAGGCTGACATTCATCATACTGTGGTCGTTGCACCAAAGTGTCTTCCTCATCGCATATCATCTTCGTAGCAATTCTTTCCTCAACTTCTGCAAAATCCAGATAAGGTATGTTAAAAGATTTAAAAAGTCTATCATAGTCGAAAACCCCAGCGGGTCCCGAGCTTGGTTTTGATGATTTGTAACTTGTGATATCAGTGTTACACACCACCTCAACCTTGCTGTTCGATGTATTAAAGACCCGTCTGTTGGGAGTCCCAACAACGTATCCGACTAAGATTCCTTCGTCGGCTACTTCACCAAATTTAGAATTGGTCTTTAATATCGAACATGGGGACCCGAATGGTTCAAGACCACACAAGTTTGGCTTTCTCCCATGCATAAGTTCATAACAGGTTTTATTTAATCTTTTAACAGTTAACACTCTATTAAGGATATAACAGGCTGTTGCAACAGCTTCAGCCCAGAACACCACGGGAAGTTTCGAATCAGCCAGCATGGTTCTGGCTCCTTCAATTAAGGTTCTGTTCTTCCTCTCAGCCACTCCATTATGTTGCGGTGTATACGTTGCGCTGTATTGGTGTTCTATCCCCTTCTGTAAGCAGAAGATCTCCATCTCATAGTTCTTGAACTCAGTTCCATTGTCACTCCTGAAGAATTTAACCCGTTTCCCCATGATATTCTCAACCTTGGTAATCAAATTCTTTACCATCTGCACTGTTTCATCCTTTGACTTCAGGAAATATACCCAGGAGTATCGAGAGAAATCATCAGTGATCACCAAGCAATACGATGTTCCTCCTAGACTTCTTACATTCACGGGACCGAAGAGATCCATGTGAAGTAATTCTATGGTACTGACAATTGAATTGACCTTCTTGGTGTGATGGGATTTCTTGTGTTGCTTTCCCTTTTTGCATGATAAACATTTGTCTTCAAAGTTGAAATTCTTCAAGGGAACACCCAGCACAAGCCCATTTTTGACAAGGTAGTTCGTTTTCCGAAGATGAATGTGCCCCATTCTCCTATGCCACAACTCGGACTCCGATTCAGTTGCTTTTGACAGAAGACATGATTCTTCTGTGGTCATCTCAGTCGATCTCATATCCATATATACGTATTCTTCACTCTTGGAGCCTTCATAACAATCCAATCCTCTGGTATCTTAAAACCAGGATACAACACAATCGCTTCATTCTTTGTAAAATGTACGGTGTAGTCTTTGTCACAAATCTGCGAAACACTCAGCAGATTCTGCTTCAGTTCTTCAACAAAATTTACTTTCTACAAAGTCATTTTTCCATTCGACACCGTCTCTATTCCTGTAATTCTTCCACCGCTCTCTCCTGCGAAACTCACTTTTCCTCCTTGAACAGGTTTCAAGTCGTGTAACAATTTCTTGTTACCCGTCATGTGCCGGGAACAGCCGCTATCCACAACCCATTGATTGTTGGCAGCCCTGTTCAACTGTTCCTGCACGATTAAAGCAGATGATTAAAATCTGGGGACCCAAGACCGATTGGTCTTGGGTCGATACATTCTGTACCTTGGCTGTCCAAAGTTAGTATCATAATAATTTCTGTGAGTCCTAACAGGATACCTTCTTGTGGATTGACCATGAGGCCATCCAAACCTTCGTGAATTAAGAGAATTATTACTTAAGGTTTGGTTGTTAGCAGTGTAAAACTGAGATCTATTTTTTTGAAAACCTGGATTAGTCCATTTTCTGAAATTTGATGGGTTTTCATTTTTACCATTGTATTGATTAGCGTTGGTTCTTTTCTCAGATTTTGAAGTCCTCACACCTCTGAATTTCTGCTTCAGAGGGCAATCAGCAACAAGGTGTCCTATTTGATTACATCTAAAACAACTCCTGTGTTCAACTTTCTTATCTATAGTTGTCTTAGATGTTGAGGCTGCATTACTGCCCGTTTGTCTCACATATGATGGGACATACGGGTTTAGTGGAGACTTCTTTTCAGGTGTTTTATTTTTCTCTCCACTTTTCGGTAACACTTCCTCTTGTTTTGTCTCACACGACTCAGAGGACTTGTCTGAGTTAGATGAGACAGGACTCGGAGCAGAAATCTTAACACTTGCAACAGGCTTACTAACTTCTGGTTCTTTAGTAGTAACTTGAACTGGAACTGTCTGACCATAGTCAACATCAACAGATTTCTGATTACTAGGGTCATAAGTGTAATTATGATTGAAAGGTGGTGGAACTTCATGATAACCAATTCCTCCTCTTTTTGGGGAACCTTGATCACTAACGAGGTGATCAAGTATAGCGGAGGAATTTCTGAATTGCTCCAGTTTCCTGTTAAGTTCCACCACTTTTACCTGGTGATCAGCTATCTGTTTTTCCCTTTCAGCTATTAGTTTGGTTTTCTCTTCTAGAACCTCATAGCTAAGATCAATCACTTGAATTTTTTCAGCAAGCTTTGCTTTAAGACTTTTAATATCTTTCTCACTAGCTTTAATTTTTACTTTGTAACTATTTTCTCTAGCATTAGTGAAATGATGATCTTCTTTTAAAGTTTTAAATTGCGCATCCAAACTAACAAACTGATCAATTATAGTTGTCAGTTGTTCAGACAGATGTTCACACTTAGTACAAGGGAGTTCAGTACTTACCTCGGAGAGCTAGTATGCTACATCTGCCATGTATGCTTCATTTTCACCAGTTCCCTTCTTCTCACTATCTGCAGTTTCGATGTTTGCCAAATTGGCATGTTCAAATACTTCTTCAACATGCAGATTCCAGTTGTACTCCTCATTCTGTCTGGAAATCATGGCTCTATAGTCATTACCACTACCACTCTGCTGTGTAGATCTGTTTTGACTGCGTTCTACAGGTTCATTTTTGCACTCTTTTGCAAAGTGGCCATTCTGCTGACAGTTGTAACAGCGTACCTTCGACTTATCAAACCCTGGCTAATCTCCGACAAACTTCCTGCCAGTCTTCTTCATGAACCTCTTCACCCTTCTGACAATCATAGCCATCTGCCACTGCAGATCCATCTCCTCCAGATCATCAGCATCGATCTGATCATAGTCTTCATCCAAAATTGCAGGATCAACAATCTTACCCTGAATGTAGTTCTCATACGAAGCAATAAAAGATGCATAGAGAGCAAACTGCTGTTCAGCAGATTTAACACTCATGGGCATCTTCGAGTAGTTGTTGTTTGACACACTTGGGGAAAAACTACTCTTGGTCGCTTGAGGTTGAGAAGCATTTGATCCTCCAGCTACAAAGCACATATCACCGTTCATGTTGAGAGATACATGTCCTTCATGTGTTGAGCTCGCGCCTGACTCTCCCTTAGAGTAATAAGTAGATGATTCAGTTTTCGAACTTGATCCAGAGTTAACCTTTGCACCATACATACCCGGATCTTGAACCTGATCGGTAGGTGTCTCCTTTCGTACCATGTTCAGTTCAAACGTTCTTAGCTTGTTAACTGCTGTCTCCATGTCATAGTCAGCAAAGTCTTTGTCTTCTCTCATCAACACAGTATACATCTCCCATTTCGGTGGGAGAGCATCAAGAAGCTTTTCAACAATCTCATCTTCTTTGTAAGCAATTGAATAGTTGCTGAGTTCAGTCATCATATGATAATATCTAGTGATGATATCATCAAGTGATTCATTTTTCAGATACTTGAAGACCGAGAATTGGGTTTTTAGAAGTTTAATTTTCAATGCACGAATTCCCACATTGCCCTCAAACCGGTTCTCAAGTGCTTCCCAAAGCTCTCTAGCAGTTTTATACTTTCGGAAGGTATGAAGTATCTCTTGTGGAAGAGCCATTGTAATTGCTGCATGAGCTTTGCTTTCTGCCTCATACATTTTCTTCTCCTCTTCTTCCATCTCTTTGTATTTCTTGATCTGATCACGACCTTCATACTCAGCAGTAGGTGGAATGTAACCATCTTGTATGCACACCCACATCTTGGCATCTTGATACTTGACATATTGTTCAAAACGATCTTTCCACGCTACATAATCAGTTTTCTTAAGCATCTTAGGTGCCTTTGTAGCCGAACCCGCTTCTACTTCCATCTTTACCGGTTCGGTAATGTTTATTGAAGACATCTTTTTCTAAACTCAAAGAAATCCAAAAATAAAAAAATTTATTTTCAAACAGCACTGTAGGCGAAGTTGTGGATAACTTCGCTTAAAACTTAACTTCGCGTGAATTTGTAACTTCGCTCACTTTCTTAAATTCGCCGGATTGGCGAACTTGAGAATAACTTCGCTTAAGTTGAGCGAACTTGGGAGGTAGGCGAAGTTGTGGGTAACTTCGCTTGAGGTAAGCGAACTTGAAAAGGTAGGCGAAGTTGTGGATAACTTCGCTTAACCTTATATCTTCGCCGAAACCCTACTAACAGTGACGGCAACTTCGCCTGATGAACACGAAGTTTCTGCAGATTAGATTTCTGGGTTTTTCGAGGTTTGTGAAGGTGCTATGGGTTGTTTAAGATTGTAGGAGGAGAGTATAGCACAAAAGCTCAGAAAACTCGTCCCGCAAATAGTCGAACGGAACGATTTCTATACCCGCGTGATAATCCCGAACCACACAATAGAGCAAATGCTCTGATACCAATTGTAGGTTCCCAGCCGGATCTACACGAGATATCGCGTTCTACGTAGGTGCGGAATCCCTACGTAAGACGTTACGAGTATAGAAAACAATACGAGCTAACACACGATACGATAACCAAACACACGTTGTATTCCAACCGTAAACACGTGATACTATGATCACTGATACAAAACTCTCTGACTCGAATACACGAATAATAAACTCTTAATCTATTGAATAAGCCGTAACAAACAGCTTATATAGACACGACAACTTCGCCTGGTATGTTCAGGCGAAGTTGTCCCTAACTTCGCTTGTCTAACAAGTTCGCCCATATAAGCGAACTTGTTAGTAACTTCGCTTACATACAAAACTCAAATCTAACTAACACGATTACAGACACTCGACACTGAACTACTGACATCATGCACCAACAGTATTAATGTAGAAAGACAAGGTTACGATATACGCTTCCTAACGATTAAAAGCACACGAGAAGAATTATACTATCTTTGACCCGGAGTATGGGACGATTACTTTTACACCTAAGGCATGGGAATACTATTTATATTCCATTAAATGCAGAATTTACATGAATCACAAAAGCTTATGAGCTGCAATTGAACGGTCAAAACTCAATATGGGGTAAAGAAGACGAGTAGAGTCGTGGAACAATTGTAGTTTAGAAAAACCAATGCCTTAAGATGAAGGGATAAAGTTAAACATTGGAAAGTGCGGGTATTTGAAACGATTGTTTAGACAAACATTATCAGGCATATTCATATCACCTAAAACAAAAACCTAAGAGCATAACATTTGGGAAACAAAATCTTGTACGGGGACGATAAGAACTTTGGAAAGGAAAACCTGGGAAATTCTATACCTCCAACAAACCGAGTCTAGATTCTAACTTTTGGTAAACTATGTGATCTGATCATGGACAAAGCACATAAGTCCAAAGATTCTATTCATCCAGGTGCTGGCAATATGTACAAAGATTTAAAGGAATATTATTGATGGTCCGATTGTCTGACTTGTGCTAGAATTAAGATAGAATGTCAAAAGCCCTCTGTAATGTTACAACAACCGGAAACACCTGATGAAGTGGGAACAGATTACTATGAACCTCGTAACACCCTTTCATAAATCATTTCGAGAAGACAGTCCAGTCAGGCTACTAGTTGACCCACTAACTTAATTTGCATACTCTCTCCTGATCCATAACAACTACACGATTGAAAGGCACGCCTACAATTATGTCAACAAAATCATACCTCGACATGGTATGTCTATTTCGATTACTTCGGACTGAGATAGTTATTTCGCCTCTTATGTTCTGACAAACTTAAGAAACCGAATCGGTTTAACCACGACCTGCTGTTCCTAAACAAACGATCGATTTGGGCAAACTATACAAACACTGAAAGAATTACCAAACCTTAGAAAAATTTAGGACCAACATTTCCATTGGTCCAATCGTTAAATACTAATAGTTATCATAATATTATACAAGCGGCAGTGTAACTGGTACAATACGAACGAGAACATAAATTGATACTTTATTAGACTGAAAGTTGATAACACTCAATATGTGAAATCCAATTTGATTCCGGAAACCACATATAAAACTATATCGATGTACATAATGAATTGTTGACCTTTGAAAAGTGTTATTCGAGTTGAGGAAACTGATAAGTTGACATCAACATATATGGAACTGTACGAAGTTATCCTGAAATTTAATCTCATAGCAAATTGACTAAATCCATATTTAGTGTCGAGTTTTAGTCCTACTAATAATTTCCTATATACCAAAAAAAACAAGTGCCTTATTGATGAGGAGGCGATAGTACCGCTTGAAAACTTATTCATAACTAAACTTGTAAGGAACCGGTATAAATAATGGATGGAAAAATCAAACAGTTACGACTCAACAAAATTACATTGATCAAAGTTCGGTAAAATCCACAACGGGGAACCAATTATATTTGAAAACGAAAACAGAAAATCCTGTTTATCCCTAAGAAGCATATAATTGATATATTGAATTTCGGGGAAGAAATTTCTTAACTGGGAAAGAATGTGACATTCGTGACATAACCGTATACACCTCAGTATTTGTAAACCGAATAAGCGATTAACCGCTTATTGTGTATCGAACAAACGATTAACCAAACGGGTCTGGTTATGACCCAAATATCCCAGGGGACCATCTATAAGAGATATACGATTAATATAAGTTAATATATTAGTATTATGGCCTTAGTTCGATAGCAAACTAGTTAAATGAAAACATGCTCGTTTAACTACCCGCTATAGATTTAAACGCGAAAGATAGTGACAAACCAAGCATTGTATCGTTCGTTAAGATGAAAAAGACTTACCAAACACTTATTTGAAATGTTTTAAGCAATCCGTGAAAATATTTTCGAATTTTACAAACGTATATTATGTTTTTATAAATTTATACAAAAACAATCGAAAAACATTCGTTTTCGCTCTGTTTGTCGTACCTGATATATTTTTCGCGCCAAAAACTGAACCCAAAATAAATTTAGACTTGGCTTTTCTTGTTCGGGCATGCAAAACACGGCATACGAGCTAAATGAGGCCCAATGGGCTTTTTTTTAAATTTCCGGTCGCTAAAGGGGGTTACCCCCCCAAGTCTTTGTATTTTTAGATATAATAGCTAGAAGATATTTTGCACCATATTTCATGAGATCTGTAGGTTTTTCTGCTCCTCACCATAAACTCAAGAAACCTAAGGTAAACTTCAACTATTAATCATTTTAAGCATGTTTAAGGTTGTTTAATTCCGTATAAACATAGTTTGGTTACCAAAAATCATTCCTAACCATGTAAAAATCTTAAAAATAGTCTAAAAACATATTATGATCATACACATGGTTAGGAATCAGAATCATACTCTTTTTTGGCCATAAACATGGATTAGAGGGTTTATCCAGCGTTTTTACGGTGCAAAAGTTCGGTTTAACACCCTAGCCGAAACCTTAAGTTTCAAGGCTGCCATGTTGATGAAACGTGCTTGGTTTGTGATGTAGGACCTGTAATTAGCTTATATAGAAGCACGAGAACCCGGAAATTGGATTAGGAGAGCAAAAACGGATGAAAACCGCAAGGGTAAGGTCGAATTGCTCGATTACGGGCTGTTTAGGATTCGATTGTGATGTGCATATTGTTAGGTTATAAAGTTTTGCAGGGACATCAGGGACAATATGATTGAGTCAATGTTCAAATTTTGCAATTTTTTCGACCATCCGAGAATATTTGGCGAATTACCGAATTGGGGTGTTTATTTGGGAAAAAGAGTTAAAATGCTTCAAAAATTATGAAATTTTGTGGGGAACTCAGATTTGGTATACTTTGATCACATATGAAATTCGAGAGAAATTGGAAAAGCCTAAGCAGTTTTTTTTGCATTTGCGTTTAATTGAATTTTCATAGTCGTTTTTAGGCTCGAAAAGGATATTTGGAAAGATTGTTAGAGTTTGGAAATTTTCTAGGTTATTTTAGGATATATTCTGGTCACTCAGAAAATTTGGTGGGTTTTTTGAAGATCGTTTGGTATAAACGGATGATTTTCGGGCTAAATATAGCAGATAAAATGAATTTTTATAATTTAATAAATCAGTAAATACTTCCAGAATTATTTTTATAAAAATCTACATATTTTAATTGATGAATGAATAAATTTTCATAATTTAAGGATTAACAGGTAATTAATTGTGCTAATTTAAAGATTAAACAAATTAAATTCTAATAAAAACCGACAAGTTCGTGATTAACGAATCTGTTGGAATATCAGAACGCCAAGAGTAATCAAAAATCATATTTTTGAATTAATTAAGTAAAAGCGAACTTTTTGTGAGAAACGGACAATTTGGATAAATCATGCGCATTTTTCTCTAAATCAAACTAAATAAACGGAAATGAGCCCCGCAGTGAATCCAGAACCCCAATATGTGATCTTTCTTTATAACTTAATCATTTTATCGACCAACACATTTGCCCAAGCTTACATCCCAATAACTGTTTTCTGAACGCTTAAACGAACAACTTGGCCAGCTGGGAAAACAGGGAAACTGAGCAAAGTTCCGTTTTAAGTATTATACATTGAACAACATCACAATCTAAGCCTATTGACACTTTCTGGGTGTACGAGCTATACCCAGATTAGTTATACAGCCCAGTCTAGTATAATGATTATATAATATTAAAATGTTAATATTTTTATAATATTGATTATAGGGGCTAGTGATACGAGTCAAACGAACTACAAGCTGACGCTGTACTGAATCCCTATTAAACCGTGAGTTTCATGACCCTACTTTAAACTGTTTTTAAGAATTTTTTGGGTGAAAAACATGTTGATACGTATCTATATACTATGACTTGTTTGATGATGGGAATTATCGAAGTGCTAACACACAAAAATCCCCACGAACACAGTGATTAACTTCGAGCCGGTGGCTTGTGAATAGTACTATTTGTTTAACAAACCAAACGGAATCGACCTGGTTGCCATGTCACATAGCGCCGTTTGCACGTGACCATACTTATACAAACAGGCTATGTAGTGTTAGACATAGCGACCGGGGCATGTTGTGGGGCAAAAGGAGAGCCACAGTGGCTGATTGGGCGTGGGAAATGGATGCACGCAGCACAAACAGTCAAGGCTTCACTGTAGCTTAGCATAATTACATCATAAACATACAAACCAACATACTTGTGAACGTACATATATATACATACTTGCGTATTTACAAATTATGATTGTTGTACGCACAACTGATTTTTTAAAACTCGTGAAACTCACCTATTATTTGTAGTTGACCCGTTTTAACATGTTTTTCAGGTAATGGATTGGATTAGAAAGTCAATGTGCTACGTGTTTGACTTACGATCAATGCTGGGTGAATTGATGCAAGTGTGCTACTAGGAAGTAAAGCCGCTTAACGGGCTGGATTTAGTTTGTATCACCTAGTTGTAGATGAAGTTAGATCAATGTAAAATATTCTAAAGTAGTTTGTAGCGATTTTTATAAACAATGTGGTTGATATCAGAGGTGTCTGTTACATTTCCGTTTTACACTTCCGCAAATCACTTAACGGGGTGTGACAACCATGATGATGGACATTACATCTGTTGCACTTTGGTAAATTCCCACGATACGAGCCTTGGTTCTCTGTCGATTGTTGATTGAAGGCACGATGGTTGTCAAACCTTCTTGATTGTTATTGCTGAGACTGGTGGGTGATGGAATATTTGTTCTGAGTGTTGTCCTCGCTTGCATTTGTTATCCACCGGAGTAGAAGCAGATGCACCTTTTTAGGTAATGTTCCTTGCTGCACGACCTGCTTAGTAAGCTTGTGTGCTAGTCGAATGGCTTGTTGAATTGTTCCAGGGTTTGATGAAGTCACCATGCATTGGATTTGGGGGGTAAGACCGCTGATATATATTTCCACCCGCTTGTAGGCAGAAGTCGCCATATTTGGACGTAATGTGGCCAACTCATGAGAACGGTTAGTACCGATACCACCATTTTAAGATTCCAATATTCGGTTTCTAGCTTCTGAATTTCATCTCGGGGGCAGTACTCTTCTCGCATCTAGTCTTTAAAATCATTCCAGGGTGTGGCATTTGCCACCTCCAATCCTAACGTTTGAGTCTGAGAGTTCCACCTTGCCAAAGCAACATTTTCCAGTGTGTCGGAGGCGAATTTGACTTAATCGGCTTGAGGAAAGTTAAACATGGCGAAGGCCGACTCAAGCTTCTTGAACCAATGCAGAAGGCTCACAGCAGCATTAGCTCCACTAAACATGTGGGGTTTACAATCCATGAAGGTTTTGAAGGTACACGTCGGGGGATTAGCCTGTTGTCCACCTGGGCTAGTAAGAAAAATGGGTTATACGCATAGGTCAGCCTCGACTACGGAACTCATAAAGAAAGTTTCTAAGGAGAGAAGAAAAAAAAATTATTAGCCGGAGATACAACATAAATATTCACCTCCTGGGTGTGCGGCTTGATAAGCCGCAAGAGCTTCATTCACCCGATCATTAATCAATGCAATGAGTTGCGCCTATGTCATGTGAATGCGTGGATGAAATCTATTAATGCGTTGACATGTTTTGAAATATGACTTTTTACTGAGCCTTGAAAACGGTTATAGACTGGTTTTTCGAAAACGACCTAGTTCACTATAACCAATGGCAATGATACCAATCTGTCACACCCACAAATTTCCACTAGCGGGGTTTTACCGTGAGGCGCGTGACACACCAGGATCCAACCATTCTTCATACCAAACCAACACGTAAAATAATTTAAAAACATAGTTTAACGCTCGTTAAAATATGAGTTTCAAAACAACCAAATCAAATAAGAAGTTTTTTGCGAAAGCATAAAGAAAACATTTTTAAGAAAACACAAGTATCACGTACCAAAACATGCACAACCCACAATACTTAAAAGAAGCCAACTGAAGTCTATGCAAATAATAAAAACTCCAAGCAAGCATGCTATGTGCTCCTTAGCACTACCTAGCGACCTGGGCAAGCATCAATACTCTAGTGTCAACACAGGGTTGGTGAGTGCACAAGTTAAAATAAAGAAAAATAATTATAATAAGTATAAGTAGATCTCCACATCTCAAATTCTATCAGGGTAGTTAACCCATTTACAAGCTACTAGACGGTTGAACCGAAGCTGACTGTATGTATGCCTTCCTACCAGGTCTATCATCAACACTGGCGTATAAAAGTTAGGTAAATAACACACTCGTTCTACGACATCATAGCCATGCTAGCACAACTAGCCCGAGTGGGGTTCGTCAAACCCAGTAGTACTACTCAATAAAAGCCCGCGATCCCATCCTATCGGTTCAAAGTAAAATAAGGACTTTAAGTGATAAAAGGGCATCTAGTATAAACTTGTGATATAAATGAGAAATTTTCATAAAAATCCGAAGTATTCCACTGCATTTTCCTCCAGAAAACCAGTATAAGAGCAAATCAGTGTTTTCTCCCCGAAAACATGAAAAAGGAAAATAGTTGGTGTTTTATCCCCGAAAACAAGTTTTCACAATCAGTTGGTACTTTGTTCTAGAAAGCAAGTATGAAAAGTATGAACTCACCTTAAGTATGCAAACGAGATTCCACGAACAAGCTTAACAATAGAAAGTGTGCCCGTCGAACCAATACCTAGTACAAGTATTAAGCTATGAGTAGGTGTTTAACAATACTATCCCTAGTACTCACGTAACGACCCAAACACAAACATAGATGATATGGTCTAAAATATACATATTATTTACACTTTTAAGTACTTTTGAACCAGGTTTTTATTGATTATTATTCTTAATTGGTTCACATGTGGGTTTTTAATGTTTTAAGAGACAATGAGCTAAAATTGAGTATCCATCAAACTTGAGACAATGAGCTAAAAAAGAATACTTTTACCATGCTTGAAGACGACAAGAATAAATGTCTATGTAATCAATGCATTTGCGACACTTAAGGGATATTTGGTCTTATAAATGTTTCACTACGTAATGAGATAAATAGTATTTTACAATTAAAAAAAAGAGATTAAATGCATGTAGTATTAATATTTGTTGGTATGCTTCATAACGTAATTATGTGATGCAAGTGAATTTATAGGAACTAAATTAATTGGGCTTACAGTTAATTGGAGCTTTGGATCAATAAACTGAATTATGGTGGACCAAGGTAAGAAGAAGGAAAGGCCACGATGACTTGAAAAAGAAACTAGGGTATATGAGATGTGTCGGCAATTATTAGAAACTTGGATTATATATATTATTGGTTGGAAAGCCCACAAGAAGCCGTCATATATACGAAGACATAAATTCCACACAGAAGTTCGTGAAGGAATATATTATTATTGTAGATATTGGTTAGTGGAGACAAGAATCAAGAAAAGCCAACCGCAAGTCAAATATTTGGAAGAAAGGGTTCAGCACGTACTCATCCAAACATCCTTATTATTCGGGTTGAATTTATTATTTTCGTTATGAATTTATTGATTGAACCTATTTATTATCTTTTGGTCTTGAGTATGGTTGTTGACTAAATCCTTAGACCGCCTAGGTTTATGATGAACCTTTGGTTGACGTTTGATTTTATTTGGGATTTGCTTTTCATTATGAGTTTATGAGTCAGTAAAGAGTTTAATATTATTTATTTGATGCATATGTGTGCTTGGTTTTATTTGGTGAATTTTATTGTTTCATAGAGTCTTTGGTGATTGTTTCATATCATAGATTCTGTTAGGTCATTTACTGGGTGTTCTTGACTAGTTTGTGATTGATTTATAATAAGATCATAGAAACAATATTATTAATCAAATAAATAAAAGTGTGATGCTAACTTAAAAAGCTGTAAGGTGATAGGTTATTTGATAGGTCTTGGTTGATTAAGATTGCTAGATTTAGTTCTTCGTAAGGAGTTCGTCTAGGCTTGATTTTTCAACTTTGTTTATTAATGTCGAATGAATTTATTAAACTACCGTTGATTTCCGCGCTGTAAGGTAGGATTTCGTATAAAGGTACTCGTTCATAATTAATTAGATAATGGTAAGGAAGTTTAATATTAAAACCGGTGTTCTTAAGAATTTATTAGAAATCCATAGGTGTCTTCTTGAGAAGGGCCAGGGTCCCGTTCGGATTTTCTTTTAAATAAATATTTTATGATCCCGGTTCCATAACAAAGCATTTTTCCAATTAATTGATAACTGAAACTTTGGGGATTCTAGCCTAGGTGGTTTTTCATCATCATCTGTTTTCAAAATCACTTTAATTGTCTTTTATTTATTTTATTTGTTTTTCTTAATTAGCCTAAAATTAGTTTTTACCAAACCCCCTATAATAATAATAATAATAATAATAATAATAATAATAATAATAATAATAATAATAATAATAATAATAATTAAACAGTTGTGTCAGTCAGTCGAGTCTAATTAGTTAATTTACGTAATTTAAAGTGTCTCGTGGGTTCGATATCCGGACTTACTTAGCTGTACTAGAGTCGATCGGTTCATTCGTCGGTTAGTAGTTTTAGTCGAGTTAAGAGTCTAGAATTATTACTTAGTGTCTAGATTAGCGTAATTTTAGTTAATAAATTTATAACTACTTTTAGCACATCAAGTTTTTGGCGCCGTTGCCGGGGACTCTTGGCGATTGCGTTATTAGCTTTGATTAGACTTACTTGCTATATACGTGCTATTTGTTTTGTTTTGTTTTTGAGTCGTAGGAGTCTAAGTAGTTTTTATTTTATTTTATTTTATTTTTATAATATTTGGTTAATATAGTTTAGTTTAATTACGTTAAATTAGTTAAGTTTTTTTCTGTAATATATAGTTTATTTCACTTTTATCTGGTCCTTGTGATCCTTTTCTATTTAAGATTATCTTTGTAGTGATCTTCATGGAGTGTTACTATGAGCCCAAATTTTGCCCGATATATGATAGGATGGGGAATGTTGTGGTTTGTAAGGACTCATCTGGTGCAATGATGGATTACATACCACATCCAGAAGAGATATTATTGGAGTTCAGGCGTGTCGTCCATAGCATTAATCCAAGTACACCGCTTTGGGATATTACGGATGCGTTTCAGTCAGGTTTTAAAAGTCGAATACAACTTAGTGAGCCAGTGATCGAGTTTGAGAATGTTGGTTTGCAGAATCAGATAGAGGAGTGTATTCCCTCTTGGGAGGACGAGTCAGATGAGGAGATCACTCAAGTAATGGAGACGAAAATGGACGATAAAGTCACACCTCCGGTTCCACAGGTTACTATTGCTAATTACTGGAGTGATTCTGATGATGAGATAGATGTAGAAGAGTGGGCTGCTTATCAAAGGTCTTTAGTGAAAAAAGAAGAGATAGAGGAGGAATTGGATTTGGGAGATTCACTAGAGTTCATGTTCGGTGTTAAGGAAGAGGTTGAGAATACGTTTTTTGAGGAGGATGAGATTTTGGATTTGGAGTTAGAAGGGTTGCCTGAGTATGATGAGATAGGCGAGTTCGATTCGGATGGTGACTTCGCATTTTTTGAAGCCCTACTAGAAGATATAGAAGTGGTGGTAGTGGAAGAATATCACAGCTGGCCCGTGGCACTTATAATAAATGTCGCTCATAAATCAAAACCACGGGAGAAGGCGAAGAGAAGAGCATCTGCGAACTGGAATAATTTGCAAGTCAGAAGATGGTCTACCGGAAAGAGGAAGCCGTTGAATTTCAAGCACGACCAGTCTTCTCGATACATGTCATGCATCCGGTTCATGCCAGTTAAGTTTAAATTTTGTTGGTCTGACCTGTTAAGGATTTTTAAATCATTTTTCCATTCCACCGAGAAAATTTCAATATTTTACAAGTACAGGGTGGAACTGAACGGGTTAGATAGGGTCCAGGTGAAAGAAAAACCTCCTGATTAAGTTTAAGTTTGGGGAGGTTTAGCGGAGTTTGTATCATTGTCGAGTCACTACCGTAGTTTTTTGGTAGTTCTTCTTTGTTTTTTGTGTTTTTGTGTTTTTTTAGTTTTTGCAGGATTGAGGGAAGATCCCCTTGAAGTATAAAGAAAAATTCAAGTGTGGGGATGGAGCAGCAGGAGCCGTATACTTTTATGATTATTTAATTGCTGTTTTATTCATGTTTATTAGATGGGTTGGTTGGTCTGGTTACATACGTTGAATGATTAATATCTATTAAGTTGATATGATGATTTTTAGATATTGTTTGTATTTTTGCCATGTCCATTCGTATACAAGAGAATGAGATACTGGTTGTTGAACACGTTCGGAGTTGGAGGGCAGCTTTGGAAGAAAATTTTGGCATCATATTTCATGCGCATATTACCAGCTAAGTCTTTTCCATTATCTTGCTTGTTTATTTTTGGTTTTAGATTTTTAGTTTTTTGTATTTCGAATTTCTTTTTATTTTTAGTCCTTATCCTTGCATTGAGGACAATGCAAAATTTAAGTGTGGGGACAGGATATTTGATTCGTAGTTTAATACTTAAAAAAAAATTGAAAAATAAAAGTTTTGAAAAAAAATGTCCCTTGAATAAGGTTTTTTGCATTATAATGGAAGATGACGATAATTATCGGAAATTGGTTTTTTAAACTACTAATAATATGAGATAATATAAAAGAAAGCGTACTAAGCTTGGGATGTGTCGGTAGGCCCAATTAGTCTTGAAATATTTTACATTGCATATTCTTAATAAACCTAATTAATCTTAGATTTTGTGGGTTCTCATCCTAGGGGGGATAGTGAAGCTGAAATTCGATAAGGCATAGGGAGTATTACCATATGCTGATTACCCTAAGGTGGTGAGAATTGAAAGCACTTTAAAATTAGCATGCCACTCCATTTTATGAAAATAAATAAAGAGTGGTGGTGCCCGCCAATGTCCAATTTATACAAGCTTTAGTCTATTAGTTATATATTTATAGGTTAAAGATGCCTAAGTTGTAACACCGTGAAAATACTCCATCTAGTTTTGGGCCAAAAATGTATATTTTAGAAGGTAAAGGGCTAAAAATGCAAAATCTGGAAGTAGAGGTACTGAAAATAGAAACTCTGAAACTTATACATCTTCGCGTATCGTGAAGATGCAAAGCAGAACATCTTCGCGTATCGCGAAGTTGCTGGCATACATTTCAACGTTATCCAGTGACGTGGTGACACGTGTCAGCATGGGGTTGATTTTGCAGCGCCGTCATACATCTTCGCGTATCGTGAACCGCCATACGCGAAGATGCACAAAATCGCCTATAAATAGGGCAGCTACGATTCATCCCTATTTCACACACTTAACCTAGGAATTTGAGCCAAGGACATTCCGAGGTGCCAAGGGCTATTTTTGCAAGGAAACGAGGAGTCGTTACGCTGTTAAACAAGCTGTTGATCTTGTAAACGAAGCACAAGCCGAAGTGCTGTTGATTTATTAAGTTCTTAAGTTTCGCCTAGCCGATTAAGGTAGGATTAAGGTTAAGTTACTTTACTAGTTACTTTAAATACATAGATATAACTTAGTTATGGGTATAGTCGTTAAACTGTTAATATTTTCCAAGTAATGTTTTATAAAGCAAAAACGATTGCTTCCACGTGAAGTAATGTTACCAAAACTATTATTTTGACTGGCACGTAGTAACTTGAAGGGGGGGGGGGGGTATCATTAGTAGACTATTCTTGCCTAAGGAAAGCAATTCGTATACATCCCAATCAACTGTGGGACTTGTTTGCTTACCTGGAGAAGTTTGCCAACGTGATATCTTTTATTAGGCCAAAGCGTGCTATTCCAAACGTCATATGTAAAGTCAAAGTATTTTCGTAAAACAACTATAACTATATTAAGGTTAGGTTAGACCTAAGAGTTTGCTGAACTGAATCAGACTTCAAGTCTGTTGATCAGACTTCGAGCCTGCTGAAACTGAAACAGACTTAAAGTCTGCTGAATAATACCAACTAAGTACTTATGCAAACCTATTATGATATATAGGTTAATAGAATACTGAAGCCAAGGAGGTTGATATTTCCAACTGATAATATAAGGTGAACACGTTTAACTTTTACTATCTGAACTGATTTTACTCTTGTAATAGACAGGTTGTTTATTACAAAGAGTCTGATAAATGTTTGCGTGAGATATATCTCTAAAATCGTTATAATACAAAATAGATAATAAAAACCAACTCAGACCGAATACACATGTGTCTGGATCTAAACTTAACTGATAATTGGCATACAAAACCAAGTCAGTCATAACCAGTTCTCTAACAGGGTTACATAGCCTAGGGGAAGATTGTCTCCAAACAGGGGCTATGTACTCGGGGAACCTTTGAATTATGTGTGTAGGTCAGTGGTATAAATCCCGAGAATGGACAGGCATTCTTGCTGAGTTTTTGAAACAGAAAACTATGTTTGTATTTAACGACTGTTATAAACTGTTTTATCGAGTCAACGTTTCACCAGCATATAGCTGACATGTTTTTCCCACCCATGCAGGTAACTAGATGACATTAGACGATAAACAAGGATTGGAGTCATTAGAGGATCGCTCATGATGGCTCGATTTTGATATTTATAAATCCTTGTAATATTAATATCACTGTTTTGTAAAACTGAAACTTGGGTATTTAATTCCCGAGTAATTTTGATAATGTAAATTAATATTTTAATATATAAAGACTTCCGCTAAAAAGAACCCGCTACTCTGATATATTTACTAAACTGGTACCAACTATTAGTCACACGCCTAAGCCCTGAGTCGGGGTGTGACAGGTTGGTATCAGAGCCATCGGTTTTAGCGAGTTAGGTATTAATAAAAATTAGTATCTAAGCTTTAACCATTTATCCGATAAGTAGGGATAAGTTATGATTGGTAGTCTACCTATCCCTAAGTTTATATATATGCAGATGTCGTATACAAATTATTACGGACGAAGACGTCGGGTTACAAGGAGGTCAAATCCTGCCCCCGACGCCGAGCCGTCTGATAGATTCAGTACAAATTCTGGTCCTAAGTGGCCAACTGTAGCAGTGAACCCAACTGAACTGGTGTACACAAACCCGGTTGATCTGAATAACTGTAATAACCCGATGAATCCAAATCCGATGAATCAGATGAACCGGTATCCTGTTGATCAAATCGATCCCTACTTGGCTTACGGAAGCCAACCAATATATGCCCCGGGAAGCCCCGAAATGCCAATTGAAATATCAAGTGGCACTTCAAAAAGTGTTCTGCTGACTGGTACCCCGAACTACTATCCATATGATATGGAAGTTTAGAGTAGAGTTAAACAGGAAACAAGTACTGAATCTTCTAGCTGGATGAATTGTCATTCCAACCAAAGTCTGTGGCATTTTGGATCACCACCACCAGGTGCCCAAATTCTAGCAAGACCAACCCAAGGACCAATCCTCTATTCTGAGGTTCCTGGTTTTCCACCATACCAAGGTCCTATACCGACTGAAGCTGAACAAGCACACGAGATATGGGAGGAGGCCCGTCTCATCGAGGAGTTTTATACAAACGACCTTCTCGATGAGGAAATATAGGCGTATGTAGCAAATCCTCACCTGTATCCAAGGGAAACCGCTTATCTTTTTCCTTCTGCATTTGCACCCGTAGGATATCCCAACCCTCCTAACTCAGTAATGGACGAATTAAGAAATGAGAGGGTTAAAAAGAAAAAGATATGCAACAAGATCATCAAGAAGTGTGACAAAATGAAGAGCCTAGTTAAGAAATGGGTCAAGGATTAGGATTATATAAATGTTGTTGTATAAACATGTATTTTTCTATCCTTCTGTATTGTTATGAATAAAAGCCTGTGTTTTAAGTTTTAAATCCATGTATTTATGTGATTCACAGAATGTCTGAACAACAAGAAACCCGAGTAAGTCGAGGGAGTCAAGCTAACAAAGCGAAGACCCCTGAAAATAATAATTCAATACCGGAAGAATATATTTGAGGTATACGTGATATGATTAAAGAAACGGTTTCCCCGTTAATCAAAGAAGCTGTAACTCCATTGATAAAGATGGTGCAATACCACACGGCTAATTCTAAAAGTTTAGCCAAATCAAAATCAGTAAAACAAACGCAGCCAAGCCATAGCATCTCAGTACATTCAAAAAGAAAAGAGACTGAAAAGACAAAAGATGAGAAGGAAAAGAAACAAGAAGGCTATGAAAGTTCCACTGCTGAACACGTCCCGAGCAAAACAAAAAGAGCAAAAGTTAGCACGGGATGTACCTTTAAAGATTTTCAAGTGTATAAACCAATGGAATTCTATGGGGATAAAGGGGCAATAACAACGCTCCGTTGGATTGCGGAGATGGAATCTATAGTGATTATAAGTAAATGCACCGAGGAGGAAAGTATCCAGTACTCTTCTCAGATGTTCAAAGGAGAGGCGCTGGATTGGTGGAATATGTTAATTGAGATCAAGGGTAGGAGTAACATGTATAACCTGGAATGGAAGACTTTTAAGGAATTAATCAAGAAAAGGTTTTGTCCCATCCACGAAGTTGATCAGATTCAAACCATGCTTTGGAATCACAAAGTCATTGGTACGAATATCAAGGAATATAACACTAAATTCCTTGAGTATTGCCGACTTGTACCGCACTTGGTTACACCAGAATATAACAAGGTTACGCGGTATATTTATGGCTTACCAAAAGAAATTCGTGTTCATGTAAGATCACACATGCCTGCTACAATCGAGTCTGCTATTGAATTAGTAGGGTATTTAATGGAAAGTATGATCAGTAATAAGGACGATGAGAAGAAGGGTGTATTGGAGAAGAAGAGGGAGAATGATGAGAAGATAAGGTTTGAGAAAGGGAAAGAAAGGTCAAATACGTTCAATCGGCCGATATGTAAAAATTGTGGTAAGAAGCACGAGGGTAGATGTTTGAAGCCTACACCTAAGACTGATGTACGCATGTTTGACCCGTTCTCGACTTGAAATTTTTGTAAGAGTCCAGGGCACAAGGAGGAGGATTGTAGGAAAAAGTTAATTGTTTGTTTTGAGTGTGGTGAAAAAGGTCACTTCAATGCGAAATGCACGAAAAGGAAACAGGTAGCTACAGGCGCTAGTGGTAGTGGTGCCAGGAACGAGGGGAGAAAAGGAAATGCCCGCACTTTCATGCTTAACACTCAAAAGGCGGGAGAATTACCAGATGTAATCACTGGTACGTTTCTTATCAATAACATTTATGCTAGAGTATTATTTGATTCAGGCACAAATCAAAGTTTTATAGATTACAAATTCTGTGATCTATTGAATGAACCTCTATCTAAGTTAAATAATCAATATGAAGTGGAAACATCTAATGGATCCTTGATTAAAATATCTGAAGTATTAAGTAGTTGTATTTCCTTAGCTGGACATGACATACCAGTTCAATTGTTACCTATGGAGTTAGCTGGCTTTGATGTTATCCCAGGAATGGATTGGCTAGCCTCCAATCAAGCCCATATATTATGTAATGAAAAGGCTAACGAAATCATAACTCCAAATTGGAAAATTATTCGAATAGCTGGTGATAAGGATTTTGGTAGAATTGGAATTATTTCAAAAATACAAGCAAGTCATTGTTTGGGTAAAGGTTGCTTAGCTTTTATGGCTTATGTAACTAAGGAACCCGAGTCTAAGAAAATAGAAGAGGTTCCAATTGTCTCAGAGTTCAAGGATGTATTTTCTGATGAGTTTCCTGGAATTCCACTGGATCGAGAAGTTGAGTTCAAGATAGATTTAGTTATGGGAACGGCTCCAATTGCTAAATCTCCTTATAGATTAGCACCAACTGTAATGATAGAATTAAAGAAGCAATTGGATGAATTATTGGAGAAGGGATTTATTCGACCAAGTTCTTCACCTTGGGGAGCTCCGATTCTGTTAGTCAAGAAGAAAGACGGATCACTAAGAATGTGTATCGACTACCTAGAATTGAATAAAGTGATGGTCAAAAATCGATACCCACTTCCAAGAATAGATGATCTCTTCGACCAGTTTCAAGGGGCAAGTTGTTTTTCCAAGATTGATTTAAGATCCGGGTATCATCAATTGAAGGTTCAAAAAGAAGATATATCCAAGACCGCATTTAGAACCCGATACGGACATTATGAGTTCACCGTTATGCCTGTTGGACTCACTAATGCTTAGGCAACTTTTATGGATATGATGAACCGAATCTGTAAGCCATATTTGGACAAATTTTTTATCGTGTTCATTGATGACATTCTAATATATTCCAAGACGAAAGAAAATCATCAAGCTCATTTGAAAACCATACTAGAAACGTTAAGGAAAGAAAAGCTTTACGCGAAATTTTCTAAATGTAAGTTCTGGCTGTCCGAAGTGAAATTCCTTGGACATATTGTTAACGAGAAAGGAATCCAAGTAGATCCAGCCAAGATAGAAGCTATTTGAAATGGGAGAAACCCAAGACCCCGACGGAAGTTCGAAGTTTTCTAGGGTTGGCTGGCTACTATCGGAGATTTATTCAGAATTTTTCAAGAATAGCGGTTCCTTTGACATCATTGACCCGAAAATCTGTTAAATTTGAATGGGGACCGAAACAAGAAGAGGCATTCGAAACTCTCAAACAGAAATTAACAAATGCACCTGTCTTAGCCTTGCTTGAAGGGCAAGATAACTTCATTGTATATTCTGATGCTTCGCATAGTTGAATGAGATGTGTTTTAATTCAAGGGAAGAAGGTAATTGCTTATGCGTCAAGACAGTTAAAAGTTCATGAAAAGAATTACACCACACATGATCTTGAACTTGGAGCTATAATTTTCGCATTGAAATTATGGCGACATTATTTATATGGTGTAAAATTTATCGTCTATATTGATCACAAAAGTTTGAAGCATATATTTGATCAGAAAGAGTTGAACATGAGACAGAGGCGATGGATGGAAACACTTAATGATTATGATTGTGAAATTGTGTATCATGAGGGCAAAGCTAACGTGGTGGCTGACGCTTTATATAGAAAAGAACATGAAAAGTCAAAAAGAGTATGAGCTTTGAGGTTAGAACTCAAAATTGATCTATTAAATAAGATTAATGAAGCTCAGAAGTTGGCACTAGAACAAGAAAATATAAAGGCCGAAAAAGAGAATGGTACAATAGATCAGTTGGTAAAAGGCGACTATGATATACTCAGATTAGGGAAAAGAATTTGGGTGTCGATGGTTGGAAGTTTACGGGAGAAAATCTTAGAAGAAGCTCACAAATCCAAGTATATGATGCATCCGGGTAGTGATAAGATGTATCATAATCTTAAGGATGATTATTGGTGGATTGGAATGAAGAAAGAAATTGCCTTGTATGTGGCTAACTGTTTAACATGTTCAAAGGTCAAGGCCGAGCATCAAAAGCCATTAGGTTTATTAACACAACCAGAAATCCCAATCTGGAAATGGGACATGATTACTATGGATTTTATTATGAAGTTACCTAAGACGTCACAACAAAATGATGCTATCTGGGTCATTGTTGATAGACTGACTAAATCAGCCCATTTTATTCCTATTCAAGAAACATATAGCATGGATAAATTGACACAACTATATGTAGAAAACGTTGTAGCATTACACGGCATGCCATTATCAATTATATCCGATAGAGACAGTCGTTTTACCTCCAACTTCTGGAGAAGTTTTCAAAAGGCAATGGGTACGCGTTTAAATTTAAGTACTACTTATCATCCACAGACCGATGGACAAAGGGAAAGAACAATTTAGACATCAAAGATATGCTTCGCGCTTGTGTTATAGATTTAAGTGATAGCTGGGATACTTACCTATCTCTGATGGAATTTTTGTATAATAACAGTTATCACACAAGCATACAAATGGCTCAGTACGAAGCACTATACATACGGAAATGTAGAACACCTGTATGTTGGTCTGAAATTGGTGATAATCAGTTATCAGGTCCCGAGATTGTTCAAAGAACAACTGACCAAGTGATACAAATTCGAGAAAGACTGAAAGCAGCACGTGACAGACAGAAGAGTTATGCTGATGTAAGACGAAAATCATTAGAATTCATAGAGGGAGACAAAGTGTTGATCAAAGTATCACCTTGGAAAGGTGTGGTTCGTTTTGGAAAGAAAGGGAAGTTAAGTCCGCGTTTTGTTGGACCATTCAAGATTTTTGAAAGAATAGGTCCTGTGGCTTATCGCCTTGAGTTACCCAAAGAAATGCAAGGAATCCATGACGTATTTCACGTATCGAATCTACGGAAATGTTTAGCTGATGAGACACTTGTTACGCCTCTAAAAGACGTACAAGTGAATGAGAAACTCAAGTTTGTAGAGGAGCCGATACGGATTGAAGATAATCAAACTAAGTTCCTGAAACGTAAAAGATTGAAATTGGTAAAAGTTAGATAGAATTCGCGGAGAGGTTTGGAATTCACTTGGAAACTTGAATCCGAGATGAAGCGAAAATATCCACATCTGTTTACATAAATCTCGAGGACGAGATTTTTCTAAAGGTGGGGAGGATGTAACACCGTGAAAATGCCCCATCTAGTTTTGAGCCAAAAATGTATATTTTAGAAGTTAAAGGGCTAAAAATGCAAAATCTGGAAGTAGAGAGACTGAAAAATAGAAATTCTGAAACTTATGCATCTTCACGTATCGCGAAGATGCAAAGCAGAACATCTTCGCGTATCGCGAAGTTGCTGGCACACATTTCAACGTTATCCAGTGACGTGGTGACACGTGTCAGCACGGGGTTGATTTTGCGGCGCCGTCATACATCTTCGCGTATCGCGAACCGCCATAGGCTGCATCTTCGCGTACCGCGAAGATGCACAAAATCGCCTATAAATAGGGCAGCTACGAACTCAGCCAATTCATCCCATTTTCCCACACTTAACCTAGGAATTCGAGGCAAGGATGTTCCGAGGTGCCAAGGGCTGTTTTTGCGAGTCGTTACGGTGTTAAACGAGCTGTTGATCTTGTAAACGAAGCACAAGCCGAAGTGCTGCTGATTTATTAAGTTCTTAAGTTCCGCCTAGCCGATTAAGGTAGGATTAAGGTTAAGTTACTTTACTAGTTACTTTAAATACATAGATATAACTTAGTTAGGGGTATAGTCGTTAAACTGTTAATATTTTCCAAGTAATGTTTTATAAAGCAAAAACGATTGCTTCCACGTGAAGTAATGTTACCAGAACTATTATTTTGACGGGCACGTAGTAATTGGAAGGGGGGTATCATTAGTAGACTCTTCTTGCCTAAGGAAAGCAATTCGTATACATCCCAATCAACCATGTGACCCGTTTGCTTACCTGGAGAAGTTTGCCAACGTGATATCCTTTATTATGCCAAAGCGTGCTATTCCAAACGTCATATGTAAAACGACTATAACTATATTAAGGTTAGGTCAGACCTAAGAGTCTGCTGATCAGATCTTGAGTCTCCTGAACTGAATCAGACTTCAAGTCTACTGATCAGATCTCGAGCCTGCTGAAACTGAAACAGACTTAAAGTCTGCTGAATAATACCAACTAGGTACTTATGCAAACCTATTATGATATATAGGTTAATAGCATACTGAAGCCAAGGAGGTTGATATTTCCAACTGATAATATAAGGTGAACACGTTAACCTTTTACTGTCTGAATTGATTTTACTCTTGTAGTAGACAGGTTGTTTATTACAAAGAGTCTGATAAATGATTGCATGAGATTATATCTCCAAAATCGTTATAATACAAAATAGATAATAAAAAGCAACTCAGACCGAATGCACATGTGTCTGGATCCAAACATAACTGATAATTGGCGTACAAAACCAAGTCAGTCATAATCCGTTCTCCAACAGGGTTACATAGCCTAGGGGAAGATTGTCTCCGAACAGGGGCTATATACTCGGGGAACCTTGGAATTGTGTGTGTAGGGCAGTGGTACAAATCCCGAGAATGAACAGGCATTCTTGCTGAGTTTGTAAAACAGAAAACTATATTGTATTTAATGACTGTTATAAACTGTTTTATCGAGTCAACGTTTCACCAGCATATAGCTGACGTGTTTTTCCCACCCATGCAGGTAACTAGATGACATTAGACGATAAACAAGGATTGGAGTCATTAGAGGATCGCTCAGGGTGGCTCGATTTTCATATTTATAAATCCTTGTAATATTAATATCACTGTCTTGTAAAACTGAAACTCGGGTATTTAATTCCCAAGTAATTTTGATAATTTAAATTAATATTTTAATATATAAAGACTTCCGCTAAAAATAACCCACTACTCTGATATATTTACAAAACAGGTACCAACTGTTAGTCACACGCCTAGGCCTTGAGTCGGGGTGTGACATAAGTGCACAATAAAAAAAAGAAAAAAAAAATGTTAAATCAATTAAATAAAAGTATTCCAAAAGTTGGTCTAAAAAGTAAGAGTGAGAAAAATTATGTAAAGAAAAATGCCAAAGAAGCATTCTCAAAAATAAAAAAGGAGGCCAAAGTGCACATACTAGACGAGACTGAGAGTTTACGTGCTACCAAGGGGATGGCGACTCTGAGGATACACTATTGGGACTCGAAAGTTTTTAGTCAATAAATATTTTCATAGGGCATATATAGGACAAAGTCCAATAATATTTAGGGCATGCTCGTACGACCCCACTTGACCTATCATCCATAATTCCATCTAAGTGTATTTTCTTCTTACCATTAAGGGGTTCCTATCTTATGGTGATATGCTGAACCAGTTTGCTTCAACTCGATTATTTTTAATTGTCTGGAGACGGGGTAGGTGGATCTTAACTCTAAAGGTGTGAGACCCATAGGTTTTTGATTTCACATGAATTTAAATGCTTAATATGCGTGGGGGCTTGATAGACTGGTGGCTGGGTTTAAATGGACAACAATATCGGCAATCGTGGTTTTTATGTTTACCTGAGCTTTAAGATAACCAATATGTTTTTAAGACCATATTTTCTGATTATGATTCCATTGCAAATATATTAGTGAGGACGAAAAAGGTTAAGTGTGGGGATATTTGATATGGTCTAAAATATACATATTATTATATAAGTATTTCTTACACTTTTATGTACTTTTGAACCAGGTTTTTATTGATTATTATTCTTAATTGGTTCACATGTGGGTTTTTAATGTTTTAAGAGATAATGAGCTAAAATTGAGTATCTATTAAACTTGAGCAATGAGCTAAAAAAGAATACTTTTACCATGCTTGAAGCCGACAAGAATAAATGTCTATGTAATCAATGCATGTGCGACACTTGAGGCATATTTGGTCTTATAAATGTTTCACTATGTAATGAGATAAATAGTATTTTACAATAAAAAAAAAGAGATTAAATGCATGTAGTATTAATATTTGTTGGTATGCTTCATAACGTAATTATGTGATGCAAGTGAATTTATAGGAACTAAATTAATTGGGCTTACAGTTAACGGAGCTTTGGATCAATAAACTGAATTATGTTGGACCAAGGTTAGAAGAAGGAAAGGCCACGATGACTTGAAAAAGAAGCTAGGGTATATGAGATGTGTCGGCAATTATTAGAAACTTGGATTATATATATTATTGGTTGGAAATCCCACAAGGAGCCGTCATATATACGAAGACATAAATTCCACACAGAAGTTCGTGAAGGAATATATTATTATTGTTGATATTGGTTAGTGGAGACAAGAATCAAGAAAAGCCAACCGCAAGTCAAATATTTGGAAGAAAGGGTTCAGCACGTACTCATCCAAATATCCTTATTATTCGATTTGAATTTATTATTTTTGTTATGAATTTATTGTTTGAACCTATTTATTATCTTTTGGTATTGAGTATGGTTGTTGACTAAACCCTTAGAACGCCTAAGCTTATGATGAACCTTTGATTGACGTTTGATTTTATTTGGGATTTGCTTTTCGTTATGAGTTTATGAGTCAGTAAAGATTTTGTAAGGCCCCGAACCCCGGGAACCCCACAGTTGGTAATCATACAAAGCACTTGTGAAAATAAATAAACTTAAAAACAATTCTTTGCATTAAAATAACATTACAGAGTATAATTCGGCGGAAAACGTAAATAGATGAATAAGTTCCCAAAATCAAAATTTATTTAGAACTTTTAAAAGTCTTTTGAAATAAAAGGTTCATAAGTAATTCTTCATTCCAGTATGCCCTTCATCGTCCAAGTAGCTCCGTACACGTCCAAGCGATAAGGCATCCTCTTCTTAACCTGAAACTCACACTAACATGCACACAAAGTCAGCTTAAGCTGAGTGAGTTCAAGTTTTAAATAAGTAGCAACAGTTTTTTTTTTATAATTATTCCAACGGTTTTAAAAACAGCAAACGGAAGTACATCGGTTAGGTCACCACATTCAATAAATAGTCATTCTTACGTGTGAACATCTTTATACGTGCATTCCTATATATATCAATATATATATATATATATACATATAACATTCAATAACAACATTCAGGGCCGAGAAAATGTACAACCCAAACACGTAACATTCAGCGCATGCAAACACGAAGTAGGCATACGCAACATTTAGTAGTCGAGACGACTACAAACATTCAGGGTCGAGCAAACGTACAACCCAAACACGTAACATTCGGCGCGTGCAAACACAAGGTAGGCATACGCAACATTCAGTAGTCGAGACGACTACAACATTTGCCAAATATTGACCATTCTAAATATATATAAATATATATACACATACACATTCTATAACATTCCAAGGCCTACCGATACTAGCAAGCCTATGTAAAACCATTCAAAACATTTCATCAAGTAAGAAAAACACTTAGGTGTGCATGCTAGCCCAAAACTTAAAAAGAGTTAAACGGGGCATCAAGAACTCACCTGAAATCAATCGAACACCTGCAACGAGCTAGGAAAATCCCTAAGTGCACAATCACAAGCAAGGGCCTGTAAATTATACACAACACGTTACTAAACTAGACCATAAGAACACTCTTGCCTAATGGGCCGTTCAAGCCCAACACTATGGCCCAAATCCCAACAACTTGGCCCAACACTTGGCCCAAGGCCCAACACTTGGCCCAAGGCCCAAGGGTAATCAAATCGGGTCGAATGCGCGTGTAATAAACCTTAAAACCGTTTGTTAAACGAATCAGCCCCAAATGGACCAAATTCCATTTTAAATCTTTTCATTCATCAACATTATGTCACCCGAGTTGATAGGGTTGACGGTTCCTTTTTACAACTCTTACTTTAACGTTTAAACGAAAATTCGCGCACTGCCGACTCGATTGACGAAGCACTAACCACAACAGCCCCGAGCATCAAAAAAGTAATTTTTCCACAGCCCTTAAACCCCCCTAGGGCTGTACAAACTGATTCGGTCGGTCACCCGATCAATTAACGCATCAAACTCAACAATTTGGAATTCTACACCCGATAAACCCTAGTTTTCGAACTAAAATCGATTGACTGACCTAAACACCTCCAATGACCACAAAATTTTAATATGATGTAAATGCCATACCTGGGGATCTTTCTACACCGGAAACTCTAATTTTTATCCACTGGAAGTGGGTCAATTACACCTTGGCCGAAAATCTGTCCAACGAAAAATTTCGGCAAAATTGAGCATCAAAACGATTAGGGGTGAGCAAAAAGAGTGTTGGGGATTGTAGTACATACCTTGAACTACTTCTAGGAGCTTGGAATCGATCAAAAAGCCGAAGCAATGAAAGGGGGGAGGGGCTGGAAGTGGCCGATCGGCAGCTGCACATTAGGTTTAGGGTTTTTTTTGTTTAATGTTATATCATAAAACATTTTCATTCTAGCCCCCGGAATTTAATAATAATGCAACTTGGAAGAAATGTTAAGCGATTAGACGTACCGGGATGACGTAAAGGCCTCCGAGAAACGTTGGATAAATCCCGAGAATTATACATACTCTACAAGCTTTAATTCTTGAACCCGGAATTAACGGGTGTTACAAGTCCACCCCCCTTAGAATGGGATTCGTCCCCGAATCCCGATGCGACAGGAACAACTGCGGATAATGCTTTATCATTTCGTCTTTGAACTCCCAAGTGGCCTGGGAACCCCTACGATGTTTTCACTGCACCTTCACCTGTCTAACCACCTTATTTCTCAAACGCCTCTCCTGCCGGTCAAGAATAGCAATCGGTTGCTCAACGTAGTTAAGCTTACTATCGAGTTCGGTATCATCAAGTGGCACATGGGCCTCTTCATCTGCTAGGCATTTCCTCAGATGGGACACGTGAAAAGTAGGATGAATCCCCGCGAGCTCCTCGGGCAATTCCAGCCTATATGCTACCTCACCGACTCGGGCCAATATACAGAACGGGCCGATAAACCTCGGACTGAGCTTTCCCCTCTTATGAAAACGAATAATGCCCTTCCAGGGAGAAACTTTTAACATAACCCGATCCCCAGCCTCAAACACAATAGGCCTTCGCCTTTTATCTGCATAAGATTTCTGACGATCCTGCGCGACCATCATAAATGCTTTAATCTTGTCGAGCTTCTCAGTCGTAGCCTCGACCACCTCTAAACTACCCAACTGCTTTTGACCAATGGAACCCCAACAGACTGGAGTCCTACACCTCCTACCATACAACATCTCAAACGGTGGCATCCCAATCGTGGCGTGATAACTTTTATTATACGAAAACTCCACCAACGATAAGTGACGGTCCCAACTACCACCAAAGTCGATAACACAAGCCCGTAACCTATCCTCTAGAGTCTGAATGGTCCTTTCGGACTGACCATCCGTCTGCGGGTGGTAAGCAGTACTGATGAGGAGTTTGGTGCCCATCTCTTCGTGAAACCTTTTTCAAAACCTGGAGGTGAAATGCGTATCCCTATCCGAAACAATAGATACCGGCACCCCGTGCCTAGAGACGATCTCACGAATAAACACATCGGCCAGCTGCTCAGAATTAAAAGTCTCTCGAATCGGCAAGAAATGAGCGCTCTTGGTCAGTCTATCCACGATTACCCAAATGGTGTCATAATTGCCCTTAGGAGTACGAGGCAGTTTAGTCACGAAATCCATAGTAAGATGCTCCCATTTCCACTCAGGTATTTCCAACGGCTGAAGTTTCCCAAATGGCTTCTGATGCTCGGCCTTAACTTGTAGACACGTCAAACACTTACTCACGCACTAAGCCACCTCAAACTTCATCGCAGGCCACCAATAATTTTTCTTCAAGTCTTGGTACATCTTGGTCGCGCCCGGATGAATGGAATAGCACGACTTGTGCGCCTCATCCAAAATTTTATCTCTGAATCCCCCATACCTCGGTACCCATAAACGACCATCCTTATATTTCACCCCGTCACCGACATCTTCCAACAATTTCTCCTGACCCCAAACATGTTCTGACATAATCCATTCCACCTGCAACGCTTCATTCTGGACGTTGGCTATTTGTTTCAAAATGTCAGGTTTGAGAATACGCTGGTAGGATTTCACACGAATTGGCTTCGGTCTTTCCTTCCGGCTCAACGCGTCGGCCACCACGTTAGCCTTACCAGGGTGGTACATAATATCCAAATCATAGTACTTAATAAACTCCAACCATCGACGTTGGCGCATATTCAGTTCCTTTTTTTGTTTAATGTTATATCATAAAACATTTTCATTTTAGCCCCCGGAATTTAATAATAATGCAACTTGGAAGAAATGTTAAGCGATTAGACGTACCGGGATGACGTAAAGGCCTCCGAGAAACGTCGGATAAATCCAAAGAATTATACATACTTTACAAGCTTTAATTCTTGAACCCAGAATTAACGGGCGTTACAGATTTAATATTATTTATTTGATGCATATGTGTGCTTGGTTTTATTTGGTGAATTTTATTGTTTCACAGAGTCTTTGGTGATTGTTTCATATCATAGGATTTTGTTAGGTCATTTACTGTGTGTTTCTGACCAGTTTGTGATTGATTTATAATAAGATCATAGAAACAATATTATTAATCAAATAAATAAAAGTGTGCTGCTAACCTAAAAAGCTGTATGGTGATAGGTTATTTGATAGGTCTTGGTTGATTAAGATTGCTAGATTTAGTTCTTCGTAAGGAGTCCGTCTACGCTTGATTGTTCAACTTTGTCTATTAATGTCGAATGAATTTATTAAACTACCTTTGATTTCCGCGCTGTAAGGTAGGATTTCGTATAAAGGTACTCGTTCATAATTAATTAGATAACCGTAAGGAAGTTTAATATTAAAACCGGTGTTCTTAAGAATTTATTAGAAATCCATAGGTGTCTTCTTGAGAAGGTCAGGAGTCCTGTTCGGGTTTTCTTTTAAATAAATATTTTATAATCCTGGTTCCGCAACAAAGCATTTTCCAAGCCTAGGTGGTTTTTCTTCGTCATCTGTTTTCAAATCACTTTAATTGTCTTTTATTTATTTTATATGTTTTTTCTTAATTAGCCTAAAATTAGTTTTTACCAAACCCTCCTATAATATTATAATATTATTATAATTATAATAATAATATTATTATTATAATAATAATAATAATAATAATAATAATAATAATAATAATTAAACAGTCGTGTCAGTCAGTCGAGTCTAATTAGTTAATTTACGTAATTTAAAGAGTCTTGTGGATTCGACATCCGGACTTACTTAGCTGTACTAGAGTCGATCGGTTCACTTGCCGGTTAGTAGTTTTAGTCGAGTTAAGAGTCTAGAATTATTATTAGTGTCTAGATTATCGTAATTTTAGTTAATAAATTTATAACTACTTTTAGCACATCAATGGACTTGACCCGACAACTCGTTGATATGTAATAACGTCAATAGTTTCAAATTACTCTAACATGCATCCTATGACACCACACCATCTAAATATCAAGCAATTATCATTTACAACCAAATCTGTCCATGAAACCTTTGAGACAAATTTCCACCCGCACAACCTAATTTATTCAACTAAGCGTCCCTTTGAAATAAATTCTACAAAATTTATCACAAAAGAACGTATGTATTAGGTCTCTCAAGATATTTTTATTATATTCTTGTTTTTTGGAAAATGTTCACAACAATTCAATCATTTCAAGTAGGTACAGATTATTTATCAGTTTGCACAACAAAATGTATAGACTTGGCTAGACCTATAAATCAAAGTAAATCAATCAAGGCCAATTGGGTTAGTTTCCTAACTCAAATTATGAACTTCCATAAGTGGAATTAGCCCATTTGGCATTGTCATCATCAAGTTATGATATTGTGAACATAGGTAAGAATTCTGCCTTTCAAATCAGATTCGATCTTCGGTTTTGTAAAATCAAAAAAACTATTAAGAACTCTACCAAAAATTACAAAATACAACTTTATGAAAACTAGACTCAAAATAGTACATCATCAAGACAAGATTTAATAAAAACCAAGCAATATTTATCAAGTTACAAGCAAAATCATAAGCGAGTTATATTATGTCCAGAATTCAATCTATCTTGAACCCTAGCTAAATCATGTTTACATGAACAACGACATTCTAAATCATCAATTATTGATCACACATTTCTTATAATGGTTATATCACTGAGATTCTCATGCCATGCATCACTTAAAATCAAAAGAACACGTAAAGAATCAAGAAAACAACGGTTAAGAGATGGATACTTACAACTAACGATTGCTATTATGTAAATACAACCCCTAGCATTCCCATTGCATCCCTAAGCTTCCCAAGTCACCCAAAATCTATAGGCTTTCGTCCAAAAATGGCAGAGTTCGATAATATGAGCTCTAGGGTTTTCAAAATCGTTTTAAACAAATTTTCACGATCTAACAATCCCCCGCGCGGCGCGAGGGATCTAGCCAAATCCTACGCGCGGCTCGGGGCGCTTTAGGGTTTTTTTTGTTTTATATATATATAGTAATCAAAGTATGAACATGCAAATCAAGTAATCACATAGCACGTACATGTATTCATTTACGAGATTGACATTTATCACCAACGCGTATGGACCGACTCTTGTGTGTGACTCGTTACCGACTCGTGAAATGTTATGCAAGAATGTCTAAGGTAATGAAGTATGTGTTGACGGAGTTAACCTGAAAATGCGGGGTGTCACATCATCCCCTTATTGAAGTAATTTTCGTCCCGAAAATTTAGTTGATGATATGGAAAAAAAATTTTGGGTTGTCACATCATCCCCTTGTTGAAGGAATTTCGTCCTGAAATTCAACTGGTTCATGAGGTCTCGGTTCAGGTAATGGAAATAAGTGAGGATATTTTTGTTTCATTTGGTCCTTTCATGTGAACTCTGGTCCACGTATTAAATTCCAGCGCACTTTCACGATAGGCACCTTCGAATGCCTAAGAGTTTTGACACCTTGATCCATGATTTCGACCGGCTCCTCGGCAAATCGGAGCTGACTTGAGTAAAAGTATTCCTCATTTGTTAAGGTAAAAGTATTTATTTGAGTATTGTATATGTTGCCAGTTTTGTTTTTCAAATGCACCCGTCCTATGTATTTGGCTTTAAGATTATAATAGATAGTTTTGTCTCAAATCCAACCCAAACTTTTCCTTAAGAACACTTCCCAACTTGTTCCATGACTCTTTGTGCAAACTCAATCCTTTTCTACCGACATTGTTTGTCTCTTAAATTCAAGTCTCTAATAAGCATTTAGAAGCTCATTTGACTATTGTTGTTTCTCTCCCATTTATATTAATTAACAAACAAACCTAAACATAAACAATTTTCCAATGCACAAATCAGACCTAAACATAAACAAAATGGATCAAAAATTTAAACTAAAATGAAACGGGTCAAAATTAAGAATCAAGAATCCATCCTCAAAGGATTCACTTTACAATTCTATATTAATGCCACCTATGACTCGAGCCATTATTAATCAAGTATTTTACAATTAATCTAAATAAAATCAAGAATCAATATTGTACTCTAAACAAAATCACTTTAATACAATAATACAACATTAATCAAGTATTTTACAATTAATCTAAAGAAAATTAAGAATCAAGATTGTAATCTAAGGAAAATCACTTGAATGGAATAATGAAAAACTGATCAAGTATTTTACAATTAATCTAGAGAAAATCAAGAATCAAGATTGCAACTAAATAAAATCACTTTAATCAAGATTGTAATAAAAAATCAAACCTTAACAAATCAACGAGGAATGGACGATGGAGGTTTTGGTGGAGAGAGAGGCGGCGTCGCGAGATCGGTTGGGCGGAGTAGATGGCCGGCGCGCAGCGGTGACGCTTCAGGAAGAGAAGAGACACGACGACGGCGATTCAGGAGAAGGAGATGTCGTTAGGGTTGGAGGGGGAAGGAGAGGGTAGTAGAGGCCATGGTTGGAGGATAGAATGTGCTTTATGTCTGATGAAAAAAAGAAGAGGAGAAGAGGTTAGAAGACTATGGTCCATGTTTTATATGAAAAGAGGATGCACACACCTTTTTTAATGAAAGGTCTTCCGAAAAACAAACACACTGTAGACCTAAATGTTTGGTTTGCACGGCGCAGACAAAAGAGGCCAATAAAAGCTTTTGTGAAAAAACAAACACCCTCTTGGTCCTCCCTTGTACTTATGCCACACAACTTATACAAGAAAGCACGTAGAGACTTAGTCCTCCATTGTACTTACGTCACACAATCTCTTCAAGAAAGCATGTAAAAGGCCTAGTCCTTCATATTACTTAAGGTACACAACTCATATACAGAAACACATAGAGGCTTAGTCCTCCTTAATGTTCATGCCACACATCATTTACGTCCTACGTGAAGTTAAGAGGTATTTTCCATGCTAACTTACAAGGTAGCTAAAGGGATTTGCCATCCTAAGTTACAGTAAGACATGTAGGACTCGTAAGCTAGACATACTTCTAGTTATACCCACTTGTAAAATATACACACTTCATATCATAAGCATTTGCATATATAATTAAATATATCTTACATGCTAACATACAACACAACGCCACAACTTAAAGCAACACATATATATCAACTTGACATATACGAGTATGCATACAACCTTGAAAAAATAACAGAGAAAGGGGCTATAAAATCACATGCAAACGATTACGTTATGACTGAATCGTTATTCTTTTCCTCAATTGAGCCTTGCTAACTGTTTAGTGTTTACCAATAGGCTGTTAATGACCGGTCACGTCTTAAAAGGTACCACTTCTTAAAATTGACCATCTCTTAAAAATGATCTTCTCTTAAAAATGATCACCTATTAAAAAAGACCGCCTCTTAAAAATGAACACCTCGTAAAAATTGTCACGTTTTAAAAAGGACCACCTCTTAAACGATCATCTCTTAAAAATGACCATCTCTTGGACATGGTCACCTTTTAAAAATGATCCATTCTTAAAAATGATCACCTCTTAGAAACAACCACCTCTTAAAAATGAAAATCTCTTAAAAATGCTCATCTGTTAAAAATTACCATCTTTTAAAAATGGTCATCTCTTAAAAATGATTACGTCTTAAAAATGACCACTTCTTAAAAATGTCTACAAGTTAAATAAGACTATCTCTTAAAAATGGTCACCTCTTAAAAATGACCATATTTTGAAAATAATCACCTATTACAAATTGTCACTTCTTAAAAATGGTCATATCTTAAAAATGACCATCTCTTAAAAATAATCATATTCTTACAAAATTCTAGACCTAATCCCGATTTGAATCAAGTTTCCAACTTTATAGATTATGTGTTCCTGATCTATACATATCAATTTTCATGGAAAACCGATTTGTAAATCCCGTAGATGGATCTTCCAATATGATATCAAGAATACACATTGTTAGGCGGAAACTAACTATGTGATGATTCAAAACAAAGATGAACTAAGAATGATGAACACAATGACTTCAAAGCACACGTTTATTGAAACATCAGGTACTTAAGTCCCAAGACACCAAGAACCGATTACTATACTTGAGAGAATAATATGAGATATCTAACTCTAAACAATAATAAACTCATCTATATATAGGGTGTTTACAAGCAACAAAAGGCCAAGCCCTTACCAAGTCAAATATCCAAAAACCCACTGAAATAAAGGGATTTCGGTTATTCCAAAAAAAAAGCATAAACCCAAAATGATAAGCATGAACCAAAAAAATGTATCCCAACAATCTCCCCCTTGATTTATTGCTTTCTATTATCAAGGCTTGTCAACGAGATGTGTATCAGCTTCCCTCAATACTCCTGCCTAAAGCTTAGTACGTATCATGGAGGAAACCACTCCTATGAATTCTTTGGCAGCATGCTCGTACAACGGATCAACCTTTTTCTGAAAAGTGGTAAGTTTCAAATCCAAAGGATCCACGATTCTGTATTGCCCTTTATCAAATTTTATCACAACAGACGTCGTTTCACCATCATAAGCCCAAATTTGCATGTTATCCCGAGCACCTTCAGGAATCTTTTGGTGATGGAAATAGATTTTGTCACACCCTGACTAGCAATAATGGAGCGTAAAACGAGAATGCAACAGACACCTATGGTATCAACCATTGTTTAAAAAGAAACATGAACAAACTAATTTACATCATATTATGATGTGCATCGGATAAACCTCACAACTAAGCTTTAAATTTAAAACGAAAATCCAAACCACACAGAACCGGCAAGTGTACCGGTCGCAAGTAGTATCGAACACGTGGACATGTAAGACGCTAACGATCACAAACCCTAGACAAAACCTACCTAAGAATAATATTTAATTGATTTTTTATTTCTTTTAACTTAACTGAGCTAACCTAACTGACTGACAAAAGTTACAAAAAATAGAAAACTTAACGGGGAACTAACTGTGTTAACTTTGGATGGAGAAAAACGTCTACCTAGGTAATGAAAAGATGATGAACAATGTAATGAAAAGAAAGGATATGGATGAATTCCGGGCTGTTCTTGGCTGCTACAACTGATGAAAAACGTCCCCGAGGCTTGGTTATTGTGTTTTCTTCCTTCCCTAGCCGTCACACGATCAAACCCTAGCCGCTCCAAAGTTTTTTTCTCTCCTTCTTCCTTTGCTGCAGTTCCGATCGGCCTAGGCTGCCCTCCTTAGGGTTTTTTTTTCTTTTTTTATTATAATATTAACAAGAGGCTTGGGTTTTCCATGATGTAAACGGGCCGGGCTTTGAGTCTTGTCTTGAAATTGTATGCGTAAAAGACCCGTAAGCTCTCCGAAAAGCTTGGGTTTTCTTCCTTTCCACCCTTTGCCTACAAGATAAATTAAAATATGTAAAACCTATCTAAAACAAGTTAAAATACATAAAATGTAATACAATACGTAGATAAAAGGTGCGGAACATACGTGTGTTTTACAACACATCAAATATCCCACACTTAAGACTTTTTCGTCCCTGAAAAAGAATACTACATAGGATCATATCCGTGATTTAACCGACCATTCTTGGTTTTATTTATTTATTTATTATTATTATTAATATTATTAATATATATATATATATTTCTTTTTTAAAGTATTAGAACAAGTGACCCGTTACCCAAATATTTCTTCCAACTTTCACCTAATAAGCTAGATCAGGTCGATTGCCGATATTGCTATCCACTTAAACCCATGCCCTTAATACTTACCGAGGCAAATCAGGCGTGACGATTCTATTAATTTGTATGACTAAGTGGAACCCACACTTAAAGGCCCTGCTGCCACTTCACCAATTCCATTATGGTTTTACCGGGCCGAGTCACCCCAACTTGACTTAAACCTATTGCCACATGATTAAAACATTTCGACTCATATACAAACTATAAACTCTAGCTATCTTTCACGTGCACGCAATTAAAAATGCATTCTCCTTTTTTTTTCTGCCCTTTGGCTTTTTTTTTTTCCGAATACTCATAGTACATAGCTTTGCATGAATAGAAACAAATACAAAAGATAAAACAACTAATATACAGACGATCACGTGACTCGAGGCTTGAGTATGGCTCGGCTTTTCATTCCAGTCCTGTCACGAGTTTAGTTAAACAAACAAAACCCCTAAGATGTCTCCCACTAAAGTCAGGCCATTTAAAAGGTTCAATTAGGTCAACTACCAAACCGCCCTTTCATTCTCAAAGGCTGAGCCTACCGACACATCGATTACTGAGTCTAAACCTTTCGGTTGCCATACATTACATGCGGGTCTAATGGGCACTGTTCTTATTTAATATATATATATATATATATATATATATATATATATATATATATATATATATATATATGAATTTATAAAATAACTACTACTTGATAATAATCTCATTTCCTGTTTAACGTAGAGAAAACAAATTTCAAGGGACAACTTTTTTTTCAAATTTTTTCAATTTTTTTTTTCAAAAATTTTCCTACAACTAAGTAAAATAAACCCCATCCCCACACTTAGAATGAAATCGTCCTCGATGAGTACAAGGAAAAGAATTAAAATAAAATAAAAATAAAATAGAGAATAAAAAGATAATATACAAGAATAAAAACAAAGAATGGGTTACTCCCCTGGTTTGTGTGCAGAATCTTCAATAGCTGAGTAGTATCCAAAAGACCGTATAGCATTTCATTTGTGGTCGCAACCTCGGGAGAACCTGTTCCAAAACGCCACCATAGCTACCATGCGCATAATATAACCTGCAAAAACTCAAAATCGCTCACATGTGGCGGCGTACAATACGGAAAACAAAGACATAAAGAAATAAACATATTTTTGTGTTTTTTGGTTTTTATAATTTTATAATTTTTACTTATTTATTTTTATTTTTTATTTATTTATTTATTTTTCAATAATAGAACACCCCTTAAATCGACCGACTCGAATGGAGATTGAGTACGAGCGGTTTCATCTTGGAACATCCTGAAATAGACAAAACAAATAAAACAGATAGCACAAATATATAACAAAAATACACACTCTACAACTCGGGCAGTCTCCCGAGTGGTGATTCTATCACGTCTACGTCTCGGAGAGCGAGTCAAGGTAGAATACCTTGACCGTCTGATTAGTCACCGGCTCGCCAATGTAGTGCTTCAGTCTATGACCGTTTACCTTAAACTTCCCGCCTTTATCTTCTATCTCAATCGTGCCATACGGTAAAACCTTAGTGACCGTGAACGGTCCCGACCATCGGGATCTCAACTTTCCCGGGAATAACCTCAACCGGGAATTATACAATAAGACCAAATCCCCACACTTGAACTGCTTGTTACCATTCAACTTTCTATCATGTAGTTCCTTCATCCGCTCCTTATACCTGAACGACTGGGCGTAGGCGTGATCTCTCAACTCCTCTAACTCGTGCAACTAGTGGAACCGAGTGGCTTCCGCGGCGGACATATCAAGATTGACCCTCTGTAGGGCCCACGACGCACGGTGCTATAACTCAACAGGTAGGTGGTAGGCCTTCCCATAAATCATCTGAAACGGTGTGGAACCGGTCGGAGTTTTGTAGGCTGTACGAAAGGCCCACAACGCATCATCGAACTTGTCGGACCAATCCCGATGATTCGAACCAACCGTTTTCTCAAGAATACGTTTGATCCCCCGGTTACTCACATTCTACCTGCCCACTAGTCTATTGGGTGGTAGGCGGTCGCAAGCCGATGGGTGACCCCATAGCGTCGCAACGCCTTTTCCATCTGCGCATTGCAGAAGTGAGTACCTCTAACACTGATCAATGCCTTCGGGACACCAAAAAGATCAAAAAGGCTCTTGAGAAAACGAAGTACAACTCGGGCATCATTAGTGGGTAAGGCCTTAGCCTCAACCCACTTCGAAACTTAATCAACCGCCACGAGTATGTAGTTGTTCCCACGCGAAGATGGAAACGGTCCCATGAAATCAATGCCCCACACATCAAAAACCTCACAAACCTGAATAGCATTTTGGGGCATTTCATTTCGCAACGAGATGTTGCCGACCCGCTGGCAACGATCACAACTCCTCACAAACGCGTGCGCATCTTTAAAAATCGAAGGCCAATAAAATCCACAATCAAAAACCTTCTTCGCTGTCAAAATCGCACCGTGGTGACCTCCTGTCGGTCCAACATGGCAATGGCACAGAATCTGCCATCCCTCCTTAACGTCCACAAACCTCCTGATCAACTGGTCAGCACCTATACGAAAGAGATACGGGTCGTCCCACAGGTAAAACTTAACATCAGCAAAGAATTTCTTCTTTTGCTGGTAAGACATCTTCGGGTAGTACCCGTCCGCAAGATATTTAGCGAAGTCGGTGAACCATGGGAAACCCTCATCCTGAGCCGAAACAAACATGAGACTCTATGTCGGAAAGTGGTCATTAATCCTGACCCCCGGCTCTCTTAACTCAGCTCCCACAAGACATGAAAGATGGTCGGCCGTCACATTCTCGGCCCCGTTTTTATCACGGATTTCAATATCAAACTCTTGAAGCAATAGGATCCATCGGATAAGGCGTGGATTAGCACCCTGTTTGCTTAAGAGATAACAAATGGCAGAATAATCCGTGTACACAATCGTCTTTGATAGAACAAGATAGGACCTGAATTTATCGAATGCAAACACCACAACTAAAAGCTCTTTCTCTGTGGTGGTGTAACTCTCCTGTGCACCATTCAGGGTCCGGCTAGCATAGTAAATCGGATGGAAGTGTTTATCCTTCCACTGTCCAAGAACCGCTCCGACTGCGAAGTCGCTCGCATCACACATCAACTCAAAAGGAAGCGACCAGTCGGGAGCAATCATGATCGGGACGTTAACGAGTTTGTCTTTTTAAAAGATCAAACGCCTCGATACACTGCTCAGAAAACACAAACGGGGCATCCTTCTCCAGAAGTTTGGCCATGGGTCTCGCAATTTTAGAAAAGTCTTTAATGAAACGTCGATGGAACCCAGCGTGACCCAAGAAACTCCGGATGGATCTCACAGAAGTGGGCAGGGGAAGATTAGAAATGGTCTCGACCTTCGTACGGTCGACCTCTATCCCCGCACTCGAAATACGATGCCCCAAAACGATGCCCTCGCGTACCATAAAGTGACACGTCTCCTAGTTAAGCACTAGGTTGGTGTCAACGCATCGGGCCAACATCCTCTCAAGGTTGGAGAGACACTGATCAAAAGAGCTCTCAAACACAGAACAATCGTCCATGAACACCTCCATGGAGTCCTCGATCATGTCATGAAATATAGCCACCATGCACCTAAAAAATGTGGTTGGAGCGTTACACAGTCCGAACGACATACGTCTATAGGAAAACGTGCCGTATCGGCAGGTAAACGTGGTTTTCTCCTGGTCATCGGGAGCAATAAGAATATGAATGTACCCGGAGAAACCATCCAAGAAGCAGTAGTACTGCTGACCTGCCAAACGCTCTAACATCTGATCGATGAAAGGTAAAGGAAAGTGGTCTTTCCTCGTGGCATCATTCAGTCTGCGGTAATCAATGCATACTCTCCAACCGATCATAGTCCTAGTGGGAATGAGCTCGTTCCTCTCATTGGTGACGACAGTCATGCCACCCTTTTTAGGAACCACTTGGACTGGACTAACCCATGAACTATCAGAAATGGGAAAAATGATCCCCGCATCAAGGAGTTTGATAATCTCCTTCTTCACGACTTCCTGCGTCTTCGGATTAAGCCGCCGCTGCGGCTGAACGACAGTCCTAAAATTATCCTCCATGAGGATTTTATGCGTGCAAAACGAAGGGTTGATACCCTTGATGTCGATAATCTTCCATGCAATGGCCTCCTTGTGCTCTCGAAGCACCCTCAACAATCTCTCTCTCTCGACCTCCGTCAAAGTAGATGCAATAATAACCAGCGACTTCTTCTCCTCGTCCAAAAACGCGTACTTCAGATGGGCAGGCAAATCCTTAAGCTCTAAGGAAGGAGGGGGACTCCCGATGGAAGTAAGGTCCATCGGATCGTCTCGTACGATCCCAGCAGACACCTCAGACTCAGGGGTATGTAACTCGGTGTCATCCTTCGTTGACTGATCGGTCATGGCAACCATCTCAATCTCCGGAATGTCCCAATCGAGAATCTGAGTGTCGAAGGCAGATCCTCCACAGATCTCGCTGAAAAACTCCCCAACATGCTCCATGATGGTATCAATAAAGTATAAGAAGTCATCAGCAGACTTGGGGTGTTTCAGTGACTGTCGAACGTCAAAGGTGACGTTCTCATCCCCAACTTTCAAAATCAACTTACCCTCGCACACGTCGATCAAAGCCTGTGCAGTGGCAAGGAATGGTCGGCCAAGAATAAGTGGTACACTATCATCGTCGTTCATGTCTAGAATGACAAAGTCCACCGGGAAGATGAACTTGTCGACACGAACAAGCATGTTCTCAACCACCCCTCGAGGGTATTTAACAGAATCAGCAAGCTGGATACTCATCCTGGTAGGCCTCGGTTCGCCTAAGCCCAGCTTGCGATACACGGAATATGGCATGAATTAATGCTGGCACCAAGATCAGCCAGCGCATGAATAACCGTATCATCACTCAAGATGCAGGGAATCGTGAAACTCCCTGGATTGGCCATCTTCTCTGGTAACTTCCTCTGTAGGACAGCAGAACAGCTAGCACTCAATGGGATGGAAGCGACCTCAGCAAGCTTCTCCTTATTCGAACGAATATCCTTGAGGAACTTCGCGTGTTTAGGCATCTGAGTCAGTGCCTCAAGGAATGGAATGTTAAGGTGAAGCTGCTTTAAAAGATCAAGAAATTTAGAATTCTGCTCCTCATCTCTGTCTCTGCGGAGTCTCCCGGGGTATGGTACTCTGGGTTTGTAGACTCTCGGTGGCTCGCTCGGTAGCTGCTGTCTCTCGGCCTGTGCTGAACTCCCTGGGCTAGTCCTCTGATGCACTTGGGCCGGCGGAGACTCCATCACAATCTCCTCATCCACCTGCTCCACTATATCATCAACTGCAGGCTCCTCGACAACTCTCACTCTCGACCTCTCCTGAATCACGGGCTCATCTTGTGCCCCTGCACCGCTCCTCGTCGTCACAGCTTTTGCGAATCCCTTCGGGTTCTGCTCGGTGTTACTCGGTAGTGTACCCTGAGGCCTCTCGTTCAATCGACTGGCTATCTCCCCCATCTGCCGCTTGAGACTCTGAATCGGCGCTCCTTGATTCCTCATGAACTGCTCGTGCTCCCGAAACTTCTCCTGGGTCTCCTTATGTCGGGAATCCTCTCATGTCATAAGCTGTGACAACATCTGCGCCTGTTGCACCATCATCTCCTCCAAAGTGGGCTTCTTCTCTCTACTGCTCGCTTCCTCACCGGCATCCTGAAACAAACTCTGACCCTACTGAAAACCGGACTGATTCCCGCTACTCCAGTTCGAATTCTGATTGCCTCTCCATCCCGAGTTATAAGAATTGAAAGAATTTTGATTTCGTTTTGGATTTCCTATAAAGTCTACGGCCTCCTCCTGTGAACTGAATGGCTGCATATCTCACACAACTTGCTCTTCGTATGCAAGTCCTTCACAATTTGCGCTAATGCCTCTACCTGTGCCGTGAGTGCGGTGGTCGTGTCCACCGAATGAATGCCGCGTGAAATGGAATCGACGGTCTTACCACCCTTGGCGGGCGGTCTCTGGTATCCACTCATAGCTAACCCATTAAACAAAGCGATACACTCATCCGGGTCCTTTGTCGTCAGCATATTTCCTCCCACCGCATTGTCAAGCATGTTTTGCGTCACGTACGTCACTCCATTGTAGAACTTGTCGACAACTGCCCAATCTTGCAAGCCGTGGTTCGGGCACAACGCTAACAGATTTTGAAACGCTCCCATGCCTCGTAGAAACTCTCGGTGTCCTCCATCTGAAAAGAATGAATCTGATTACGTAGACGAGCGGCCTTAGCCGGAGGATCGTATTTCTCAAGAAATTGGGTCTGCATGGCAGCCCAAGTAGCTATGGAGCCATGTGGGAGGGACTCGAGCCACAGACTCGCTTTATTGATGAGCGAAAACGGAAAAACACGGAGTTTCACGGCGTCTTCGGATACGCTGGCAATATGGAAAGTGTCGCAGATACGCGCGATACGAGTGAGATGATGATGCGGGTTTTTGTGAAGTAATTTGTGGAACTGAGCAGAATGAGAAATGGTATTCAAAATGTTTGACTGAATCTGCCAGTTCGCGTTAACTCCAATGGCGGGTGGTGCGATGCTGGATCTCGCGCCAGCATTGGCCGGACGGGCCCGGTCTGCAACTGTCCTCCTCAGTGGTGGATTGTCGCCCATGATCCTATCACTATCGACGAAATCGAAAGATGTAGGAGATGAGGATAAACTGCCAACAGATGATGAAGTGGATGATGGTGAAACGGTGCGACGTCTCTCACAAAACTCTCTCTCAGGCTCGGGAAATTCTTCAGTGTCAGGTGGTCCTTGAGATCGAGTCTGTCGCATAAAACTATAATTAGAAATAATTTAACTAAACTATTCTAACAAATAAGCAAAACAAACAAAAATAATTACAAGTAGCACACAAGGTAAGTCATAACTCGAGTCGTTCTCAAAACACCTAAAACCGTGTCCCCGGCAACGGCGCCAAAAACTTGATGTGCGACGGATAACCCCCACAACTAAGCTTTAAATTTAAAACGAAAATCCTAACCACACACAACCAGCAAGTGTACCGGTCGCAAGTAGTATAGACCTAGGAAGTCCGAGTATCGAACACGTGGACACGTAAGACGCTAACGATCACAAACCCTAGACAAAACCTACCTAAGAATAATATTTAATTGATTTTTGATTTCTTTTAACTTAAGTGAGCTAACCTAACTGACTGAGAAAAGTTACCAAAAATAGAAAACTTAACGGGGAACTAACTGTGTTAACTTTGGATGGAGAAAAACGTCTACCTAGGTCTGAATCAAACTGTAGGCCTGACAAGCTAATGGATTGGATGATATCCAAACACCGGTCCCTAAAGATGACACGACTAAGGATCGCTCAGGCTCACTGGATCACCTCTCGGTCTTACTCAACAAACCCTAACTACTCTTAATCGACTAAAACAACCAAACCGGGAAACAATTGCTAATGTGTTCTAATGTTGACTCACCTCTCGGTCTCACCAACACTCGAACCTAATGGCAATGAATACTACACAACCAAGGATAGAGGAACAATTCAACTTAAACCAAAATAGATCAACTAATCGCTCAAAACACCTAAACCTGACAAGAAACGAACTCGCTCTCGCGCAATCCTTATTCTAGCATGCAAAGGTAATGAGACGACCCTAACTTCTTATCACCTCTCGGTCTCTAAGAAGGTGCCTAACCACTGTACTTTAACCTCAAATTCATGCTACAAAACCCTACGGTTGTACCTACCGCAAACAAACCCTAAACACAAAGTCTAGAATCAAACAATGCACCGATCAATCAACACAAAACTAATTAACCGACAAACGGGGTTTATGCAATGAATCACCAAAATTTCCAGCCCTTAAACACAACCTATTTCATGTCTAAATCAAACTTTACAATAGCAATTAAAGTCTATCAATCAAACAATCCATAAAACTCATCAAACACTAACAATAATCATCATTCCTAGGTAGAACCGACAAGATTAGCCTCTCATAATTTTTGGACAGCAGCTATTCATCAATAGAAACATCAAATAACTCATACCAATCATCTCAAAAATAATTCAACAATCAATCCTACTCATAAACACTTCAATCTTTCAATCAATTGCAAAACTATTAATCAATTGAACAAATATAAAAAGATGATGAACAATGTAATGAAAAGAAAGGATATGGATGAATTCCGGGCTGTTCTTGGCTACTACAACTGATGAAAAACGTCCCCGAGGCTTGGTTCTTGTGTTTTCTTCCTTCCCTGGTCGTCACACGATCAAACCCTAGCCGCTCCAAAGTTTTTTTCTCTCCTTCTTCCTTTGCTGCAGTTCCGATCGGCCTAGGCTGCCCTTCTTAGGGTTTTTTTTCTTTTTTTATTATAATATTAACAAGAGGCTTGGGTTTTCCATGATGTAAACGGGCCGGGCTTTGAGTCTTGTCTTGAAATTGTATGCGTAAAAGACCCGTAAGTTCTCCGAAAAGCTCGGTTTTTCTTCCTTTCCACCCTTTGCCTACAAGATAAATAAAAATATGTAAAACCTATCTAAAACAAGCTAAAATACATAAAATGTAATACAATACGTAGATAAAAGGTGCAGAAAATACGTGTGTTTTACAACACATCTGATATCCCCACACTTAATACTTTTTCGTCCCTGAAAAAGAATACTACATAGGATCATATCCGAGTTTTAACCGACCACTCTTGGTTTTATTTATTTATTTATTATTATTATTATTAATATATATATATTTTTTGCTTTTTTTAAGTATTAGAACAAGTGACCCATTACCCAAATATTTCTTCCAACTTTCACCTAATAAGCTAGATCAGGTCGATTGCCGGTATTGCTGTCCACTTAAACCCATGCCTCTATTACTTACCGAGCCAAATTAGGCGTGACGATTCTATTAATTTGTGACTAAGTTGAACCCACACCTAAAGGCCCTGCTGCCACTTCACCAATTCCATTATGGTTTAACCGGGCCAAGTCACCCCAACTTGACTTAATCCTATTGCCACATGATTAAAACATTTCGACTCATATACAAACTATAAACTCTAGCTATCTTTCAAGTGCACGCAATTACAAATGCATTCTCCTTTTTTTTCTGCCTTTTGGCTTTTTTTTTTCGAATACTCATAGTACATAGATTTGCATGAATAGAAACAAATACAAAAGATAAAACAACTAATATACAGACAATCATGTGACTCGAGGCTTGAGTATGACTCGGCTTTTCATTCAAGTCCTGTCACGAGTTTAGTTAAACAAACACAACCCCTAAGATGTTTCCCACTAAAGTCATGCCATTTAAAAGGTTAAATTAAGTCAACAACCAAACCGCCCTTTCATTCTCAAAGGCTGAGTTGTAGAAAATGCGTATAATTCACTCGAATTGTCAACAGCCAGGACACTTTGCAAGAGAATGCAATCAACCTAAGCATTTTGAAAACCAAATGAATCAGAATTAGTTTTACCAGAACCAACATCAAAATCATCAAGGATATCAACAGAGAAATGAGGCCATGAACCATAATCACTATCAAAATCAGAACAGGCCCCAACAACAACATGCCCCACCTCAGCAAAAAAAACAACCAACTGCAGATACAGGGGAGCTGCAAATGCTGTGAACCAAAATAGGGACCAAGGGAATGTTGCTATAACCAAGGTGCCTTAAGATGGTGATTTTGATTGGAGCAATCATGCAGCTGAAATGGAAAAGGCTAATGTTGCATACATGGCCAAAGTGCATGAAAAAGAAGAAGCTTCAAATTCACAGGTACCGACTGAACCCTCTATTTTTGAACTTCTATTAATTATTGATGATCTCAACAGAGAGGTTGGGAACTGGAGAAGTGAGTGTGGAAGGAAAGCTACAATGTTGAATGTGTATGGAAATAGTGAGTCCACTTATGATGAACAAATCAAAAGTCTGTAAAAAGACTGCATGCAGACTTACTTGACACAGTAAAAAATGAGAGTTGAAATAGAAGGATTGAAGAACATGTATAATGAAGAGAAGATGAAAAACACAGAGCTGCTGATTGAAGTGGACTTTCTTAAAAACCTTGTGTCCACAGGGAACATAGTTGGGCATATTGAGAAGATGAAACCTGAAGAGAAATATAAGAAAGTTCCACCTCCCTTTTGTGACAAATATCCTCTGAAAGTGGATAAAGAGCAAAGGGAGGAATACTTGAAGCAATTCAAGATTGTTTTTGAAGATAAGAAGGAGTTTGTAGAGATGTATGAAAATGTGATTGTGGATAAAGATGGTGAGTTTGTCATAAGGGAGATTGCTGCACCAACAGAGAAACAAAAACAACCTGTTGAAGCCAAAGTAAAATGGAGTGAGTACTCAAGTGATGGAAGCAATTGCAGTTGCAAGAGTGAAAAGTCAGTAGATAAGAAAGAATTGAAGAAACCTAGAAACAAAAGTATTGTAGAGAAGATAACACTAGTGCCCAAAGCAAACCATAAAATGAAGAAATATTATGAAAAGATGAGAAGGGAGCACCAAGTTTTTGATATGTGTGGGAGATCAAAGTCCAAGAAAGAAAATCCTGAAAGTCAAAGAAATTCAAATAATTATGCCCCTATCTATCCTGTGTTTTTAAATCATGAATTATTTGACATTGGGGATGTGGAGTATGAACCAAGAAGAAACTATGTGAATGAAAAAAGGGAAAAGTCACCATACACCCCATTGAAACAGAGGATAAAATAGTTTTTGAAAGCAAAGGATTCACAAGTTTTGGATGTTTTTGAACATGTTCAGATTGACTTCAGCAAAACCAAGTGACAAGGTGAAGGACAAATAGTTACTAGAAGATCTTGGAAGTGTTGCTAAGGTGTGGTGCAAGAAGTGTGATTCTTATGGACATCACACTGATTCATGCTAGGTTGAAGAGGAGAAGAAGTATGAAATTCCTTAAGAGTACTGTGGTCAAAATATGAAGCAATACAAAGGAAAGTATGAAATGTACTTAAAGGATGAGAAAGATCAATCTGATGAAGAGGTTGATAGAGTAAAGTTAGAGAAAAGATTGAAAGTTGTGTTGAAGTTGAATGAATCATCAAGTGAATCTAAAAAGAACATCAAAGGAAAGAGGTCAAGTTTCAAAGGAAAACGTGTTGATAGACCTGGTTTTATCAATCGTGATGAGAAATACCTCCTCAAGCAAGGTTTTGAACCTAGAGGCTTTCAATGGAAAACAAAAGAGGAAGTGTTAAAGAAGAAGGAATCTGTGAGTGAACAAGTTGAAGTGGAAAATGTTGAAGCTATTGTTGAGTATGGATATGAATCAGATGATTCATGTGAGATAGTGCATGAAGATCCAGTTCCATCTCCTGTTGAAGTCTCAATTGATTCGGATTTACAAACTGATGAAGTTTGTATCTCAGATAGTAACTGATTCCCTTATGTTTGTATGTGTAGGGAACAGTCCCCAAATGAAAATGATATATGGTATATGGATAGTGGGTGTTCCAGGCACATGACTTGTGAGTCTTGTGACAGAGAAGCACTTGTAAATTATGAACAAATGTTTGAAGGACCAGTTGCCTTTAGGAGATATGAAAATGGAGGAAAAATTGTTGGAAGATGCACTCTTACAAATGACAAAGTATCCTTTGAGAATGTGCTGGATGTTGAAGGACTACAATACAATCTGCTCAGCATTTCTCAAGTTTGTGATAAAGGATACAAGGTCGGTTTTGATGATGCAAATTGTTTCATTTTGAAGCCTGAATTTGTCATCCCACCTGAAATGATGGAACCAAGGAATGGAAACCTCCATCAACTAAGAATGAAGAATGCAATCTCTAGAGGTGGTTCATGCTTTGTATCTAAGGCTACTGAAAATGAAACAAAGATGTGGCATAGAAAGATGTGTCATGTGAATCTCAAAAATATGAACAAACTTGTGAAAAGAGAGCATGTTATAGGTCTTCCTATAAAAGAATTCAAGTTAAAAGAAAAATTCTCTTCTTGTCTCAAAGGAAAACAACAGAAGTCCTCACACAAGAGAAAACTAATTAACTCTATTGATGAGGTGCTGGAACTACTTCACATGGATCTGTTTGGTCCTGTAAGTGTTCCAAGCATTGGAAGGAAGAAATTCTGCCTTGTAATAACTGATGATTTTTCAAGGTTTACGTGGGTTTTCTTCATGGGAAACAAAGATAAGACTCCTGACCTAATCAGAAGTTGTGTGCTTAGAATGGAGAATCTACTTGATAAGAAAATGAACGTGATAAGAAGTGATAATGGGACAGAGTTTAAAAATGGAACTATGGATGTGTTCTGCACTTCTAAAGGGATATTTCAGCAGTACAGTGCTCCAAGGACTCCTACACAAAATGGTGTTGCAGAAAGGAGAAACATAACACTAATTGAGGCTGCAAGGACTATGATAGTAGATGCATACTTACCAGTGACCTTTTGGGCAGAAGCTATCAATACTGCATGCTATGTGCAGAACAGGGTCCTATTGAACAAGATTCACAACAAGATTCCATATGAGATAATTTTCAAAAGAAAACCTTATGTGAAGTTCTTAAAGCCCTTTGGATGTAAATTCTCACTGTTGAACACAAAAGACTATGTCAACAAATTCCAATCCAAATCTTTGGAATGCTTCTTTGTGGGCTATTCATCTCAATCAAAGGCTTACAGAGTTTATGTCAAAGAGCACATGGTTGTCATTGAGTCCACAGACATTATATTTAATGAAAATCACTTTAACAATGTAGAATGACCAAAGTGGCTGTTTGATTTGGAGAAAATGATTAAGTCATTAAAGATTTATAATGAAGATATGGATGACAGCATGTTCAGAACAAGCTTTGAAGAAAAAGGGAAACAAAAGAAGATTGATCTAGACAAGCTGTGGTCAACTGTTGCCTCGGGAGAAAAGAATTTGATTTTGTGAGAAACAACAGAAGACCAAATGAGATTGAGTCTAATGAACATGAATCTGCAGTTGAAATCTCAAATGATGGTCCAAGTGGAGTTGAGAGTCAACTTGAAGAGACAAATAGAAATGAAGAAAGATTCCGGTCATTGTTTGACTCTTTGCAAATTGGAAATAATGAGGCATTCAAATCAGGAAATGCTTTCAATACAGAATCTCCTGAAAATGAAGAAGAACCTCAAATGAAATTTCTGATGTAAACATGAAAATCTAGATACTAAAGTAATTGCATATCAGAGTGTTCAGATTTCCTCTGTTGAAAGAAACTATCCTGCTGAAAATATCATTGGTGACATGCATTAAAGAGTAACCCGAAGTTCATCTGAAAGGGCAAACATTTGTCTTTATGCTTGCTTTCTCTCCCAAGTTGAAGCCAAGAACATCAATCAAGCTTTGAAAGATAACAGTTGGGTAGAAGCAATGCAAGAAGAGTTGGCTCAATTTAGGGATCTACAGGTTTGGGATTTGCTTGGAAAACCTAGAGGAAAGTATGCAATAGGAACCAAATGGGTATTCGGAAATAAAAAGGATGAAAGAGGGATAGTCATAACGAACAAGGGAAGACTAGTGGCTTTAGGATGCTTACAGGAACAAGGGATAGACTTTGAAGAAGTCTTTGCCCCAGTTGCAAGATTGGAAGCCATTAGAATTTTCTTAGCCCATGCAGCATCTATGAACATCAAGGTCTATCAATTAGATGTCAAATCTGCATTTCTAAATTGGAAAATTGATGAAGAGGTCTATGTTACTCAGCCTCCTGGATTTGAAGATCCAATTTATCCAAACTAGGTGTACAAGCTGACCAAAGCATTGTATGGATTACATCAATCTCCTAGAGCTTGGTATAATGAGATCTCAAACCACCTTCTGGACAATGGTTTCTATAGAGGTGCAATAGACAAGACTTTGTTCTACAAGAGATGGAAAAGAGACCTACTGTTGGTTCAAGTATATGTGGATGACATCATATTTGGATCAACAAATGAACAAATGTGCAAAGACTTTGAACAAGTGATGAAGTCAAAGTATAAAATGAGCTCAATGGGAGAAGGAATTTCTTCGTTGGATTGCAAGTGCAGCAGAAGACTGACGGAATATTCATAAATCAATCCAAGTATGTGCAACAAATTTTTACCAAATTCAAGTGCCAAGACTACAAGATAGTGTCCACTCTAATGGACACACATGAGAAAATGGTGGCTAATGAAAAGGGGGAGCCTGTTGATCAACATGAATATAGGGCCAAGATAGGATCACTGATGTATTTGACAACTTCAAGGCCAGATATCATGTATGCAGTTTGTGTATGTGCAAGATTCCAAGCAAACCCTAAGGTTTCCCATATGTTAGCAGTGAAGAGAATATTCAGATACCTGAAGAGCAAACCAGATCTAGGCATCTGGTATCCAAAGAACTATTCCTTTGACCTGACAGCTTTCACTGACAGTGACTATGATGGTTGCAACATGAGTAGGAAGTCTACATCAGGAGGATGCCAATTTCTAGGAAATAGACTGGTGTCATGGCAATGCAAGAAGCAAACCACAGTGTCCATCTCAACTGCTGAAACTGAGTACATTGCTGCATCTGCTTGCTGTGCACGGGTTCTTTGGATCCAAAACCAATTGTTGGATTATGGTCTGAATTTCTTACTTATTCCTATTTACATTGATAATACTGCTGCAATGTTCATTGTGAAAAATCCTGTTCAACATTCAAAAACTAAGCATATAGAAATTAGGCATCATTTCATTAGAGATTGCAATGAGAAAAGGATAATAGAAATGAAAATCGTAGACACTACTGACAACTTGGCTGACTTGTTCATCAAACCATTAGACAAAACCAAATTTTATTTTTTGTTAAATGCCTAGGAATGATCAATGCTGATGAGGTTTAATTGTTGATGTGTGCTTAAGTGAGATGCTTATTGACTTTTGAATGCATGATTAAGTGATATGCACTTAAATGACTATCTTGTTGATTGAATCCTGCTTGTTGAAATGATTGTGTAAAATGTGTTTACTTATTATGTCTTGATTGCTTGAATGATTGAATGCTTGATTTTTATGTTCTAATTTGAAATAGAGATCTGTTTGAATCATCTGCTTTGAAATGATATTTTCTGATGATGTTTGATATGATTGATATGTGCTTGAATAAACACACATTCATCTTGAATGAATATGTTTAATTGAATGAATCATGTGTGCAATTATACAAAAGTTTGTGAGTTAAATGTTCCTGAAAGACAAAGTTTTTCAAAATCAAATGCAAAATGAATTCTAAAAGGATGTGATTTTTGAAACAACTTAAAGATTTTTTTAATAAGCAAACTGTTTTTGGTGATCTCAAATAAGAAATGATAAGAATATTCAGTTACAAGCTTTGTAGAAGCTTACAAAGTTTTTAACATAGAGATTGTATCTAACCTTATGGGAGATGATAGAAAACTGTTTAATCAAACTAACACATGGATTATAGACTTAAAAGGCCAAACTCAGTCATTGATTGTATGGTAGCTTTCCATGGTGAGTAGTTGAATAAGTGATATAAACATAATGATTTTGCTAAGACTGATGTGGTGAAACATTTGAAGATCAAGGTTTGTTTCCTTACACATCTCTCCAAATGATAGACAAAAAAGTAATTATCCAGTCATACACAAGCCTGTTGATGTTATGGTCATCCAAAAACTATTTCATTTAATATTTGAGCAGCTATATATATATATACATATATATATATATACATATATGTATATATATATGTATATATATATATGTATTAGCCTAATTAGCAAAATAAAGGTTACAAATGCTTATAATAAATACTATATTCTCTAAGATAATAATCAGACTTAAAGGGGCATCAAGGGAACTACATGGGTGGGGCATACAAGTAAGTCTTAAACACCCTAAATGTAAGGCATGTAAGTCCGGATGGCATGTAAGTCCAACGTTAAACCTTAAAGTCTGATCTTTATAAATTCTGCTCTTATAATCAAAACTATTTTGACCATACATTAGGGGGTTGAAGTCAAATTTGGGTGACTTGAAGAAAGCTGAATAAGCTTTGAGAAGAAATAAGGATCAACCAAAGTCCAAAGTGTTGACCATTCACACCCTTATGCATTTAATTGAACTTTAATAATCTCACTGAAAACAATGATAATCATGCTAAGTTTATACCTGCTGTCAACCTTAAACTTATGCTTAAGTCAATGCAGTGTTTGAAATGATAAATTTGATGATTTGAGTAAAGGTTTATGTGTGAACATGTCTAAAGTGTTAGACAAATGTTTATTTGTTTCATATATGTGGTCTGAAATATTACAAGTCTTTTCGAGCATGTTCTAAGTGTTAGAATTGCTCTCAGAAATGTTTCGAGCATGATTCTATGCTTGAAATTACTTTTTGTTGCTCTTCGAGCACAATGATATGCTTTGAAAACTTTCTAAATGTTTCGAGCATAGATATCTTATCTCTGTTCTTCAAGTACAATGATATGCTTTGGAAACTTTTCCAATTCTTTCGAGCATAGATATCTTGTGTCTGCTCTTCGAGCACAATGATATGCTATGAAAACTTTTCTAAGTGTTTTCAAGCATAAATTATTACTTTTTCACTATTGATATGATAGATTTTTCTAAGTGTTTACGAGCATAAGGATACTTTACGAGCATAGGTCACCATCGAATATTTTGTTTTAAGTATGTTCGAGTAGAGTTGAACATTTGGATGTGTTTCGAGTATGTTTATTTGACTGAGTATTTCTCTGAGTACTTCAAGCACATAGGTTCCAGAGTATATGTGATGACCTCTCGAGCACATTGACTATATTATTTGAACTGAGTGTGTTAAGTAAATGTTTAATAATGCTCTCGAGTATGGATGTATGTCCGAGTATGCGTGAATATTTGTGTGTGAATTAAAACTTGAAATTGTGGTTAAGTAAAGGTATCGAGAACGGACCTATTCGAGCACAGTTATGAAATATCTCAAGAGCACTTAAGAATTTCTTAAGTTCTTCTCTCGAGTATACTTGGGTTCGATAAAACCTCTAAATGAACATTCTTAAGTCGAGCACGATTTGAAATAAGTATTCGAGTACAATGGGAGACAGCTATTCTTTTGGGTGTATGCTTGAGCAGAGGAGGTACAATTAATTCAATATTAAATGACAACTGTAGTGCACTAGACGACAAATTGAGGTTGTACTATTCAAGATTTAGGTATAAAAGGGGGGCTTAGAAAATTTTCCAAACATTTCTTTTCCCTCTTTCAACCTAAATCAAAACCCTTTGTTCATGACTCCCTTGCTCGCTCCAAATACTCATTTGTGCTCAATACTTACTCGAATATAGCCATTAGCTCTGTTTCAACCTTGGTAAGATATTGTTCTTTCACTAACGGCTTACTTGATTTGTACAGGTTCAAAAACTATTACGGAACAGGTTACTGAAGATGATTTTCTTCTCTAACTACCAACTGAAAATATTCTACTATTATGAGTACTGACTATTTTCTTTGTTTTGCCGAACTGATGGCAATGAGATTCGAACCTAAGCACAATATGTGCGCCCGTTTGGAAGTAGATAATGAAAACAAGGAGTTGGAGTTCATAATCAACTTTCTCAATAACTCCAATTTACGGGTGGCACTAACAGAGAATCCAATCATTTATAGAAATCATATTATAGATTTCTGGGGTTCTGCTGAATACGTGGATGATGTGAATGGGAAGAGAATCGAGGCATCTGTCTTGGGTCAAGATATAGAAATAACTTAAGCATCGATCAGGGAAGCACTGCAGCTCAATGACAATCATGAAATGCAGCCTCTCTATTCAACCCAAAGACTTTTACGAATATTCCAAGAGATGCTGGGTTATCAAGGAGTTGTCCACGAAGGTCAATTTTAGAAAGGGAGTTTTTCGTTGACATACAGGTTTATGATACATTTTGTCATTCAGTCTCTATCACCAAGAAGAGGCACATGGACTCTTTTGAGTAGGGAACTGGCTACAATGACTATGTCGATATTGTTTAACCAACCTTTCAACTTTTCAAGATTTATAGTTAATGGTTTGGTTACAAAGGTTGAGAAGGAAGAACATCAGCGTTTCCTAATGTATCCAAGGTTCATCCAGATCATAATCAATCGATCCCTGCAAGGTCTGAACTTAGCTGGTGAAACTTTAAGATTGCAGGATCCGAATATTTATAAAAGAATAAAGGGGGCAAGGAGTAAATTTGATGAAAATGTAGAATGGGACATTCTTCCATGACTGTTAAATGAAAACATTGAGATTATGGAAGTGCCTCCTTCACCTGGACAGAGTGATGATGAAGATGAGGGGAGTGACAGTGACGAAGAATCTGAGGATGATGATGATCAACATGATGGTAATGATGGTGGAGGTGATGAAATTGCGGTTGTTGAACCTCAGGCAGATAAACTGAGACGACCAAGACACACACAATGATGTAGGAATGGATCATGAAGTGGAGGTCAATGAACCAGTTGTTGAACCAGTTGGTCATGAATTGGTAGTGTTTGTTAATCCAGACCCAGAAGTGCAAATTGAAAATATGGAGGTTAATGATGAACCAACTGCAAGGGTTGTAGAACCAAATGAATAACCAAGTGTGGTTGCTAGTGCAGTAGCAAATGTGAAAATGGATGATGATGTTTTTATTGATAATGTGATCTCTGATATCACTAGAAACATCCAAATGTTCACACCACCAGATTCCCAAGATCCACTTGAAGACAAAGATGATACATCCTCACAAGGGTCAGAACCAGCCTATAATTCAGTGCATTCATCCCCAGTCAATACTGAAACAATTGTCTCAGGCCCTGAACCGATTCAAGAAACAATTGTCCCTACACCAACAGCTTCACCATTAAATGAACCAATTCAACCTATACTCATACCCATATCCTAAGACATTTAAGACAACACTGAAACATACAAATTACCATCCCTTGAAACCTCTTCAAATGAACCAGATTCTGAACATAACTTCAAACCTACCCAAGCAACACCTTCGTCAAGTCCAAATCCTTATGACATTGTTGCTGAAAATGCAGAACTAGATTTTGAAAATATAATGCTTAAAGAGAAGAATGCCTTCCTGGAAATGTGGAACAAGGCCTTAGAAGAAGCTCTGCTACATGCTTTAATGAAGATTCAAGCCATGGAGCAGGCTGAGGTTGTGAAGACCTCAGATGCACCAAAACAGGGTGAGAATAATGAAGAAGCAGATGTTCTTATGATGATAAATGAAACTTATAATGAGGCCAGTGATGAAAGTGCAGTAGTTAGAACATCAAATGCTCTAAATTTGTTAAATGAAGAATATAATGAGCAAGAAGTAGAAGAAAATATGAATAGAAGACAGGCATTCCATGAGGGGGAGTTTGAAGCTGAAGAAGAAACCCCATAACAAATTGAGAAGAGAAAACAAAAAGGAAAAGGGGTTGCTCAGTCTAAAGAAGATCTTCACCCCAAGGCTACTCCAAGAGTAGTATCTGGTGATGAAATTTTGGAAACACATGAAGTAAATGATCCAGATATAGCTGAGGAGGTATCTGTTAAAACTCTAATGGAGATCATAAATGAAGAAAGGGCTAAAATTGCCATTGAAGAAGAAGAGGAGGAAATTCCTCAGGAGGTGCTGGAGACTTTGATTGAAATGAAGAAGAAAGATGAAGAGGAAGAAAGATTGAGGAAATTGGCTGATGAGGCTATAGGGGCTACCATGGAAAAAGTAAAGAAGGTTCAATATGAAATTCCTCAAACTGAAACAAGTCCTGCAATACCAGAACAACATGAAAAATCAGAAGGACTTACTTTTGGATTACTTATAAAACTAGCTGTCTTGAGAATGTATAATAATATTCTGAAGAATCCAGAGAGACATGATCCTAAACTAGTGGCTGCTGCAAGGAAGACACAAAAAGAAATACAACATAGAAACAGTGAGCAGACTGAAAATGTTTCAGAGCCAAGAGTTGAGGAAGTATTTGATGATGAGCATATTGAATAAATTGTCACTGAACCAGTAGTGATTGAAGAACCTGAGCCTGAAGTTAGAGAGTCAACCAAAAGAAAACAGACTTCAGAGACACAGAATCCAAGTGCCAAAAGGCAGAAATCAGTCAAGAAAGTCTACACAAGGAGAGATAAGCCAAAGGTTATGGAAGAGCCAAAAGTTACTGAAACTGAAGAACCAATTATAGAGGCTTTACAAAACTTGGATGAACATGTAGAAGTTGAAGAAGATGATGACACACTTAAGACTGATCCGAAGATCATTTTTCTAATCCAGTGTGGATTGAGGTTTGAAGATCTTAAAAGGATGACTGAAAATGAAATTGAGCAAATGGCCGAGTTAAAAGCCAAAGAAAAGAAAAAGGATAGAAAGAGAAGAGAGGAGAGAGAAGAAGAACAAAGCCTATCTGTTGAGCATTGACTATGAAGACAGGCATGTAGAAAGGATGACTAGGGAAAGCATTACAACAGTAGCAGAGGAATGGAGAAAGAGAGATACACAAAGAGCCTTCCTTCTAAAAGCTGGACATTCTCTTTCCTATTTAAATCGTCAACCATTTGAAGTTTTTGACAGAATATACAGAAATGTTGTTGTTGATGATACCGCCAAATTCGTGTAAGATGTGAGGAGACAAGAAGTTGAAGGAAAGAAGGGTATGAAGAGTTGAAAAAGAAACACAAAGATATCAAGTTTCTCCAACTGCATGGATATAAGTATGACCACATCAAAGACTTGACTATAAATGAATTGAAAGAACAAGTCAAGAAAGTAAAAGAATCTCACAAAGATGAAACCTGTGCCATTGACTGTAATAGAAAGAAGAAAGAAAAGGAGAAACAAGAAAAGAAAGAGGAAGAGGCCAAACAGAAATATCAAGAGATGAGGAAGAAATACAAGAAAGAAATAAGATTTTTAGTGGAAAATGGGTTCGAGTTTGAAGCTGTAAAAGACTTATAAAAAGAAGAACTGCAAGAGAGAGTAAGGTTGATCAAAGAGAATCATGAAATGAAAAGAGTAAGAATGCAGATTAAAAGGGAAAACAAGAGGAAGGAGCAAAAGGATATAGAAAGGGCAGAGGCTGAAAAGAAAAAGGAGGCCCAAGAGTGGTTTAATGACTCTGAAAAAGTGAAAATTTTGAAAGATATTCTGATTCAAAAGGGGATGAAAGAAAATGAGCTTGAAGCTTTATCACATGAAGAACAGCTTGAATTTATCATAGAGAGCAGAGGCTGTATCTGGAGGTTGAAAGAAAAATGATGGAAGATAGAAGGAGAATAGAAGAGTTGAAATGAGCTGAAATGATAAGCACTATATGCAGAAGAGGTGCCAAAATGGGAGATCTTATTTTGCAAGATAGAGAGGTGATCAGAAAATTATATGAAGAATCAGAAAGAAAGTTTGGAAAGAAGACATCTACAACAAGGTCTAGTGGACTTGTTATCAGATCTGAGATAGTAAGGCCTGAAGCTCCACAAAGGAATCTGAACTTGCCTACACATTTGTATTTTGATACAAGATCCAGAACTCTGAGATTCATAACTGAGGATGGTTAAGAGACACAAATCATTTTTAGAAGGGACTTCAGAAGCTTCACCAGAGAACAATTAGAAAAGATGGCACAGATGGAGCTTTATGACAATCAAGAAAGGAGCAGAATAGCTGGCCAACAAAAGAATGATCTTTCTAAATATTTGAAGGAAGAGGATGAGAAAGGATTCCCACTGCTCGACCAGAAACGAAAAGAATCATTCACGTAGCTGAGAGAGAGAGAGAGAGAGAGAGAGGAGGAGGAGGAAGAAGAGGCTAAGTGACGTAAGACTATAAGAGCTCTCTCTGTGGGAATCAAAGAAAAGGGGGAACACTTCAAGCCAACAGCTCAAGCTCTAAAAGAAGAACATTGAGAGAAAGCTTAGCTAGAGAGATGGAGGTGCCTAATTCACAAGTCCAACAAGATGGCTAAATTGCTCATCTCACTTATAATAAGAAAAGTAACTTTGTTTCTCTCAGAAACTCTTCAGGGCGAACCATTGCTGTTGTTGAGCATGATGCAGAGCTGCAATTCATACACATCCAGGATCTTCAGGACATTATCAATATAGACGTTCCTATAGATTTTGATGATGGTGTAGAATTAGAGATGTTTAAACAAAGGGCTGCAGCAGTAAGACTAGACAAGATAAAAGAAGCTGAAAGGAGCCAAGGCAGAAGATAGCAGGGGTGAGAGCCAATGGATGATCTGATTACCCTTGTTTATCTTTTGCATTTTATGTTTTGTGTATTTTGATTTTGATTTGTAATTTGAATGAAATGTAAATTTGATGTGTAATGCCCAAGTGGCAGAATTCCCTTTATGTAATGTAATGACTTTTGCTTAAATTGACTATGTTTAGAAAATTGATACATTTGTAACTATATGCAGGTATGTTTTGGTGCATCTGAGCTTGTTCCAAACTAGGAGGAGATTGTTGAGTCGGATATTCACAAAGGAAGATTGGAATCTTCTCAACCTCACTAGGAATCGGCTAAGTATGGACTACGAGCAAGCTTAGACCTTCGAGCATGGTTTTACTACCTTGAGCACGATGTATTATGGAATAATACTATCTTCTGGAAATTCTTCTAAGTGTTGAAGGCTTCGAGCAAGCTAAACTTCATCAAGCAAGAATGTTCTTCATCGAGTATGGATTGCCAATCGAGTAAACATCTTGAGTTATCCAGCTTAAACCAAGAGTTTCGAGCACACTGGTGGGTCGAGCATGGATACAATAAAGAAAGATAAAAATGTTCTAACGACTTCGAGCATCGTTCAGTCCCGAGCAATCATTACATTCGAGTATGCTGAAGATTGTCTCAATAAGTCATTAAGACAGGATTGAAGATATCTAGAAGAACATGCTTGCTCGATGGACTTATTCGAGCAAAGCAAGGATTAGTCAAGAGGATTGAAGTCTACTGGAGGAAAATATTTTCTATCTGAAAATATTCTAAGTAAAGTGTACTCGAAGACTTGTACCAAGCATAGTGTGCATATCAAGTATGCTCGACCAAGACATATCATACTCGAAGACTTGTTTACACTTGTATTTATTTTGTCATTCATTATGTAATGATTAGGGTATTCTAGAAGGAATGTCAAGGCTTATAAATAGTGTCCTAGGTTTCCATTTATTATAAGCGTGGATAAGGCACAGAATACGAGAGCACAAACACCTGAGCAAATATTCCCTTTTGTGTATTCTCGTACCGCCGCAGCCTTCACGAAACCCTAGACATTCCTTCCACAAAATCACTGTTCCATTAATGATATATTTAATATAGTGAATCTTTGTCTTTGAATATTGTTCTTACTGATTTTCTATTGTTATTTATACCTTCATTCTCATTCCTTGAATATACTGATTCCGCCTGAATATTCAAGAGGTCTTTGGGTTCATTAGATCTGGTGTGTTCTTGTCAACCTATTAAGGTTTGCACCAGGTCCGGTCCTGACATATATGGGTAAAATGTAAATTACCAATTAAAAACCATGAATCAGATGGTATAGCCCATGTTTTCTTCCTGTCTGGCTCTCTCTGATTAACCATCAAAAAATGAGGGGAAATTAGGAATTCCAAGTCTTTTCATTGATGCATGTTGAAATTAATGCTAGATTCTAAGAGAGTGATGATTTTAATTTCTAGTAAGGAATAAATTAAGGTATGATGATTTTAACCCTAGTTCTTGAGTAAAAATATGATGAACTCATATGTGATGAATTTGGTGATATAAATTGAGCATAGAAATTGATACTGTTGTGGTTTCTCCCATCTTGTTATGAAGCTATGCATATAAACTGAAAATTGATTTAAAGTGATACATATAGAATTGTTGGAGATGATGAAACTCGATTATTTGGGATTTTAGATCGCATTCGTAGTTGTTAAGATGTTAAAGCTCTTTCTTGTGCACACTAAGTGTTTGATAAAATGCCTCAACTAAAGTTTTGATAAATTTGATAGTGTTTTGACATCTCCTACCTTATCATTGTTGTATTGGTTGTTCCTAAGATTTTATATTTGTCTACTTTGCATTAAAATCAGGAGTTTTAGGTTGTATGTGCCATTGGGGTGAATTGGGGAACAAAGATAAAATTGAATTTTCGCAGCTTTTGCACTGATTTTAGGTTGTTTTGTACAAATTGTATAAAATCAACCGAGTGTCCGTTTTGGGTGTTCTTTATATGTGTGGAAACCTTGTGGAGTCTATTTTCTGCAGAAGTTTAGAAAATAGAAAATTATGTTCGTATACTGGGTCAAACCGGCCAATGAATACGGCTGCACAGAAAGTATTTCGCATGAACTAGTATTCTAAAAACAAGTTAAAAATGGATGTTTAAGCACGTTCGAATAATAACATAAATTGTTGAATTTAGGTGGTGTTTTTCATTTATTAGAGGGTGTTTTATTGGTTACAAATACTAGCAAACTGAAAAAAAAGGGGTCATGCAAGAAATTACACTAACGGGTCAAACGTGTTGAATATTAACCAATGAATTTTGTATGTTGGATTTTATATGAAAGAATGCTAATGTTGAGTGATTTGAATGCCCAAATTATGTATTCTAAATGCTGAAAGTTGACATGTTAACAAGCTAGGTACGAAGGAAGCTTGGAAGTCAACTAGTTAGAGAGACGAAGCATAGTCAAGCTCTCACAGGCAAAGGTAAATTTAGCTTGCATTTAAGCACTTTTAGTGGGCCAAATTATCATAAATACAAGTGTTTATAAATTAAAAATTTGAGTTTTGGAGTACTTGTACTAGTATACTTTAGATTGAGGAAGCAGGTCGTATGACTCACATAAAGAGTATTTTGCTAAGTCTAGCATTAAATGGTGTATACGGTTCTTTTTGACCCATTTAAAACGTATTATGACTATCTTAACTTCACTAATTGAGAACGGGTCATTTCAACCCTTTAAAAGTGTAAGTGATCCCTTCATGACCAAAACAATGGAACTCGTATATTGTGAAGATGACATTGCAGGTACCATAGACTATTCAAGTCATTGAGTTGTGGAGTAGCAATCTAAGGAGTTGCAGTCTTGTAAAGGAGTAGATGATCTATACCTCTACTGAGGATTACATATTGATTACACTAAGTATACAATGACAGGGTTGACATTTCTAAGTAAGTTAACTTGCTATTTATTATTTTTGTTCATGGAAGGTAAGGGATTTGTAGTTATACTTAGGGACTGTCATAAGTAGGGTAGTTATGTTAGAAACAGGTTGGCGAGGATGGTGTCATACCCCTTACATGTTGATTGGTACTATTAAGAAGAACAAGCGAAACATAACTTGGATAATCGGTTAAAAGTGGTTTGAAAATGGAATATTTTTAGTGTTCGTAGGTGCCGGTGTAGGCTACGCCAGTACCGGTGTAGCATATGCCGACTAGATCTGATGCGCCATAATTCTTCTATGATGATCCGCCTTATACGTGTTGGACTCGATTTGCACAAGACACATATTATAATTGTGGCTAGTATGTCATGATCCAAGTCGGGTCATACCCAATAACAAGCTAGACAAACACCTACAATATTTGTTTATATATATGATAGGATCATAACAAATAAATATTAACACTTGAGTTATTAGAAAAGGGGTTTCTAAATAATATGCTAAGCAGTTAATGCGGAAAAATATCGGATATCGATCCGTGACCGATACATGATATATCGTTTTTCGCGGTGAGATATCAGTGAGATATCGGTTATCAACATCATGTATAAATTTATATGTATATATATTGTATATGCATATAATGTTAATTTTATAACTTTTATGTATAATTTAATAAGTTTGAAGACCAAAATATAAAATAGTAAAGATAGAGTGGCTAATTATTATAATACATAAACTAATTTTACACATTTTATGTAAACTAATGAAAGAAAGAGGGGCTAAATGTGAAAATTAGCTTGATTAAACCTAAAAAACTAATGAACACCCATTCACAGCCGTCACTTCCTTCTTCGACCATTACCACCCCCCCCCCCTTCACTGTTTTCCAGCAGAATTGACAGCAACGACGTCGGAATTGACGCCGGAAATATCCATGAAGTAGATATCTTATCTCTAAGTACCATCTTATAGTGCAAATCATAGCTATACAAGCGAATCATGTAAGTAAAAACATAAAAATGGCCCAAACCGAGAAAATCGGTGATACAGCTGATATTATTGAGCAAAATATCGGCGATATATCGGCCATTATCGCCGATGATATCGGCACCGATATTATAACCGATATTTTGCACCGATATCTTAGCATGGGTCCGATCACCGATATATCGGTGATATATCACCGATATATCGGCCGAGTTAACTGCATAGATAATATGTACTTGAGAAATAAATAAATCATATGGATGATTTATACTTTGAGAGAGAGCATTCCATAGTGTTAATTAAGATGGTTAAATAACAATATGTGAATAATGGTTACCAAGCATGTTACCTATAATATGTTATAACAAAATATAGGTTGTAGCATATAAATATATATATGGATATATATTTAGAAAGAAAATTAATAATAATAATAATAATAATAATAATAATAATAAAGAGAAGGAAGCCCCCCCCCCCCCTCTTGTTTACTCTTGTATTATTTTATTAATAAACATTACTTAGTGAGTGCATGCAAGTAATTTCATTGATGGAATTGGGTGGTGGCTATTTTGAAAGAGTATTTCATTTCTTTCTTTCCTTTATCCTAACACAATTCACAACAACACAAGTAACAAGCAATAGAGGAAAGATACTCTCAACTCTCCTTTTTTCTCTTGGTGATTTCGGCCAAAGGAAGGAGCAAGAAGGAGGTGCTTTCAAGTGTAAAGTTCTAGCTAATCAAGGTGTATTGTCGGAGGCTTGGGGTATACAAGCTTGAGGGCCTTCCTTTTGAAGTTCTTGCCTTCCAACCATCCTCTACTTCACCCAGATTTGATTCTCTTGAAAGGTATCCTTACATGCATGGACTTATAGTGACATGCATGTGTTTGATAGTATGTATTTCGTATTTGGATCCGGGCTTGGGTTTTGCATGTGTAAAATAGGTTTTATACATATCAAATTAACAAGATTTAAAACTTATTTCCGCTGTATTTTTGGTAAAATAGGGATTTTATCACTTTGATAATCTTGTTAAAACCCAACAATGGAATCAAAAGCCGCTTATACGGATGCATGCTTCATTAGACCCAAAAAATTTTGGGTTTATGGTGAGGTTTTACCATATGGCCAAAAATTTTGGGGGTTTTGGTTACCCCATGGTTTTCCAAGGTTATACTTTACATGCATGTGGTAGTCTTGAAAAACTAAGTCATTTGGATGATTATTTGTGTTGTTTAGACAAAACCCGAAACTTTCGGTTTTGTCAAGTTTGGGCCAAAAGTTTAAGGGAAAGGGGAAGCATTTTGGGTCTTGTATTATTGCATATTTGGATATGTAATAGATGTTCATAACCTATCCATGGCCTTGTGTTTGGTTGAATGTTTGTGTTGATTGTTTGTTCATTCAAATGGTTGTTTGTTCATTCAATATGGTTGTAATATTTATTTGAGTTTGTAATCTATTTATTCTTTCAAATGGTTTGTAATAATAAATAGATTAGCTGCATTTCTTTTACTAGAGAAAAATGTATTAGGATATATTTTGTAAAAGAAGATGCAAGAAAGGAGGCCCAAATAAAATGAAGGAGACCACAACACGGGGGTGAACACTTGGAGCATTTGGATGCGGGATCAAGTGGGAGTTCACCGACACAAGCACATGTCCTTTTGAGTCCCTTAGGAGAGACCATTTGACACACTTGTCTTCGGTCAACAAGTGTGGTCAACATTAGGAGGCTATGGTTATGAACTTGTGGTTGTGTATGTTTTATGCTTGCATGGTTGATTTACTTTTGTTTGCGTTATTGCAATGTGGTTTGCTAAACAACTTAAAATCAACAACTAGCATAAAATTGATTCCTTAGAAATCGTTAGGTAATAAAAATGGGTTTTATTAAAGGCTAATGATTTCATAATAAAATGGGTTTTATTAATAGGAACTTTGAAAATAGGTTTTTCAAATAAGTACCATACATTTGAATGCATGCAAATGAAAGGTACATAAAAAGTTTTCCAATCTAGAATTTAGTAAACTAAAAATCCCTTTTATAAAATAAGTTGAACACCATCCTTTTATACGACACTCGAACACTTGGGAACTCGGTGTGGGATAAAGGTCACCTAACCGCATTAGAGGAAACTTATGAGTTGAGGTGGGTTTGCCATATTTGTGGGATAAAGGTCACAAAACCACTTGTATGTGTAAATTCACACGTGTGTGTAAGCAGGACGACTTAAATTGGAAACCATGTGAATAGGGTCACCGAAGCATGGCGTACAATGGTGTTGATGGGATTAAACATGCCAACTAAGCATGAGATGCTTAACCGATCCCATAAAACTAGAAGTTGCAAAGGGTTGCAATCATCAAACGTTGACTACCTTGTTAATTTAAATAGTGGGATAAAGGTCACCTAACTACTATTCGAATGTAACGTTGGGTTCTAGATTTTAATCATTAATTGTCTTGGAGACAAAAAGGGTATTAACGATTAAAATAATTGATATCGAAAATACTAAAATTGAGCTTTGTTATATTTGTAGATGGCCGCAATCAACAATCCACCTAACGTTATTATTCCACCCGTTAATAACCTATCACTAAGATCCATTCTCGATAAGGATCATCTAAACTATACCAACTTTATGGGTTGGTATCAAAACTTGAGAATCGTTCTCAAGCAAGAAAAGAAATGCTACCTATTAGAAGATCCAATTCCCGATGAACCTAGCATTGACGATGCCGAAGACCATAACAATTGGGTTAAGAACAATGAGATTCGGTACAAGTTTCTTGCCTCATGTTGGGAACTATGATTCCCGAGATTCAAAAGGATTTTGGACTTCATGGGGCATATGACATGATCACCCAACTTAAGGAAATGTTCCTTACACAAGCTAGGGTGGAACGCTTCGAGCGCTTCATGCATGTCGTATGGAAGAAACCCAATCGGTCTCATTTTATGTACTTAAGATGAAAAGCCACATTGATCGTCTCAAGCACCTTAATTATCACGTCTCAAACAAGTTAGCCACGGATTTGATCCTAAATGGCCTAACTAAAAGGTTTGAGACATTTGTTATGAATTATAACATGAATGGATGGGACAAGAGCATTGGTGAGCTTCATGCAATGCTTAAGACGGCCGAGACGGGAATGGGTAAAAAGGTTTTACCCGTTCTCACGATCAATGAGGGAGGCAATAAGAAAAGGCATTACCCGGAACCCAAGGCAAAGGTTGCCAAAGGAAAGGGGCAAGTCAAGGGCAAGTTCAAGGGAAAGGCAAAAATGGAACCACCCAAACGGAAGAAGGTAAAGGTTAGCTCGGAGGATCTGTGCTTTGGATGTGGGGAGATAGGCATTGGATGAGGAATTGTCCAACCTATCTCAAAGAGTTGAAAGCTAAGAGGGATGCGGGGCAATCCTCGGGTACAACGTTCAGGATTCATATTGATCTTAATCTTATTTCCTCTAACACATGGGTATTGGATACCGAATGTGAAACTCATATTTGCAATTCGTTGCAGGGGTTCAAGGGAAATGAAGGATTCAAGAAAGGAGATATTAGTCTCTTCATGGGCAACGGAGCAAAGGTTGTTGTCGAAGCCCGAAGAGACTATACATTGAAGCTTCCAAATGGTTTGGAAGTTGTTTTGAAAGATGTTTTGTATGCTTCTAATTTGACTAGGAACATTATCTCCGTTTCTTTGTTAAGACAATATGGGTATGATTTTAAATTTGTAAATGTCTTTTATTTTAAAGCAATGTCGTCTAATGGAATTTATGAATTAGTCCATGATAACACATCCTTTGATAACATGTTGTACCAATCAAGCACCAAGAAACTCAATATGGATTTGAGTCAGACTTATCTTTGGCATTGTTACCTTGGTCACATAAACAAAGATCACATACATACACTTCAAAAGAATGGTCTTTTGGAATCAAGTGAAGATGATTCATTTGATAAGTGTGAGTCTAGTTTACTAGGGAAAATGACCGAGGACCCCTTTAGTGGGACAAACGAAGGGGCAAAATACTTATTGGGTATCATACATTCGGATGTATGTGGTCCTTTTAAGAAAATGACAAGGAATGGTGAAAGATACTTCATTACTTTTATCGACGATTATAGTCGTTATGGGTATGTGTACTTGTTAAGACAAAAAGATGAAGCCTTTGAAATGTTCAAAGTCTTCCAAAATGAAGTACAAAATCAACTCGATAAAACCATCAAAGTACTTCGTTCGGATAGAGGAGGTGAATACCTAAGTGATGTTTTCCGAGATCATCTTAGTAGTTGTGGAATCATCTCACAACTTACTCCACCCGGAACACCACAACATACTGGTGTGTCCGAAAGGAGGAATCGAACTCTATTGGATATGGTTCGATCTATGATGGCTAGAAGCACATTGCCTATATCATTTTGGGGTTTCGCTTTGCTCTCCGCGGCCCGTATTCTAAATATGGCCCCAACCAAGAAAGTGGACAAAACACCTTATGAAATATGGAATGGAAGGGTTCCATCATTATCATATTTAAAGGTATGGGGTTGTGAGGCTTATGTCAAGAACAACACCCAAAACAAACTTGAAAGTCGATCCACTAAGTGTATCTTTGTAGGACATCCCAAGTACTCTATGGGATATTATTTCTACAACCCAACCGAGCAAAAGGTATTTGTTGCTCGAAAGGCCGAGTTCATGGAAACTAAGTTCCTTATGGAAGGTACTAGTAGAATGGTGGAACTCGAGGAGGATCGAGAACCACAAGTTGATACACGTTTGGTTTATACTAGCAATCAACAAGAAGTTGTTGAAAATGATCAAATGGTTGATCAAGACACACAAAACGTTCGCAAGTCCGGTAGAATTAGTCATCCACCCAAAAGATATGGATTTTTCATGGATGGATGCTATGTGGTAGATTCGGATGAACCCACCACATACCGTGATGCAATTTCACAATCCGATTGTGACAAATGGCTTGAGGCCATGAACGTTGAGATGCAATCCATGCATGACAACCAAGTATGGGATTTAGTTTTACCACCTCTTAATTCCAAACCGGTTGGAAGTAGGTGGGTTTTCAAGAAGAAAACCGATATGCATGGAAACTTAGATACTTATAAAGCTAGACTTGTAGCAAAAGGTTTCACTCAAACTCAAGGGGTTGACTATGATGAAACTTTTTCTCCCGTAGCCATGCTAAAGTCTATTAGGATATTGTTTGCCATAGCCGCACATTATGACTATGAGATATGGCAAATGGATGTCAAAACCGCTTTCCTAAATGGGCATCTTAAGGAAGATGTCTATACGGTTCAACCCGAAGGTTTTGTCGATCCACAACATCCTAACAAAGTATGCAAGTTAAAGAAATCAATCTATGGATTTAAACAAGCATCTAGAAGTTGGAATCACCATTTTGATGAAGAAGTTAAGAAATTTGGGTTCATCAAGAATGGTGATGAAGCTTGTGTGTATAAGAAAGCTAGTGGAAGCATCATTACCTTCTTAGTATTGTATGTTGATCATATACTACTATTTGGGAATGACATTCCAACCATGGAAGGGGTAAAAGCATGGCTTGGAAGTAGTTTTTCAATCATGGATCTTGGTGAAGCCGCCTATATTTTTGGAATAAAGATCTATAGGGATAGATCAAGGTGGTAGATAGGTTTAAACCAAAGGTGGTAGATAGGTTTAAACCAAAGTGCATACATTGACAAAATCTTGAAAAGTTTTAAGACGGAGAACTCTAAGAAAGGTTTGGTACCTATTCAAAGAGGAACGATATTGAGTAGGTCTCAATGTCCAAGCTCAAAGGATGAGCAAGATAGAATGAATGGAATCCCATACGCATAGGCTATTGGATCCATCATGTATGCAATGGTATGCACTAGACCGGATGTATCATGCGCTTTAAGCATAACAAGTAGATTCCAACATAATTCGGGAAGTAGCCATTGGATGGTGGTCAAGAGTATATTGAAATACCTTAGAAGGACTAAGGATATGTTTCTAATATACGGTTTGGGTAAGGAGGAACTTGTTGTAAAGGGTTACACGGATGCGAGTTTCCAAACCGATCGAGATGATTCTAGATCACAATCGGGATATGTTTTCGTTATGAATGGTGGGGCAATCTCTTGGAAGAGCTCGAAACAAGATGTGGTAGCTTTGTCCACCACGGAATCAGAACACATCGCCGCCTCATTGGCAGCTAAACAAGCTGCGTGGATTAGAAAATTCATTGCCGACCTAGGGGTAGTCCGTACAATTCAGGACCCTCTAGAGATCTTTTGTGACAACGAGGGTGCGTTTGCGCTAATCAAGGAACCTCATGCACATCAAAAGACGAGTCACATTGAGCGGAGGTTCAACTACATAAGGGATGAAGTTGAAAAGGGAAAGATATGTAATTGCAAAGTTCACACCGATCAAAACATTGCGGATCCACTCACGAAGCTCCTTAAAAGTCCAAAGCATGAGGGTTATACTTGTGCCTTAGGACTCCGGTATTCTAGTGATTGGATATGATCGAATTTTGTATTTGGATACCGGAACAATTGTTATTTGACTCATTCATATGATTATGGTTTATGATTATGACATTTTGAATTATGTTCCATTTTAGCATGTTTAAATCCGTGAATAAGTTACTTATTCTAAATGTCCGTAGTCGCTCATATTTGTGGGAACAAATATGAAGGTAAGACTATTATCAACGTGGATTGGTAGATATTCATGGGATATGAATATAGAGCAAGGGTTGCCGCCAAGATTCATAGATATTTATGGGTTATAAATATTGGACTGACCCGCTCTCAAATATTACTACATGGAATCCTTGTGATTGATCATAAGTAAATTTGAGTAAAGGCGAACATCATAGTAACCTCCGACCTGAGATACATATTGGGTCTTGATATTCACCAAGTATTATACTTTGAATTAGTTCTCCGCTGTTCTGAAACATGACAGTACATAAGGCTAAGATCAGGTCTGGTACAAGGTGATTGTGAGAGACGTATGTAGTCAAGAGGGGTTTTGTCCCTCTTATTCGTTGAGAGTGAGATGTCTAAGTCCTGAAAAGTTAAATCAACAGAGAATGATCACTCTGTGTCTCTGGATTCGACATGACATCCGTGGCAAAAGGATAAATGATAGATGTACCTAAATCATTTCAAGTAAGGGACTTGAAGGGGATGATGTTATCGAATGGCACTTCGTCATGCGTATTAGGGGTAATAAACCGTAGTTAGGCGGTATTTGCTACTTGCATCAATCTTCTATATATCTTGTGCAAGTGGGAGATTGTTGGACTCGATATGCCCAAGACACATATTATAATTGATGTGGCTAGTATGTCATGATCCAAGTCGGGTCATACCTAATAACAAGCTAGACAAACACCTACAATATTTGTTTATATATGATATGATCATAACAAATAAATATTAACACTTGAGTTATTTAGAAAAGGGGTTTCTAAATAATATGTACTTGTGAAATAAATAAATCATATAGATGATTTATACTTTGAGAAAGAGCATTCTATAGTGTTAATTAAGATGGTTAAATAACAATATGTGAATAATGGTTACCAAGCATGTTACCTATAATATGTTATAACAAAAGATAGGTTGTAGCATATAAATATATATATGGATATATATTTAGAAAGAAAATTAATAATAATAATAAAGAGAAGGAAGCCCCCCCCCCCCCCCCTCTTGTTTACTCTTGTATTATTTTATTAATAAACATTACTTAGTGGGTGCATGCAAGTAATTTCATTGGTGGAATTGGGTGGTGGCTATTTTGAAAGAGTATTTCATTTCTTTCTTTCTTTTCTCTCAACACAATTCACAACAACACAAGTAACAAGCAATAGAGGAAAGATCCTCTCAACTCTCCTTTTCTCTCTTGGTGATTTCGGCCAAAGGAAGGAGCAAGAAGGAGGTGCTTTCAACTGTAAAATCCTAGCTAATCAAGGTGTATTGTCGGAGGCTTGGGGTATGCAAGCTTGAGGACCTTCCCTTTGAAGTTCTTGCCTTCCAACTATCCTCTCTTTCACCCGGATTTGATTCTCTGAAAGGTATCCTTACATGCATGGACTTATAGTGACATGCATGTGTTTGATAGTATGTATTTCGTATATGGATCCGGGCTTGGGTTTTGCATGTGTAAAATAGGTTATATACATATCAAATTAACAAGATTTAAAACTTATTTCTGCTGCATGTTTGGTAAAATAGGGATTTTATCACTTTGATAATCTTGTTAAAACCCAACAATACGTTGGTTAGTGTAGGCTACGCCGTGGCAGGTGTAGGCTACGCTGGGACACCTTCTTGCATGATTTATTTCATGTTTAAGCTTCTCCTAAATGTTTTGGATGATTATACTAATAGTTCTTATGTATAATCATGATCAGGGACTATTTCTAATCAGTAAAGTTGAAGTTGAATATCTCAAACCAGATCTAGAGAAGTCTCTGATTCATGGCACGTGAAGAATTAATGTTGTTTAAAGCTTTTTCTTGGTGATTATCGGGACGTAAGTCACATATCGGACGTAAGAAATCTTTTGTGCATGATAACAAGAAATTTAGCTAACTATGGAGCACTTATATGTGTGGATGTTATTGGCTATTATATGAAAGCCTTGTGGTAGTGAAATTCGTGTTCAAGATCTCAGATTCGGATTGGGTAATAGACGATGGTTGGTTTTCATGATACTAAATAATCGTTTCGAATAAAATTGTAGATATTTCGAATATGATAAATAGTTGATTTTTTATGGAGTTTTTACAAACGAGATGCCAACCTTGTGTCGCTGTCTTTAAGGTTTCAAATAGTATGCAAAGTTTGCTCAATAGAAATAATCTTTATAAAAAAATATATATATTTGGGACCAATTTCTGCTTAGCACACAAACCTTTCTTTTTACACGAGGGTGTAATAAATACTTCATTTTCTCACAAACGAACTTAAGCAACCAAAACATAACAAAAATATTTAATAATTTATCTTATCAATTTGATAGACATTACATTCAAAGTATTTTAACAAACCAACCAACCTAACCAATGAATATATATAAAACATGAATAAGCAGCAACAAATAAATAAACATAACGGTTCCGCTGCACCATCCCCACACTTATCTTTTTCATTATACTTTTTCTTGGGATCCATCTTATAGCTCACACAATCTTTCTTCAAACCTGCAAAAACTCAAAAACATAAGACAAAGAAGAACTATAAAAAAACAATGTTAGCGACTCGACACGACTCAAAAATAAAAATGGGATGAATATAAAAATTCTAAACTTGAGTTTTCACTCAAGACACTCTGTTGTGTGATCTACTCGGCTGTCCGAGTGGAGCTTCCTTCACGTCGGTAAAACTTCATGGCCCTCCAGGATACCGCATCACGATCTGACTACTCACCAATCCTGTTCCTCTTTTCTCTAACTCCTCCAATTTCCACAAACTTTCACTTATCACCACCAGTCTCTCTATCATACTCCATCATCACGCGAGAACACGCAACCTCTCTTTCATCCTTCATACTAACTCTGACGGAAGGAAGTTATCAAGACGTGGATCCATGCCCGGAATAAAAGAATCTATTAATTAAATGGGATGACATGGATCAATGAGACCATCTTAACCACTCGGATGCCTCATGGATTTAGCAATATATGTGACACTATCATCGCCGACTCTAAGAGTAATTTTTCCTTCAATAACATCGATGAGTGCCCTAGTAGTATGCAAGAATGGACAACCAAAAATGATAGGAACTCTCACATTGGCCTCCATATCTAGAACAACAAAATCTATAGGGAAAACCAAATTATCGACTTTAACGAGCAAGTTTTCTATGATTCCCCTAAGGTACTTTACCGAGCGGTCGGCTAAGGACAATGACATATGGGTGGGTGTGAGTTCTCCTAGGCCTAGCTTCTCATACAATAAATACAGCATTAAGTTTATGCTGGCTCCTAGATCTGCCAATGCTTGGCACGTGGTGTCCCTACCGAATAAACATGGAATAGTAATAACCCCGGGATCGGGTAATTTTTCCGATAGCTTATTGAGAACTACCGCAAAACACTCTCCGTTCAGTGGAACGGTCAAAAGCTCCTCCAGACTTTCCTTACGTTTAAGAAGATCTTAAAAAAACTTGGCATATTTTGGCATATGCTGGAGGGCCTCGATAAATGGAAGATTAATCCTAAGTTGCCTGAACATGTCTAAGAAGTCCCATACTCTCTAGTATATTTCTGATTCTTAAGACGGGATGGATATCGGACACGAGCATGATCTATAAGCGGTGACGGTCTAACCTCTCTCAATTTCTTCTCTACAATTCTTCCTGCTAAGGGCTCATTGGTTGGTGCGGTACTTGTTAGGCCTAGCCTAAGTTGCACCCTCCCAGGAGTCTCCATCACTATCTCCTCATCAACTAATTCTACCTCATTTACCTCAACTTCTCTCTCCGGACCTAAAACCCTTCCACTATGAGTGGAGATGGCTTTTAACTGAGCAGCCGGATTTTGCTGAGTGGAACCCAAAAACTGACCGGGGAGTCTCTGATCTAAACGACGGCCTATATCACCTATAGCCTCTGAAGATCTAAGAGTGCGGATTGGTGATTCCTCAAAAGAAAATCATGATCAGCCATTTTTTTTCTGAGTTTCCCCATCTCTAACAAGTATCTACTTCATCATCTCCTCTAGCCTACCCATTCCACCACTTAAATTATGCCCATTACTCACACCTTGACTTTTTTAATCCCCACTAAACGACTGATCCTGCCCTCGGTTAGGATTTAGATTTGACTGGAAACCAAGGGGTGCACCGGAGGAACGCCAATTAGAGTTAATTATTGATTTTATAATTGGTCCTGTTTGAATTATTATTTCCATTAAACGCATTATGAACCCTATTCTGTCCTCCTACGAACTCTACCTGCTCCTGACTCATCAAAGGACAATCTAAAGTACCATGCCCCCCCCCCTCTACGCAACTCACACTTGTCCACCTTACCCTTAAGTTCTCTCATCTCATGGGTTAGGCTTTCTAAGGCAGTAGCCACACTAGCATCCAGATTAACCTTAACCTGGTGCACACCTCGGAGGGATGAGGGTGTACTAGTGACGGGATTTGACTTCCCGTTACCTGGCTTCTTCGCATATTCTGATTGTGCAAAATTCTCAAACATCTCATTATACTCAGTTACATTCTTTCTATCCATTAAATTACCTCCGACAGATGTGTCGAAACGAGTTTGAGTTTCATAGTTCAATCCGTTGTAAAACTTCTCAATAAGAGCCCAAGGAGTGAGACCATGTTGTGAGCAATGGGACAGTAAGTTCTGGAAACGTTCCCAAGCTTGATAGTACGGTTCATTCGGCTCCATGTGAAAGGAGTGGACTTGATCACGGAGACGAGAAGCTTTGGCAGGTGGAAAGTATTTCTTAATGAACGTTGTACGAAGCGCCTCTCAGGTAGTGAATGCTCCAGCTGGTTGCGAATCGAGCCTAGTGGCGGCACGACCCGGAGTGAAAACGGAAACAAATGTAGGAAAATGGCATCTTCAGTAGCACCTTGCAGATTGAAAGTTCTGAGAACATGGGTAAGACGGTTGATGTGTGCTGGTGCGTCTTCATCTTCACGGCTATGAAACTAGTTGTGTTGGGTGAGAGCGATCATGATATAGGAAAGAATATGCCATGAATTAGGGTTATTGATTGTGGGAATGATAATAGGTGAGTGGTCTCCGGTGAAACCCTCGAAAGCTTGCTGGTACACAGTTGGGTTGTTGTAGGCCATTTGATTATCGGGAATGATTATGGGGCTCGACGGTGTTGAGCTCGCTGGTGATGATTTTGATGTAGAATCTATGTTGATCGGTGAACTGGCCCCGAACTGTAACACAGGTGGTCCTTGCGAACGAAGATGTAGCATAAACCTGAAAAACACGCAAGACCAACTAAAGCTAATAGCTTAATCGCCACGACTCCCCGGCAACGGCGCCAAACACTTAATGTGCTAAAAGTAGTTATAAAATTATGAACTAAATTTATGCTAATCTAGACACTAAGTAATAATTTTAGACTCTTAACTGAAATAAAACTACTAACTAGCAAGTGAACCGGTCGACTCTAATACAGCTAAGTAAGTCCGGATATCGAACCCACGAGACTCTTTAAATTACGTTTAACTAGCTAATTAGACTTGATTAACTGACACAACTATTTGCTTATTTATTATAAGGGGTTTTTATTAAAATACTAAACTTAAACTATTTTTATTAACTAATTAAGAAAACACAAGTAAATTAAAAGAAAGATTTATAAGTTGATTTTAATCAGATGATGATGAATAACTACCTAGGCTAGAATCCCCTAACTTGCAGTTGTCAATTAACCGGGAAAATATTTTGTTATGGAACTGGAATCGTAAAATAGATGCTTAAAAGAAAACCCAAATAGGACCCTGACACTTCTCAAGAAGACACCTATGAGTTTCTAATAAGTTTTAACGCAAACCAATTTTAAAAATCAAGTTTCCTTACGATCACCTAATTAATTAATGAACAAGTTTCTTTTGAGTGAAATCCTACCTTACAACGCGGAAATCAAAGGTAGTTTAATATATTCAATTGACTCGATAGACAAAGTTAATCAATCAAACCTAGACAGACTCCTTATAAAGAACTAAATATAGCAATCTTAATCAACAAAGATCTATCAATAGTCTATCACCTTACAGCTATTTAGATTAGCAGCACATTTAGGTTTATTTGATTAATAATTATTATTCCTATGACCTTATCGCGATTCAATCATAAACATCAAAAATACACAGTAGATGACCTAATAGCAACCTATTATATGATAGAAAATCACCAAGGCAACTATGGTATATTAAAAACTCATCAAATAATCATGAGTACACAGATGCATTACTTCAATATGATTAAACCTTTTACTTAATTCATAAAACCATAACGCAAACAAATCCCAATCAAAATTAAACTTTAACGAAGGTTCATCATAAGCCTAGGCAGTCTATAAATTTAGCCAAGCATCGTACAATCAAACAAAACAAGAACGTTGGAATTCATAATGAAAATAATAAAGAACGGAAGATTAAAGGCGATAAAACCGTAGTCTTCGGTCTATGCTTAAAAAACCTTCAATCCTGAGCTTAATTTTCGTCCAAAGCGGCTGGTTAACGTTTCATCTCCTCCAGGTTTAGGTTAATGACGTTTATATAGTGATTAAGGCCCAAAACCCAGAACATTCTAGAAATTAGGCTGGTCGCGCCGCGCTACCAAACCCTTTTAATTGGTCGCGCGGCGTAGGGAATTTGGTTGTGCCGCGCTACCAAACTCCCCTTATTTGGTCGCACGGTGTGGGGAGTTATTTTGGTCCTTGTTCGTTCGCCGGTTGGACCGGTTCTCTTCCTGGTTCGACCGGTTCTTCATTTTAGCTTGTTTTCTTCTCGTTTCTTCTTCTTTTTAACCATTTTTAACAACCGAGACCTACCAAATAATAAAAAGTTAGTAGTATACAAATTCTAAACAAAACCAAATAAAATACTACATGAAAATACACGGAAAACATATATATTTATCATTATATCATTTGTGAAGACAAGAAAACCAATGGTTCCAACTTCATTCAAGAAAAATTATAGTATTCATGGGTTGACTGAATCGAACAAAAGGGAGTATTTGTTAGTTATATGATAATTAGATAAAATTGTTTGTGTCAAAAACATATGATGGAGTTCAGTGTTTCACGAGGTTTTTGAAGTCATGCCACACGCTTCTAGAATGTAAAGTCAAGACTAAGCACATCATAGGTTGGGGTAAAGACAACATCGGTGATTGGGTTGCCAAGATCGTATAAAGAGAGGTGAAAGATAAGAATTTTACTCAGTTGAAGCCTCAAGTGGGTAAATATGTTGAAGACAAAGAGAGAAGAGTCAGAGCCAACTTGAGACTATGGATGATGGCTAGGTAAAAACTCGTTAAGTGATGGTATGCTGACTGTGAAACTGCAGAGGCTGTGATGGAAGATGAGGATGAACAGGAAATTATGAGGGTTTATGATCCAATACACTTGGTAAACTTATCCAAGTCTGATTTTTAGGTACCCCGTGAGAAAAAGATTTTTCATTTCCCTGCTTAGAAGTTAGAAGGGATGAAGTACCAGAAGGTGGTCTCAGTTTGTGTGAGACATGGAGATCATGCAGAAAGCTTCTAGGTAAAGATTGTTGATGATTTTTTTATGAGGACTGAAGACGAGCAAGAAACAAATGAAGCTGCTTCCAAGGGGGGATTCTGTTGGTGCATGTTGGTGCAAGTAACTCATTAATGTCACACCCCAACCTAAGGCGGAAATGCTGGGGCGTGATCCGATTGCTCACAGCTAGAAGATACTGTCATACATAAAAGATGACAATATCTAATTAATTATTTTACTGAAAGAATACACGTAATTTCCAAATATATCAAACAATTTAAATACATGAATGTAAGCTCAAATAATGATTGTCTTTTTTATATCCTAAGGTTTTGTCTAAGTGTCCAACTTCAATCTTTAATACAAAGCAACCTGCATATACGTAGAAAATAAAAGAGTTTGTCAACAACACATGTTGAGTGAGATGATCACCAGATTATAACACAACAACAATATATATATGATTAGGGGTGTGCATATTTAGGTCCGAACCGAAAATCCCGAGAAACCCGACCCAAAAAAACCCGAAACCGGACCTACCCGAGTTTTCTCAGTTATCTTTTGGTCATGATAATTGTTGTTAATCAGTCTCGGGTCGGGTTCTGGCCAATACCCGATAAAACCCGACTAAGGACCGAAACTCGAATTAGAAAAATATAGGCCTGAACTTAGAAATTTATGAACCAGCAGCAATTCTGTTACTAATTCAAAGTTTAAATTGTTAAGTACAACATTAATATTATCATGAAAACTGCATCATATGATCAAGCAAGCAGGTGATTATGAACGCAGTTTGAGTCAGACATTTCATCAAACAGTTGGTGTGCACTAACAAAGAATATTGTAGTAATATAAAGTCTATTGAATTGATCCTCTAATAACAAGTTTAAACAACAATCATACCTAAATCATATATTCATACATCTATGAATCTCTGATGATCAATTTAATCAATTTAAGAAAAAGCAATAATATTTTTATGAATTCATAGTACCTAGAATAGTGAAGATTGAAGAACAACAAAAAGGGTACTAGATAAGCTGAAGATTGATGCTGAAACTTGAATTGCAGAAATAGAGTTGCATACCCACTTCGATTTGATGAAATTATTGCCTAGAACTCACACCACAAGATCAAAAGATGAGGTTGAATTGGAAATAAACATCGGTTTCGGTCAATTGCATAGGACCGACAAACCGAATAAATGAAAGACCGAAACCCGACACACTACACAAGGTCCAGTAATCGGTCTGAAGAATTTGAATATATCGGGTATCGGGTCGGGTCGGTCTTTACGTGGGTTGGGTCGGGTTTCCAGTGTTGCGCACCCCTATATATGATAGATAAATGATAATGTTAAATACGTAAACCAATCCATGTGGTAATAATAAATCAAACCTTAACAATCATATACACAACCAAAGACTTGTTAGTGTGCCAAGGAATCGTTGCCAAGCGAATCAGGCATTGATTACGATGACTAAAATTGTCGGTTTACCTTCAGCAAGCGAATCGGGCTCCGGTTACTAACACGGTCGTATGATCATACTAATGAGCACCCTATACAAGGGAATACGTTGGACCTCTCCGAATGCGAATAAGTAAACAATTAAACAAGAAGCAATTAGCATATAGCATTTAATTGATATTCACACAATGATTTTGTTTGCGAGTTTGTGTATAATATATGATAGAAAATATGATTAAGTATGCATATGTCCCCAAAGAGTTTGAAAACAGTAGATAAAGAGGGGAATGATCAAACTCACCTTAGATTAATGACAAGCGATTAATAAATATGATTAAAAGAGCTAACGAATAAGCGAGTCATCCACTACACGTCGAACGATATAAATGATCAGAATCTGGAAGTTTGAGATATGATATTTTAAGTAAAAACGAACTTGTTTCTGCTGGAATCAATCTAAACGGACGTTTAGAACTCAAGTTATGTTATATTTAAGATTTAAGCGAGCTGATACTAACCAGAATCCGAACAGTGATTCGGAAGTCGGGTTTTGGTGAGTAGACTTAAAATTTCGTTACAAGAATAAAAGTATTCTAGACCGAACGTTGAATCCGACCAGAATTATGAGAAAAAGTTAAGTCAAACTAGTTGACTATTTTGCCCTTTAACGAGTTTTAAATGATTTGACCAGTCAACACCCTTCAACCACCGAAATTGATTGAAGTTTATTGACTAGGGAATATGTATGAACGATTTCTATGTTTACAACTTACCCGAAAAGTGAAAGAATCAACAGATACGATGAGTCAAAGGTCCATGCATAAGCAAAGTCAACCGATTAAGCGTGTATATTCAACAATAATGCGAAAACCGAAGGATTTGAGGATGATCAGAGGTAGGTGACGGCTAGGTTAGTATATTAGGGTATGAGGAAGTTTTTGGCAGGAGAATTATGATGTGTTTATATAGAATTATAAAAACGAACCATATTTAGTATATTTACTCATTTAGGAAACCGAATCGAGTTTTAATGATCAAATCAACCTAATATGCAGACATATTTCAATCTTGTGGAAGGGGTAATGTATGTGGACAAGTATGTACGTTATATTAGTTTTCTTGGAGCTTAAAACACTTAATTTGGTCCAAAAATAAACGATTTCGGGCTAAAAACGAACTAGGAAAGAAAATTGGCTACACGATCTGCGCAGGTTGCCCATAGCGCCGCGCGGTGGGCCTAGGCCACCCCATCACGTGGTGCTCCGGCCAAAATGAGAGGAAATTTCATTTTGTACATGTTTAGTCCTTGTAGTTTGTTATTTGGTCAATATTTAAACATTTTATGTTATAATTAAGAATTTAAATATAAGTTAAAGTATGAGGGGTATAATGTGAATATTAGAAAACTTAAATACTTATAAACATTTAATTTGATTAATAATAATGATCCAAAAATGTTTCCAAGTCGGGGTATGAGTAAACGAATACGGTTTAGAAAATTCAAAATGTTACAATTAGTTTATGTTTGTAACCTAGTCTGTATTTGATACATTGTATTATAAATGTTTATGTTTATATTTTGTAACACCCCGTAACCGCAGCGGAAACGTAAACGGGATGCAACAGACACCTCTGATATCAACCACATTGTTTATAAAGAAAACTGAATGCATTAATATACTTCAAATTACATTATCTTGTATTCCATTACCGTCTAGGTGATACATACATCATACAATACGATACATAATTCTATTTATTATAATGTATCCTAACATCCCGCATGCAAATCTTACACACATCAAGCACTTAGCACATAAGCAATCACTTCATCTTAGTTGTACCTGAAAAGCATGTGAGAAAACGGGTCAACTACGAATAGTTGGTGAGTTTCACAATTTGAGTAAACCTTGATAAATCAATATCAGAATATAATATTATCTGGGGACACTGTTAACCCAGTACTGTATCCATTCCGGGGGCAACGTTAACCCAGAAACACTTCTAGGGACATCTGGGGACACGGTTAACCCAGTACTGTACTCATTCCGGGGGCAAAGTTAACCCAGAAACACTGCTAGGGACATCTGGGGCCACTGTTAACCCAGTACTGTACCCATTCCATACGATTCCCGTACAATAAAACATTTATAATTACACGCAAATCCATGCGTTCAGTATGTACTTAAACATTTCAATAGTAACATGCTTCCGCCCCGGGAAAATATTTAAAAACAATTCAGAAAAAGGGGCTCGTGAAACTCACTTTAGCACATGCAAGCAGGTAACAACAATCATTATCAGTTAACACGTCCGATCTGTAATATATTCCCTACGATTGTTACTATACACTCATTATTAATATAACTTTAACCGTATCAACCGGTACATCTGGGGACACTGTTAACCCAGTACTGTACCCGTTCCGGGGGCAATGTTAACCCAGAACACTTCTCTGGACTCAGATTGTGATATCGTTTAGAGTTCCATGGTCACAATTACTATTAGTCGTTTATCTCGTTTTGCGTGCTTAGCACGGTTATCCGTTTTTACGTTTCAAAAATGAGTTTGGTCACACACGACCCGGAAGTAGTGGTTGACTGATAATTTAATTAAAGTTGTGAAATTTGAGCTCGGTTTAAACGCCCCGATTGGCCGCGGGACCCGTTTCCGTCTTTAGCGTACCGGAAACTGTTAAATCGGACAAAAATTACTCAAATCATCCGAATTATTTTCGGATGATTTATTTTTACTTGTTTAACTCAATTATATGAAAATAGTTCATCTTTAGGATTTTTATACACCAGTCAGTCGCTTATGCGAACTTTACCGGTTTACGCTTTTTAAACTTTAAAAGTTTGTTTTTGCACAAATAATTATCCGTTTAATCTCGGATCTTGAAATTTTGAACAAATCACTTTTTGACAGTGGGAAATTTTATAAAAATATTTCCAGAATTAATTTTTATATTTAAAATTTATTTATCTATTTTTAAACACCATTTAAACGCTAAATATGTCGTAAATACCAAACGACCTTAGAAAAATCCCAAATTTTTCCTGGATGTCCCCTGCCATCCACATAGTCGCCTGTAATTTTTCCAGAACCAAAATTTTCTTTTACATGCCATTTTCACTAAAACCGAGTTAGAAAACCCTAGAATTCGTTTAACTGGAAAGCCTACTTAGACTTCTCCAACTGACCTAAAATTTGTGTGTGACTTTTACATGTTATAAAAAGCTTATCTGCAATTTTCCAGAATTTTTAATGATATTTAACTATTTTTCACCATTTTTGGCCAAAACCGAGCATTAAATTCACCAAATATTCATCCTTTGTCCAAAAATTACCAAAAATTCACAGAACTCATATTCTCATGTATTTAACACCTCTGTAAAATTTCATGACCTAACTCTAAACACATCACAATCTGTCCAAATTTCCAAAACCGGACATAAACCGAATATACCTTTCGTTTTCCGCCACTACAAGCTACAAACTCGTCTTTCCGCCTTATCTACTACTAAACACAGAACCTACAACCAACATACCACAATACCAAGCAAGTTACACTCACGATCAAGCCTCTTACACTATAGTTTCGGTTATGATTCAAAAACAAAGATTTAAACCGTAAAAATTCGTTTTTGGTCCGTTTAACTCCTTTCTTGGACCAAGATCCCTTGTATAACCCGTATACATCACTTGATCATGCAAGAATCGGTTTTCATCTTTGAAACCTCATTTCTTGCAATTAAACTCAAGAAACGAAGATGGAAACGTATATAACCCGATCATTACCTTGTTTTCTTGCTAAAAACTCTCGGTTTTGGATCATGATCTTGAGAGGATTGAAGAACTTGGGAGTGTTTGTATAAAAAAAAGAAATGAGGGAATGGGGGAGACCCTTTGGGGTCCGGTCGCAACTAAGGAGGGGTGGGGTGGGACCCACCTCTTTAATTCTAGCCACTCATTTGGATATTCGCAATCTGGATAATGTTTTGGATAAGCTGGTTCAGTTCGGTTTTCGGTTAAATGTTTAATTCGGCTTAAAACGAGGCTAAAACGGTCGTTTTTCGGCTAAAAATGAAATTTATATAAAACCGATTTAAAAACTTCAAAAACTTAAATCATGACATTTATTAACTTAAAACGTCATATTATTAATTATTACGCGTCTTTTTCGGCTTGATCGATCGTCTCTTGCTCGGTTTGGTATTAAAGGTTTCGTTTAACGTACCGACGTACCATTAAATCGAAATTCTTTTTCTGTGCTGTACTTTACTTATCCCGAAGCATTAATGCTTCGTAAAATCATTAAATACTATAGTCATCGTCTATAATTGAACCCTCGATTCGTTCGGGTTTCAATAACTATCGATCGACTAATCGCATATTCAATACTATGAATTATGCATTCACGTACAATCAATACAATGAACCATGTATTCTCGTATAATTACCATGGTAACTCATGTACCCGACATTAAATATGACGTAACTATTGTCTACCGGTTAGGGTATACCGGGTTTCGTCGGAATCGTTACATATTTTTAGTCTTTAAGGTAGAAGCGAAGTTATAGTTGGGGCGAAGATAGTAAGTGGCGAAGTTAGCCAATTTCACCAAGTCTATAACATGCAAAGTTGTTTGTTTTATAAAGACAACTTTGGACTAGGGTTGATGGCATTTCGTTTCCTCGCCTTCTGTCGTTGTCTTGCTTATTGAAGTTACTGAGTTATAATCAACAGAAGAAGCTTTGAGTAATTCCATAGTCTCTTACTCGTTCTATACTTAATAACACTCGTAAACGAAAACTAACGGACTTCCGCACCCTTAGAGTTTGTGATCATCTCTTTCAAACCATTGCTTGGTATGTATGCTATACTTTAGGAGAAGTTAATTCTTCAAAAACATTTGGATGTTATCTACACTTAAAGGGGATTATAGTAAGCTGATTGTTGAACATACGCATGCGAGGGTCTGAAAATTATTGAAGACCAACACAGAACACAAAGAAATAAAGATTTTGAAGATAATGATTCAAGAAATCGAATCTTTTTTAGGTGGACAATAATGACTGTGATGTTGAACTTGAAGATTCGTAGGATATTCTAGAATTAAGATATATCGAGGGAAGTCATTGGGAAGGCAAAAAAAACCGAAGACTAAAGAGAAGAATGACGACTGAAGACAAACAAAAGTCTATGAGGCTATTGTTAAGGGTGAGTCTGTTGGTGCAGATTCTGTGTGATAATAGATTAATAAATAGGTCGTGTTTGTAATCGAGTCTGTAATGCGTTTTATGTTATTTTTGGAATAGATTTTAGGCTGCAGCGAACTTAACAAACAGAGTAGTTAAGTTCGCCTAACATAAGTGAGGCGAACATGTCCAGTATGTTCTAGTATTGATTTTAATCTATTTGTGATCAATAGAAGGAGTTATAATGATCTCGTTATTGTTATACTCGTTTACTTCTCATTAGCGTTAATCAAAGGGATTCCACAACTCTGATAGTACGTATGAGGCTCGTCAAGATCCATTACAAGGACCCACGAATTCCACCTGAATACATTCAATTCCAAAACAACTATTATGTTCGTTTCTCAGTCCCCCACCAGAAGAGGACTTTAGATTCAAACGAACGAGCTGTAAACATAACAACTTGAAAAGTAATAGTGAATAACTTCTTATTTATATAAAATGAAAACAAAGTAAAAAGTTTGAATGAAAATGTAAACAAATCTTCAATACCCAAAAGTTAGTAAATAACAAAAAAACATCTAGTTAAAAATTAGATAAACAAGCAAATTTTATATTTAGTAAAAATATGAGTAAAATAGGAGTTACTTTTAACAAATTATGTTGAAATGATTAATTATGTAATAGTAATCTCATAAAATCGACCCAAAAGTTTGGTCATAATTGCCAATTTTATCCAATTAAGTAAAATTTTAGTATAACATTTTAAAATTGACGAAGGCAAGTTAGAAAAAAAATGACGAAAATCTAAAACTTAAGAATTCAGATTCTTTCCGACTAGAATTGTAGACGAACGACCATAATAGAAATATAGCACAATTATAACTTATTAGTTATTATCTATTATTATTAGGGGTCAAGTTATTCTACAAAGAAAGACAAAAAAGAGAAGGATGAGAAGGATTTATAGCAAAAAAAAACCATTTAAAAAAATTAAAAATAAATAAATAAATAATCGTAACTCAAAATTTAATAAAAAAACAAAAATGTTTCATCGTCTTTCTCGTTCTTAAAAAAAGACACAATATTGAGGGAAAAAGACCGTTGTGTCCTTTTGTTTATCATTGTGTTTTGTGTTAATTTTCATCATTGATTGTGTCTTTTTTCCTTGACATTGTGTCTTTTTTTCTTGATATTGTGTTATATTAGTCAACATTATGTTATATTTTGTTCGGCATTGTGTTATATTTTGAGATTTATTGTGTCTTGTTTTAGTTATAATTGTGTCTTTTATCCATTTTCGTCATTGTGTCTTTTTTCTCTGCATTGTGTCTTTTCGTTTTTTTTTTGGAACGAGAATGACGAAGGAAACATTTTTGTTTTTTTAATTTCTTCATTTTTTATTTATATTTTGAGTTATGATTTTTATAATTTATTTTTTGGAATTTTTTAACGGTTTTTTGTGTGACCATAAATTCTTTTCACCTTCTCATTTTTGTTTCCCTTTGTATTTTAACTTTTCCCTATTATTAGAGATTATACTTTAAGTATTTTATGCTATATTTTTTGTTGTATATTTTGTGTTTTCCTTGTCTACTGTCACGAGGCCATCTCTTGCATTTTTTATTATTAAACTAGGTTTTAGGCCTGTGTTATAGGGGTTTTATTTAGCTTTGTTTTTAATCGTTTTGTTATTTTTATTTTTTGTAATGATTTGTTTTACTTTTAACGTAGTTTGGCTTTAATTTAATACGTATGTAGTAGTTTGTTAAATTAGTTATATTTATTTAACGTTAGTTTTCTTTCAATTGAGATGTGTAGGTTTATTAGATTTTTAACGAGCCAACATAAACGAACACGAATATGCATATTTTTTTTAAAACGAACAAACATGAACACAAAAATTTGTCTTATGAAAAAGGGGTGGTTAATGTAACTTACGATGGTGGTTGATGCATGAGAGGGGAGGTTGACGATGATGGGTGGTATAAACCGGTGATTGAGAGGATAAACCGGGTAGATGAGAGAAATTATATTAAATGAGATCTTGTAACCCGTTTAAGGGTCATCCGGGTTTGGGGAGACCCATGACCCGCAAAAATTATTGTTTGATGATTAAGGGGTTTCACAAATAATTGAGATGTTATAACCCCGTTTAAGAATTATTCGGGTTTGGTGAGACCCATGACTCGCGTATTCGGGTCAAACGCATAAGAAGCCACCATTCAGGAATGAAGCAATCTGGTGACCCGAGAGGGAGTGGAGAGCAACCACATCGCGACACATAGGAGTTTTATGTAGGCAATTATATATAGATAGATGGATGGATTAAAAGAAATAAACACACAGTTTCAGGATCAAAGACATTTTATTATTAATATGAAAATAATGAGAACCAATTTGTTGTTATTATTATGTTTGTTTTTATAATTGTTTGCTGTTATTTTTTGTTCGTATATGCTGATTTTCGATTATGGGACATTATAAGTATTTGCTGATTTACATTTTGTTGTTATTATTAGGTTTTTTTCTTATATTGTTATAAGCATTTGTTGTTATTATTTTGGTGTTGATTTTGATTCTTTTGTTGTTTTTATTAGGTTTTTTCTTTGTTATTATAAAATATTGCTTATGTAGATTAGTATTGTAGTTGGTATTGCTTCATACGTTCTTATTTTTGATAGATTAATATTATTTTCTACGTTCTCATGTTAATATCATTTTGTACATGAACTTTCCCTGAACACACATGCCTTTATATTAGTCCATTGTAGTTTTTTAATGATAAATTATTTTTATGTGAGACTCGTCCCTGAACTTTTGAATGTTTAATATATTCTGTTTTTGTTGCTGAACCACCAAACTTAAGATGCGGCTTGTTGTAGTTTTGTCGTTTAGAAGAAACAATTATTCAGATCAGATTTCATTCAACTTAAGAAATATTTCGACCAAATGTTATAATCATTTTTTTAATTATTTAAGGTTGATTTCTTTTTAGGATATGTTTGGAATTGAGTTTGAAAACAACTAATTGACTTATAGACTTTTTCAAAAAGCAAATAAGAAAAAGGTTGTCAATCATAAATGATGCAGGATTATCCTCGTATATGAATTTTGATTTTTAATATCTTTTATTATTTTATATTATCTCGTTTCCTAGTTTATCTTTTTCCATGTTTAGTATAAATAGGGATCCAAGGTTGTTTAGAAGTTAGTTTTTGATATTGAATTTTAATTAATAAGAACTTTGTTCTTGGAACCTTCAGTTCAAATTATCGTCTTTGATTAATCATGAGTCTCTCGAGCCATTGATCGCTTCCAAAACTGCATCATTTGGTATCAGAGCTTTGGTTGTTCAAATGACTCTACATGAAGGCAAGTGTTTCCTTGTTCGAAGAGTTGCCGACCGAGGCATCGACAAAGACATTGGTGATTCGCGTAATCGGGGAAGAGATGGGTTTCTATTTGCAGATCCGCCGGTAGAGGCAGTAAAAGAATCCTTTTCAACTTACGGGGTGCAATCGTTGAAGGAAACTGAACTAGGTTTTCGTGTCCGGGACAGAGACTTTGGGGAGGAGGAGTATCCTTTCAATGGTAGCAATCTATCTATCTAAAAAAAAAAGAAAAGAAAAAGAAAGAAAAATGTGAGAAACTAGCTTTTACAAGACTCGAGGTCGAGTCTTTCTTCAAGAGAGAGAGTATGATGCTGGAGCATTAACACGCATTGAATTGACCATATATGGTTCATGAGGAGGAATTATTGGTGTGATCTTTGGGAATAAGTTACAAGATAATAATATGAAATTATTATTAATTTTAATTCCTTTAATTTTGGCCATCTTTTATTTGTTTCTCTTTTTATATGTAACCATTATATTATATATAAGAATGTCTAGGTTCATAGGATAGAAAGTTTTGAAGATTAAAAGATTGTAAAGAACGTTTGTTCTTGAACCTTTCGGTTCGTTTCTAACCTTTCGGTTAGATGAAGTCTATGAATAAACTATGAGCTTCTTGAGCCTTTTGAGTAAAGCCGTGGAATCGGCATCATTTTACTCTCCACCTTCGAAAAAACTCGTCCTCGAGTTTTGCCTTCCGATCAAAGCCACCCGGATCAAACGGAACATCAACTAGATTTCGGTTTGTTATTATAACAACCCGAATAAACAATGCAACTTCTTGGGTCGCCTCACTCGGCATCTCTCTTGGCTTTGAACTTGTACCACCTGGGTCAAAAGGAACATGCTTGCCATATTTATTAGCCTTTTGAGCTGAGAGTGACTCACGACCAGAATTATTTGCCATACCATCTAGGCTTGGTTTATGTACGTAAGGCACACCCTTATTAATTTTCGCCCCATTCACATGTATTGACTTCAACGGGCCACTTGCAACATGCTCGTTATAATGCTCGTTAGTGTTAATTCTTATAGATGGATCCACCATTAACATCATTCACATTTATATCATGGCCACTTGTTCGAGTAGGATGTACACGTGTAATTGTTCCAACTTTAACCAAATTCTCTATCTTGATGTGATCATAGTTTCTAACAATATCACACATATAAAGGGCAACATGGAGATTTAATTTTACAAGTTTATTCCCTTCCTTTTGAACAACCGTAATAATAGGAGATTCCGTAAGGTGATCGTCTGTCATCAAACCTTCCAAACTAACATACGGAATTTGTGGATTAGCCAATAAAAACGTTGGACCATCCTCCGCCACCGGTCACTACAGAACCATCACCGGCGACGGTCGCATCGCCTAATATGAACTCATCAATAATAATTACATGGACCTCTGCAAATTCTGATTTCTCGGAATCGAGCCCGTGCCTCTCGTCTTCTCCTATGGATTTACCCCTCCTAATCTCTTTATTTTGAAAATACAAATTAGGAGACTTTAACTTGTCACTATCTCTTTCCGGTGGTGGTTTCTCTATGGCCAACGCCCCATTTGTAAAAACCAAGCCAACTGCTTCTTGATACCTCTCACCCTCACTGCAGGTTTTCTCTGATGGTTGATGAACCACAATATTGAATAATTGTACACCCCCCACATGATATTATTGGGCATATATCCACAAATTGACGTGATACTTGAGGATCAATCCCACCTTTCGTTTGGCATTTATTAATTTCAAAACTATCTCCATTTAAAATATTAGTTTTATTCATAATATCAAAATTCCAATCTTGTTCCAAAATTAACGACGAAGATTTCAAACTTTCATTGAATATCGGTTTAGTGGTTTGACTTACCAAATTCAATTGGCGAGCATCCCGATCAAGAAAAGTCTCTCTTTAACTTTCGAAGAGCCACCGATCAACCAAGAATACCACTCTTTGTCCCGGTAGTCATCAAACACGGGTAGCGAATCGTAACTAAAATCGCAATCGGAAGGATTCACCTCTTCATAGATTGGTTCATAGAACCTGGGTGGTTGACGGCCAAACGGATGCTGCTTTCCATCGCCACCTTCGTCCTAAACGACGGTGCTCGACCCGGTTTCCGCCTTGCACATCTCCCGTTGTAACTCGAGATCACGGACTCGTTTTCTGAGCCGTTGGATCTCTTCGAGATCATGGACTCGTTGTCGGAGTCGTTTGATCTTTTTAAGATCTCATGGGTCAGAACATACTACACCGCTGCCTCGGTCGGCGACTCTGCGAGTAGGACGTTGATCTTCTCTACGAGCACGTGAATAGAAACACTTTTGTCGTTGCCTCTGTCGGCGACTCTACGATCAAGAAAGTAGCCATTTGAGAACCAAAAGCTCTGATACCAAATGATGCCGATTCCACGGCTTTACTCAAATGGCTCAAGAAACTCATAGTTTATTCATAGACTTCATCTAACCGAAAGATTAGAAACGAACCGAAAGGTTCAAGAACAAACGTTCTTTACAATCTTTTAATCTTCAAAACTTTCTATCCTATGAACTTAGACATTCTTATATATAATATAATGGTTACATATAAAAAGAAAAACAAATAAAAGATGGCCAAAATTAAAGGAATTAAAATTAATAATAATTTCGTATTATTATCTTGTAATTTATTCCCAAAGATCACTCCAATGGTTTCTCCTCATGAACCATATATGGTCAATTCAATGCGTGTTAATGCTCCTGCATCAATAAAAGTCTTTTTTATTTTAAAAAGACACAAATCATTTCTTTTTAAAATGACTATTTAAAGAAAAACAAAGTTAAATAAGTTATTTTCAAACTCAATCCCAACATAAGTTTATGTTAATTATTTGATCTGTAACACTCTTTTTTGTTTTAAAGTGATTTAATTTCACTATTAATTTTCAACAACAATCTTTTTTAAACACTGTTTGCAATTATCACAATAATCGAGTGAACTTTTCTGAGATGAATGTCAATCGTCTATACTGATTCTAACATTCTATACCTAACTTACTTAGAAACACCATGAATGATGAAATTTGGTTTTCAGTAACATTTCCTTCAACGCTTTGTCATAAAGAAATAAATTCTCTAAATACTTTCATCATGTATTCTGTCTAAATATTCTGAGCATTAAAACCACACATAACAACAATCGAACCATCACGTAAAGAGCAAGGCAACATCATATGTAAATAAAGATTATTGAATTTATCAAAAAGTAATAATCATTGATAAGATCATTACATAATATATATGTTTTATAGTGTTTTGAAATAAAAAAAGTTTTAGTAAATCTTTTAAAGGATTTGTGTCTTTGAAGATTTTATAATGTACGATCAATTCGTTGGTAACTGTAACCGAATGAATAGGCAGACAATATTGAAAGATCTCGTTGGCTTTGTAGATTATATGCTCTTCAAAAACAGAAATCCATTTTAAGAACTTATAAGATTTAACCATTGAACTTTTTACTTAACAAAACAAAACATATTATTTAACGATCTTATTAGACATCTTTTTAATAAATACACTAATTATATATTCTTCTATTTCTCATTTGTTTCATGTGCCTTACTCGTTTTGTAAAACTTATTGCGGGTATATATGGAAATTAGATGCATTGTGGGGGCAAAATAACAAATGAAAGAATTTGAGTATTCAATTCTTCACGACCAAGAGTTGAAGGAAATGATTAAAAATTGTATTTTATTTAATGATGTTTCTCTTTAAATTTGACACACCATAATGTTTTTGTTGCAGTTAATGTAAATTTAGTTTTAAATAATTGGTAAAGAAATAAACGGTTAGATCATTAATAATAATAAATTTGTTGATTTATTTATGTTTACAAATACAAGGTTTTTTCATTCCCTTTTATGTAAGGTTTGAATTCATATATCCATAGAATTACAAGAAAAATAGAATTCTAAAGTCATCTTTATATGAAGACACCGGAGTGGTCGGAGGTTTTCCACAAAGTGTTTTCCTCTGGGTGGTCTCATGCTCGTTTCCTTGGAGTGTCAAGAATCGATTGGGTGCAAGGGTTGTAAGCCATATATGATTTACCATGTGATCTAAGTTGTTCAAAAAAATATATACATATATTTTGTAGCAACAATCAATATGGTTGTAAGTCATACATGGTTTACCAGGTGATCTAAGTCGTTAAAAAATGCATATATTTTGTAGAAACAATCAAAATAATGGATTTTTGTCATTTAAAATAAGTGAAATACTAACATATAAAGACCACTTCTTATTGAATAACTTTGATACGTTATGAACAAATTAATCCTAAAAGTTGTTTATAACTTTGACGTGTTCTTATTAACGATGAGCAAAAGCCAAAATGTAAATACGGAATATGACATAAATATATTTGTATTTTTCATCGATATGCATAAGTAAAGGTTAAAGATGCGTCAAATTTAACAAGTCTTTTGTATGTATACAAATAGAATGAATGTGAAGAAGAAAGGCTAACATGGACACGAGATAACTCTGAGTACTTCATTATGAAAGACCATATAGATTCATAGAAGCCTTTGTTTGAGTATTCTTCCGGGACTTCTAAGGAATTTGATTGTTAGTGAGAAGAAAAAAGGAACTTGCTGTGTTTGTCAGAAGAAAAAACTACATGATTGTATGAGAAACTGACAATGATATAAAATGACGGCGGAAGGAACTTTATTTTAGGGTTACAAAACTCACAACCAGACATTTGTTTTTGACTGAAGCACGGGCTCCAACATATAGAGGGTTTTCATAGGGGTTATAATCTTGTGTACGCTGGTCTACCGTAGTCCGTAGCATATCTAATCTAATCTAACTAATATATTAAAGCAATACATGTTTCACATGTATTTCAAATATGTCATCCACATAAGATGCTAACTAATCAATTTTTATTTATACATATTCCACCTAATTAACTAATTTTTTAATTACCATTCATTCAATTTAATAATTTTTTCTGTTAAATGATATCAATTAATGCATTTATTACTATTTAATATAATCTAATCTAACTAATATATTAAAGCAATACATGTTTCACATGTATTTCAAATATGTCATCCACATAAGATGCTAACTAATCAATTTTTATTTATACATATTCCACCTAATTAACTAATTTTTTAATTACCATTCATTCAATTTAATAATTTTTTCTGTTAAATGATATAACAATTAATGCATTTATTACTATTTAATATTTATTATCTAACTAATATATTAAATCAATAAATGTTTCACATGACTTTCAAATATGCTATCCACATAGGATGCCAACTAATCAATTTCTATTTATACATATTCCACCAAATTAACTAATTTTTTAATTACCATTCATTCAATCTATAACTAATAAAGCAATACATTTTCTACATGGATTTCAAATATGTCATCCACATAGGATGCCAACTAATCAATTTTCATTTATACATATTTCACCTAATTAACTAATTTTTTTAATCACCATTCATTCAATTTAATAATTTTTTATGTTAAAGGATAGAACAATTAATGCATTTATTACTATTTATATTTATTATCTAACTAATATATTAAAACAATACATGATCCAAATGGCTATGAAATATGTCATCCATATAGGATGTCAACTAATCAATTTCTATTTATACATATTCCACCAAATTAACTAATTTTTTAATTACCATTCATTTAATCTAACTAATATATTAAAGCAATACATTTTTCACATGGGTTTCAAATATGTCATCCACATAGGATGCCAACTAATTAATTTCCATTTATACATATTTCACCTAATTAACTAATTTTTTAATTACCATTCATTCAATTTAATAATTTTTTATGTTAAAGGATAGAACAATTAATGCATTTATACTATTTATATTTATTATCTAACTAATATATTAAAGCAATACATGCTCCACATGGCTATCAAATATGTCATCCATATAGGATGCCAACTAATCAATTTCTATTTATATATATTCCACCAAATTAACTAATTTTTTAATTACCATTCATTCAATCTAACTAATATATTAAAACAATATATGTTTCACATGGATTTTAAATATGTCATCTACATAGGATGCCAACTAATCAATTTCCATTTATACATATTCCACCTAATTAACTAATATTTTAATTACCATTCATTCAATTTAATAATTTTTTATGTTAAATGATATAACAATTAATGCATTTATTACTATTTAATATTTATTAATCTAATTAATATATTAAAGCAATACATGTTTTATATGGCTTTAAAATATGCCATCCACATAGGATGCCAACTAATCAATTTCTATTTATACATATTCCACATAATTAAATAATTTTTTAACTACCATTCATTCAAATTAATAATTTTTTTATGTTAAATGATATAACAATTAATATTAATGAATTTATTACTATTTAATATTTATTAATTACCTCAATTAAACCAATTATTATTTTCTTAAAATTATATTATTAACTCAATTTAGTTATTACCTTGGAAAGAATGGCTGGTTTTAACAGCTTGCTTAATTGGTTTAATTTTTTTACAAAAATATTATAGATTTATAGGTCAAAAGTATCTGGTACAAGTTGACTACATCTGGGCATAAAAATTGGAGCATAGCTGAAAAGAAGTTATATCAGTTTGATATATTTTAGGTTCAAGGATACGATTTGTTATCAAACAGTTTATAATATTTCACAAGTAATTTGCCCTTATATTATTTTTATGGTTATCTCAAAGTTTGTTTTTTTTAACAATTGTGATTAACCCATAATGGACAAAACCAATCCTCTCATGGTCGGTAAACAACATAACCATGTTGTGACTAAGGTCGTTTCTTTATATGTGAGTGAGCAAGCTTGACTAATTTCAATAAAAAGATGGCCATGGTTATTTTATATTTGTGTTTAATATTCAACATTTTGCTTTACATGACTCTTAAAAACAAATGCAAAAGCTACAATGTTACATAAAAGTGTATATATAGAAACAAAGACAAATTTATTGTTCATGTGTTCTTAGTTTTTATGTTAATTTAAAAAGGCGGATCAAGCTCGTATTTAGTTCAGGTCAATAGCTTTTTAGCAAAATTAATTCGGTTTGAAACAGGTTATGAACGGAAAGTGTTCGGTTCGAAACATGTTGTTTTAAAAGAATATCATATTGGTTAGGTCTAGGTTTATTGCTTTTGTTTTAGAGTTCTTTTTCTCTTCCCCAGCTCTCTTCAACAATACATACATTATTTCTGTGGTATAATGGAGATAAACTTATTTACTTTTTATGAAGTGTTAATCGAGTCACTTTAAGAAGGCCGGTTTTTCTCAGTTCTTCGACTACCCACGTCAAACTTTTAGGATGAATCTATCGGGTTCGGTTTTGTTGCATGCTTTAACAGGTATATACCCGAACCCGACTCGAAACCGAAATGCAAAGAAACTGGGGACCGAATTCATGTTTGTAAGTTTAGGGTCGGTTCGGGATCGTGTAAAAGTGGTCCGGTTATTCGGGTTTTTTCGGGCCGACCCTAATTCTGCTCACCCCTAGTTAGGTCAAAACATGCGTGCTAAAAAGGGTTATGACTCGAATAAAATCGGGTCGAATCGTGTTGTTTTAAATAATAGTATTTTCTAACTTAAAAAGAAAATTCATTATCCATGTTCTTAGTTTTATATTAATTTAAACAGGCGGATAGGGTTCGTGTTTGGTTCAAAACAATTTTAGATCAATGTGTTTTTAGAGTAAAATAAGTTCAGTCAAAACAAGTTGTTTTAAAAGAGTATCAAATTAGTTCGGGTCAAAACGGGCGGGTAAAAAGAGTTATGATCAGAATGAGTTTGACTCGAAACAGGTTATTTTAAATGATAGTATTATCTAACTTAAGGTCAAATTCATTATTCATGCATATTTAGTTTTATGTTAATTTGAACGAGCGGTTATGGTTCATATATGATTCAAAATAAGTTTGTTGAAATAACCGGTATTTTCAAACCTGATGGAAACTTTTTCCGTTAAGTTATTTCCTTTATGAATAATTTATGTTTAAATCCTTTGTCACTATTATAATTACTGTAATATATAATTTAATTTATGAGAAATTGTTATACCTTACAAAATTATTTGGCATTATGGATTTTTTTAAATAATTATAATTGTTTTATATGCTTGATTTCACTTATAAGTTGTATCAAATATATAAATATTTTTTTATTTAAATTATATGATTTTTCAGCCCGTTTAATGCACGGGTTATTAACCTAGTTAAACATTAAGGGAAAATCATATTTGAATTTGGTATTTTCAAATCATATTTGATGTAAAACCTTCTATTGCGTCATTACATGCTATATATTTTGGTTTTCTTCTCTTTAACTATTAGTACTAAATTTACTAAATTTTATATTTTACTAAATTTAAAGTACAAAATAACTCTTATGGTTAACTTCATATTTTACTAAATTTTATAAATTTATTTAACTAGTATTATCATTATTTTTATTACTATTACATGTTATGTTAATTCAAATCCTGCTGAATAATGATCTTCACCCGTTTGAAATAGTTTTTTATTTATATATTTTACGTTTAGATCTAACTTTTGCAAGTTAATGTGTGTGTGCGATTCAACATTGTTATATCCATTTTCAAATTAATGCCTGTAAACGAATCCTAAAAACTAGTTTTATAAAAGTTTCAAAGTTGAGGTGTCACGCCCTAATAAAATGAGTTTCAAGTAAGAGTTGGATTACACAAAAGCAAAGCATTTATATGCATAAAAACTAATTTTCTTAAAGTTTCAAATGTAACATCTCGGATTTTTCATATTCGTATTTGTATTTGTTTACCCGACTTAGGAATGTAATTCGAACCTTTTGTATTAATAAAAACTTGAATTTTATTTGGTTTAACCTATTTTATATTCTCACAACTTTCAAACTTGTCAAATTGCGCATAAAACGCCTTAAAATCACTTAAAACGGCTAAAAATCGCATTTATAGAAGTACAGGGACTATTTTTGCCAAAAATAAAGAAACTTAAGCCCCAAGATAAGTCACATGATATTATAAGATGTCCATATTCATAACTTATTAAAAATGAATTTTGATTATTAAAAGACACAATTTTGTCAATTATTGTTCGGGTTACTTCCTAAACAAGCCTATTTACTAAATTGGCTCTTCATAAACAAATTTTGACTCGTATTATTATTGTAACCTATCATAAAACCCTAAACACATCTGCTAAACTCAGCCTCCATCACCAACTTCGTGACTTGGTGCTTCCATCAATGAATTCTTTCAAGTTCTTCAATCTTCAGTTGACTTTGGTGTTTCAAGACCCTTTGACTCGTGTTTTCTCATTGTTCCGTTCATTTTTCGAGTAAGTTGTCTTTTGAGTTTTCATAGGTTTATATCTAACTAAAAAAAGCCCTCAATCAATTTTACTGATTGATTTGGTTTTGTTGGACAATTGCTTTCTGACCCGTTTAAGAGCAAAAAGTCAATTTCAAAGATTTTTTAATTACCATATCTTTTTATCGGAATTAGCTTTCGGTCCAGAAGACTTTTAGTTTTATCTCAAAAATTTGAGTGTACTGACCAAAACCAGACTTCTGACTCGCTGTTCGGATTCTGGTCAGTACCAGCTCGCTTATTTACTGAAAATCTCATAACCGGAGTTCTAGACACCCGTTTGGATTGATTCCAGCACCTATGTTCTCGGTTTTGAATCTATGTTATTTTATATAAGTCTCAAGTGTATTTGGATCAGAACACTTGCCACGTTAACTTCGCTCGTTTATTCTATTTCTCGGTTTATTCGCCAAATCGTCAAGGTGAAATATCATTTCCCTCTTATTGTACTGATTTTCAATAATTTTGGGGACATATGCATACTATTTTGTATTTCTATATTATATACATACACAAACTCGCAAAGATAAATATTGTATGTATTTCAATTAAATGCTTATTGCTACTTTTTTAAGTGTTTATTTTATCACATTCGAAGAAATCCATCATAATCACATTAAAGTATGATCATACGCCGTCCTAGTAGCCAAAGCCCGATTCTCAAGGCAATGGCAACCGACACCCTTATTTGCAATTGCTTTGCCATAGTAGCCATAGCCCGTGGTCGATAGGCATGGTCAATTAACACATTTTATTTGCTCATGGTTTGATTGATTTATACTCACAACATCAGTTTTGCTCATTTTACTTATATATTATTATTAGCGTCAAAACTGGTGACATTTTTCACTCAACCTCGTGTTGACAAATATATTTATTCTGTACGCATTTATAGGTTATCATTTGGTTGAAGCTAAGATGAAGAAACACATAGAGAGACCTTAGTTATTGAAATAAAATAATATTTGCGTACTATTTGTAATTTGGTAATTTGTTAAACCATGTGTACTTCATTGAAATATTGTAATAAATAAATAATTAGATATTGTCATATTTAAATTGTATGATAGTATCTTGTGAGCTGTGAACCAACGGTTCACGCCCTAGCATTTCCGCCTTAGGTTGGGGTGTGACCGATTGGTATCAGAAATGAAGGCTGTAAGATAGGTCATTAGAAATGTTCTAGTAATATGCTTAGGACCCTATACGTGCTTACTTGATTGCTTTATGAGCTTATTTTATGTGTTTTGCAGCTTATTTAAATTGTTTATTTATTTTATTACTTTAATCTTGTGCACACGCAAACTCTAAGGCTATGCCTCACTCTTAAAATATTTTAAATTCCTGTATTTAATAAATTTAGTATATTGTTTTTATTTTAGGAACTTCCTTAAGAATTCCCTTGTTTTGTTTTTACTCTCGCACCTTAAAGCATGGGAGTATGACATGTTCTTGTAGTAACTGGAAGGGGGAGAGAACTGTGAGTCGGGCCTTGGCAAAACGGTTCCAAGAACCAAATGTAAGGCGATATTCCTTACCTAGAGGATAACCTGACCACAGTACTCGATCTTATAGGCCAAAGTAGAAAAAATGTCATACGACTGGAACTTTAAGTGGTCAACGTGACTGGTTAAATGGTTACATTCTTTTCATAAAAACCGAATTCACGGTGATTTCGTGGCTAAATTCGGCAATTCCAATTATTTTAATTATTATTATTTTTAAAGTGTTTAGTTGGGTGAAAAATCCATGTCAACCCATGGGCACTCCAGCTATCCATTTCTCAACCCGTTTTGACTTGATTTTTGATTTGAACGTATCGGCCATGGTGATTAACAAGATACTTCAATTGCTCATATTTGAATCCCGTTAGTTCGTTTTAGTTGCGTTAGTTAAAATGTCATGTAACGCTCATGGGCTGACCAACTCAATTGTTTTGATAATTTGTTAATTTGTTGGGCCATTTAAAATGCCATGGAATGCTCATGGGAAGCCTAACACACAAATCGATATTTTGCTATTTAGATGGGCCAATAAAATGCTATGGAAAGCTCATGGAAAGCCCAACTCACAAATTTATTTACTTTGGTATGTTAACAAGTTGGGACAATAAAATGCCATGCAAGGCTCATGGAAAGCCCGATCCATCGAAAGATATTCGTTTATTTATTTATTTAATTGGTCTTACTTAATCAAAATTTCATGATGTGATTTATTCACTTTACTTCAATTAATCAAAGTATTTTAATTCCTATAATCCGACACAGTCCTCGAGACATAGTTTTCACAATTTTCTTAACCAACTATCATTTTGTTACGTTATTTAAATTATCTTCTCTCAATTATTTCATTTTATTATATTCTCAAACTATCAAACTTGTTTCAATTTTTACCCTCAATTTTAACTATTAACATTTTAGTACTTCTTGTTTTCATTAATCTCTTGCTACTTCTCATTTTTCACAACTTATCCTCCATCTTATAAGTCTTTATTATTAAAATTCAGTTATTGTAATTTTGTTATTAAATTGAGTTTTTCATCATTTAAATTTAATTTCCACAATTAAATTAAATCTTCCATTATTTGATTTAATTTTTATCATTAAATTAAAATTTTCCTTGTTGATTGAATTTCCATGGAGATCTATGTATAACTCAATCACCCATTTCATTTATTGACATTTTCACGATTATTGTTGAAAACATGCGTTGGTTCGTGGGTTCTCAATGATTTGTTTACATTTTTATTAAGTTTTGTTATTTAGTTGAAATTTCACGGTGGTTTGTGAATATTTCAACTCCCTACTTCGATTTTAGATACATGAGAATTTTGAATGTTTTGGTGATTACTTCGTTAGTTGTTAGAATAGTAATGGTGAATCATGCATCTCTAACCCCATGTTTCTTTTATTTTATTATATTATTTCACATCTCATTTTCATTATCACTATTATTTAGTATTCGTTATATACTTAAATGTCCATGATAAATCATTGATAATTCAATTTACTTATTTCGTATTATTTATAACAATTTTGTGAAGATAGGAAGATTCCTTGTAATTCGTGGATATTCCAATGACACACCTTATATTATATCTAATTTTGAAGATTTATTTGGAATAGGACTATCTCGGTGATTCAGAAATATTAGCTTCCCAATTTAATCTATTAACGATTTGTCTGAATATATAAATTTTCGCATTTCCATTAACTTTTCAATTATTATTTACCATTTATTATAATACTTTAATCTTGTAATATGAATTTATCTCATCTTAAATTCACAACTTGCAATGCTATAATTTCATATCAATTTTTCTCTTTAAATTTCACAAGATTCTCATTTAACCAAACTCGATTCATAAAAATCTATGTTAACCTTGTTCAAATCCATACTCTTGATCATAAGAATTTCGTTTCTAATGTTGGCAATATTTAAAGATTTCACATGTTATTACTCATTTTTTGATATGCTGTTAATTAAACTATTTATTTAATCCTTCAGTTAATTTTTGTTGTTGATATTTTTTCTACATTTATTAAAAAATCTTGTTCGTTATTTTCTTTTATTTGTTAAGTTCACAAAAGTTCGTTGGCTATCTTATATTCTTATTCTAGTCATCACGATCAATCTTACCATAGTCTCATTTAAAATTTTTTTATCTCAACTTCAAAGATTTCATTTTCTCTCAAATTTTAAGATTTATACATACATCTCAAAAGTTTTTATAAAAAAATTCAATGTTTTCATTAAACAAACTCGAAAGTCTACCACATTGTTTTAATTCAGATATTTCATAAATTTATGGTCTTTTAATTTTACCTTTAAGATTAATTAACAAAAACTTTTACTTTCTCACAACGTGATGTCTTTAAAATATTTTATAACTCACGGGGACGAATTATGTGGACCATCCGACGATCTAAGTAAATATGGATGCATACATAATTATTCAAGTCCTCGCATGGAAATCATAGTACGTACAATAGTGTGTCATAATCTAGAACTGAAAGTGGTTTTGGGTAACGGTGCAAATGTTAAGATGATAAGGACATGGTGGATACGCCGCTGGTACATCCTATATATAAGCGCCCTTATCGGATTTTCATTTCGAGCGTTGCTCTTACTACTCGAAGTTCCATGTCATGTTAAAATTTTAAATTTTATTTATTTAAAATTTTTTTCTTAAAACTTAAAAATACTATTTTTGTTTTAGTTTTCCCTAATTTCAGGACGAAATTCCCAAAAGTAGGGAAGACTGTAACATCTCGGGTTTTTCATATTCCTATTCGTATTTGTTTACCCGACTCAGGAATGTAATTCGAAGGTTTTGTATTAATAAAAACTTGAATTTTATTTGGTTTAACCTATTTTATATTCTCGCAACTTTCAAACTTGTCAAACTGTGCTTAAAACCCCTTAAAGTCGCTTAAAACGGCTAAAAATCACATTTATAGAAGTATAGGGACTATTTTTGCCAAAAATAAAGAAACTTAAGCTCCAAGATAAGTCATATGAGATTATAACATGTCCATACTCATAAATTTAATATTAAAAACGAATTTTGATTATTAAAAGGCTCGATTTAGTCAGTTATTGTTCGATTTACTTCCTAAACAAGCCTATTTACCAAATTGGCTTTCCATAAACGAATTTTAACTATTATTATTATTATTATTATTATTATTATAACCTATCATAAAACCCTAAACACATCTTCAAAGCTTAGCCTTCATCACCAATTTCATGACTTGGAGCTTCCATCGATGAATTCTTTCAAGTTCTTCAATCTTCGGTTGACTTTGTATTCAAGAGCCTTTGACTCGTGTTTTCACATTGTTCCATTCATCTTTGTGTAAGTTGTCTTCTGAGTTTTCATAGGTTTCTATCTAACTAACAAAATCCCTCAATCAAATTTACTGATTGATCAGGTTTTGTCGGTCAATTGCTTTCCGACCCGTTTAAGGGCATAAAAGTCAATTTTAATGATTTTTCAATTACTGTATCTTCTGATAGGAACTTTCTTTCGGTCGAGAAGACTTTTAGTTTTATTTCGAGATTTTGAGTGTACTGACCAAAACCTGACTTCCGACTCGCTGTTCGGATTTTGGTTAGTACCAGCTCGCTTATTTATTGAAAATCTCATAACCGGAGTTCTAGACATCCGTTTGGATTGATTCCAAAAGCTATGTTCTCGGTTTTGACTCTATTTTATTTTATATAAGTCTCAGGTCTGGTTGTATCAGAAAACTTGTCACGTTAACTTTGCTCGTTTATTCTATCTCTCGGTTAATTCTCTTAATCGTCAAGGTGAGATATCATTCCCCACTTATTTTACTGATTTTCAATAATTTTGGAGACATATGCATTTTATTTCATATTTTTATATTATATATATACAAAAACTCGCAAACATAAATATTGTGTGTATTTCAATAAAATGCTAATTGCTACTTGTTTAAGTGTTTATTTTATTGCATTCGGAGAGGTCCATCATAATCACATTAAAGTATAATCATATGCCGTCCTAGTAGCCAAAGCCCGATTCGCAAGGCAATGGCCAACCGACACCCTTATTTGCAATTGTTTTGTCATAGTAGACATAGCCCGTGTTCAAGAGGCGTGGTTAGCTAACACCTTTTATTTGCTCATGGTTTGACTAATTTATATTCACAATATCAGTTTTGCTCATTTTACTTATATATTATTATTAGTGTCAAAACTTGTGACTTTTATCACTCAACCTCTTGTTAAAAATTATATTTATTTTGTACGAATTTGCATATTATCATTTGGTTGAACCTAAGATGCAAAAACACTTAGAGAGACCTTAGTTAATGAAATAAAAGAATATTTGTGTACTATTTTTATTTTTGTAATTTGTTAAACCTTGTATACTTGATTGAAATTTTGTAATAAATAAATAATTAGATATTATCATATTTAAATTGTATGAAAGTACCCTGTGAGCTGTGAACCAACAGTTCACGCCCCTGTCTTTCCGCCTTAGGTTGGGGTGTGACATCAAAGTTGACCCATTTAATTTTTTTATGTTATTCTATTTTATTTTTTTTATTCGGACTATTGTTATTTTACCAAATTAATAAATTTATTATTTAGTCTTTTGTTTCATTACTTGGCGCCCGGTTTAGTTTCTTCATTAAACAAAATATTTTAAGAACTATCAAGCTTGTGCAAAATACACCCCAAAACCGTGTTTGGTTTTAACCTAACTAATTAACCTAACTTCAGGGACTAGAATGAAATCTGTTTAAAACTTTTTTTTCACTTTTTCTTCTTTCTTCATTGACGACCCATACACCCCCTCCCTTGATTCTTGAATAAGTTAATCAAGCTGGAGATCATGGAATTTATCACCTCTACACGTCGGGTGATCAATTACGCGCTCAATTACAAGTTAGTTATGTTAACCTCCAATTAATTGACAGATAATTTGATAATTCACAACCCACAACTCTAATCAATCCCAAAATCGTATAAAACCTTGTCCAAAATGCTATTAACTTATCTTACACAATCCCCTCACAATTCCGAGTCAAAACCCTCATTCAATTTAACCTGAGAAACCATCCTAAATCATTTTTGATTTCGAGTTCTAGCTGAAACCCTGGGATATGGTTCTCCTTCAATTCGACCTCAATAGGTAATCGTTTTATGTTTTCTACACGGATTTAAGGGTTTAACCAAAGCCCTTTGTCAATTTTGGTTGACAAAGGGCAATCAGCGTTCAATTAGGAATGAATTTCGGTTCTTGTTTACATTTATTTGTTTTCATTTACTTCTCAAGTATATCACAAGTCCAGTTGGCTGGAGCACCTTTGTTGAAGACCGAGAACCGGTCTGGGGAGCAGGTTCGAGTCCCCCAGACCTGACTTTTATTTTTTATTTTATTTCTTTATTTTAAGTAATATTATTATCTTTTAAACTCTATATATTAAAACTAATATTATTTTAATCGTTTAAACGAACCGGAAACCGATAAAAACTTTTGGAATAATTTTTCATTTTAGCTTTTCTGGTAACATATATATAAAGAGTGGGATCAAATGAAAACTTATCTTAAAGAGAAAACTTAAAAACTGCTAAAGAATTATTTTTTAACTATTTAAAAAAAATATTTTGTAGTTTTTTTTCTTACATTATTCTTATATGTCGATTTTGTTCAATAAAAAAAAAAAAAAAGCCTTATAGGTGTGGTGCATTGTGCAATAGTGTGTATTGCATATATGCAAGAGTGCTGTATTACATAGAATACAACATGATTGCACATATTTGATACATACTATTGTATATATGCAATATATAACTAATGCACACATCGAATACACACTAATACGTATGTGTAATACAACACTAATGTATATATGCACTATATCGACTTTTATTTTATTTTTTTATATTTTTTGCATATAATCCAACACTACTGTACATATACAATACACAATATTAAATATATGCAATTAAACACTATTGAACATAAAAATACACACTATTGCACATGTATAATACAACAGTATTGCATAGTATATGTGCATTACATCAACTTTTTATTTTTTTACGGTGAAGAGTAACAAACTATAAGAAGAATGGAATACCAATAATTTGAAAATATTTTTTTTATTTTTAATTAAAAATAATATTTTAGGAGTTTTTAAGTTTTCTCTCTAAGGAGGAGTTATCTATTGATCCTCTCCCTAAACACACAGACACACACACACACACACATATATATATATATATATAATTATACATAATTATAAAATCTACATATAGTCCGACCTAACCTAATATAACCATTTCAAATAAATAATTTTTCCCTCGTCTAAACAAACCGGTCACCAAAACAAGTTTCTCATTTAATATATATATATATATATATATATATTATATATATATATTATAATATTAAACTAGCGTTTATTTATTTTAAAACTATATGTAACTTGTAACACTAATTAAATTGTTTACATTTTTAACTCACACTATAATATTAGTACATAATATATATACAACACCATATCCCAAGTCCGTTATAAACCTTTTGTTGGGTGTTTTATTCGTTTATATTGTTAGACTAGTTATTTTAGTTATGCCTTTAACATTAGGACATATCATCAAAGCTCCTCGCGAAACTAACTAACGTATTTGCTTTAACCACCTTCTCGTTACCGTCTACCTTATTTTAAAGGTGAGTAATTACATCCCCTTTTTCCTATTTTTGTTTTGGGGGCACTATACATACTAAACTATTTACTATTATACTCAAAATACAATTCCATTAATTGCGTGGTTGTGATGTTGCTCGATAATTGTTGCTTGCTATATGATTTATTTGTTTACTGCTTTTTTGGTTGGTTGGTATATCATCCTCATCCTCATAGTATGATCATACGAATCTAGTGGCATGTTTGAAAAGACACACTTATTGGTTGCGAATATATTCGAGTAAACCTATCCGAAATCTAGTGGCATATTGAAAAGACCCATCTATTTGTTTATGTTAATTGATGTTATTCAGTAACGCAAGGAACTGTTTTATTTCTCAATATACTAAACCGTGGTTACTCGCTCAATATGTGTTGTTGACAAATTATTTTTACGTATAATGCAGGTTGTTAGATCAAGTGAATTGAAGTTGAGAATTTATGATGGACTTTAGAATAGTAAATGAAGTTAGAACAATTGTTGTAATTTTTCTTGTAATTTGAACATCTTGTGTACGGTAATTTATGAATGAATAAATTTGGATACTGACACTTTATTTTGTTTTATTGTCTTTGAGCTATGATAAAAATACTGTCACGCCCTGACATGATCTGTCGTTAGGTTGGCGTGTGACATCGGTACCATTTACTCCAAACTCCAAGCTTTAACCAACAAGTCCTACTTAACTAAAATATAATGTTAATCAGCCCAACTGACGTTAGCAACAATTTAATGTCAATTATATCCATTTTATCTTAAACTTAAAATAAAGAAGTGTAACACAGCTAGTGAGGTATTTGTTATCCATAGCTATTTGAGTAGGCTAGGTGTATTTTAGGGATTAAACATGTGTAAATTCATAGTCCATATGTTTGGATTGAAAGCGTATGGACTCCATACTTCTAAACTAGTGCCATACGCCGGAGATTTCAGTGCGCCTATGGTGTGGGCGTATGGGAAGCCATACGCTTGAGTAATGTACCCATACACTTGTGGTGTAAGTGTATGGATGGCAAGCCTATATATAGGGCATTCTCAGCATATGAGAGTAGAGTCTGGAATGTCCATCAACGAGTAACACTATGCTGCTGGATTCTCTCTATGATGGGATCATATTGACTGGTAACTTTTTAAGCTATACATTTATTTCAACATTATTATACGCATAATCCAAGGATGATTGCAGATACAATTGCCCACTTTAAACTCAGGCATAATATTTCAGTAACATGATATGCAATTAGTGGATTAAGGATGACAATGCGACCCTACCTCTCCTGATTCCCGAGATTCTGTAACTCCGTTGTGGACGCTACTGCAGTTTCAGTTTAGGTGTTAGAACCATTGATTGAGTACTTGGACTTCGAGTAATTTTCTCTTGTTGATCTAGATAGGCATCGTATGCCTTAGATATATTTGTATGAAAAGTTTAAAACTTATGATTGGTTCTTATGCGTATTCAAACATATTTTAGTAACTAAATAATTAACCTCTAAACAAATATGATAATTTTCTAATTTAAAATGTCATGATGATCTTTTGCTTGATATATTGATTGTTATGCAAATGTGATTATTTCCTACATTTAATCATGTGCAGTTAATAATTAGTAATGGATATTGTCTTATTTATGTTATCAAAAAAAAAAAAAACCAGAAACCCCAATATGCCACTCAAAACAAGACAAAATTCTGCTAGTAGAAGATGTTATCGACCTTCTTTAAAGAATTAGCTTAACTAATATCTCTACATGTTGACAATGCTTTAGAAAAGTAAAATATTAACCTAGAGTACTAAGACTTGGATATTAAGAACACCTAATGTTTGAGTATAAATCTTCAAACCATGGAGGGAAAACTTGGTCAACTTTAGTATATATGGTTACACTAAAATATAATTCATTGCATGAATTCTATAAATAAATAGGCGGAATACATGACTAGTATTTAATACATGCACATTTGTGTAAACTTGTGTAGCTTATATTATGGTCCAAAATAAGAGAATACTAAGAATGATCTTGTAATGCAAATTGACAATTACACTTGATATCACTTAACATTAAATTTACAGATACAAGAGAATTATGGAAAATTCTATTGTAATGACTTATAAGCATAATACAATAGTTAATTACTTTCCGATTCTCTAAACAGGAGTTCATTGAGACAACAATCTGGTTTTAGATCTTAATCAACCCTTTCTTTCAATCCTAGTGATCATTTTATCATCTTGGCATTAGACATGTTATATCGTGGAGACCTAAGAACCATGATTACGGTTATTTGCATTGCTTATATTGATCTCTTGAAGACACATGTGCTGATTCTTATTCCTCTCGAGCTCCTAAATCATGTTGATCATATCATCAGGTTAAATTTTGTACAAAGTCCTGTACGAATTTAGGATATTACAGTTAAGCATGAAGGACATATATCGTATCTTTGTTAAGGAAATCGTTTATTTTGGAATTTAGGCATGAGTAAGATTGTAACACCCCAACCCGGAACAGGCTGACGTGTCACTATTACAGATATCAAATCAAAGCCACAATCCAAATCACAATAAATCAACGCAACCTAAGTCACATTATTAAACAAAAAAAAATTAACTTTTTAAAATCTTGAACTTTCTTTAGTCTCTCTCATCACTAACTCCCCCGAGTCCCGGATTACCTGTAAACAAATAAGAAAAACACAACAAAGAAAATACGACTGGCCAAAAATTGCCCAGTAACGGAAAGAACAATAGTAATGACGACAAGGCGAATGAACGGAAGCAAGATAATAACAAAATCTATCTTCCCAAAATAAGTATGATACCGAAATCTGATACTTTTAGAACATATGACAATATAATACCAGAACAAAAACCGATACTAAACGTATGACTAAACATATAACGGTGACTGACTTACACGACAATCGATGTTACAAAAAGTAAGTCGCGTAATGAAAGGAATACCCAGAGCCGAACATATAACATATAACATATAACTTGTAACATATAACGTGTAACATATAACTGAACTAGGATCGATCCATACGCCCCTAAATGGCCAAAGTACTAGTTAGAGACGCCGTGAACTTTTAAAACACACTGTCACAAAAAGTGTGGTACTCGGGTAACAGAGTACTAAACCTGAAAGGCAATATAACTGCCTAGCATATAATATCTTAACAGAAATTTATATTATTATCCATAGAAATATGCAATAAGGAATACGAGTTTATAAAATCTATCGCATGCTACAAAATCTCTCTAACCAAAACTAGTAACCAAAACAAATAATTGAACAAAACTAAATAAAAAGTTGACGACGTATAAAATATCCAAATACCAAAATGGGTTGTATCGATAGAGACAACTTGGTGGTGCTAAAATATAAAATACCGAAAGTCCAAACTACAAAGTAATGGATTAGAATTTATACTATGAATAAACGAAAACGGAAACCGTATTACGAAGTAACGGAATATAAATAATACTAAGAGGAAACAAAATCAGAAACCATACCTTAGTAGTCGATGAGCAAGCAAGTAAAGCCGAGTCGCGCTAAGTCATACTAACTCCAACATTTTATTTATAATTTGCATTAAATTTACAAAACTTAATTTTGTTGTTTTAATAACTGCTCCGATGACAGGAAATTTATTGATTACTTGTCAATTGCTCATCTTACCCTTTATCTGAAAGTCTCATCTAGATTCCATTTATGAAACTTATACCACCCGTAATATATATATATATATATATATATATATATATATATATATATATATATATATATATATAGTGTAAGGATCCTAAGAGAACCATTGGCAAATTAAGAACTTTGAGAACCATTTTGGATCACTAAAAAACCCTCTAAAAAATATTAAAAAAATTATTAAACAAACAAAACCGAAAATTTTAAAAAAGTAAAAAAACCAAAATTCTTATATTTCATTCCGGTTTCATTAAAAAAAAACTGTATTTTTTTTAATTTTTATTATACATATACACATATGTATACTTTCATTTAATCTCTAGTTACGTAATATACACATATGTACATTATCATTTACCTTAAATTATACATATGTGTATAGGAAAAAACATGTTTGTACATATTATGCATATATGTATAATAAAAAAAACTGATTTTTTTTTAATTCGTATTACACCTATACACATATTTATAGTTTCATTTAATCTGTAGTTATGTAATATACACATATGTACATTATCATTTACCTTAAATTATACATATATGTATAGGAAAAAAACATATGTGTACATATTATACATATATGTATATGTATAATTTAACTAAACCGAGAATTTTTTTTTAGAAACCGGGATGATAAATAAGAACTTTGGTTTTTTTACTTTTTTTATTTGTGTTTTTTTTGTTTTATGATTTTTTTTATTTTTGGGTTCTTTTGTGGTCCAAAATGGTTCTCATAGTTCTCAATTCCTAAAAAGTTCTCACATGATCCTGATCATATATATATATATTTGTTAACATCTACTGATAGCATTGATCAAACTTGCACACTAAAAGTTTGCATGACAACTACTTTCAAAACATTTGTTTTCCTCTTTTATCTTTCTTATTCATCTTACCATTTAATTTATATATACATAAAAATAAGGATGCATGATGTGTGGGTGTGCAGGTTAGACCTCAAAACAACCTATATTCACCAATTTAGTATTTCCAAAATCCCTCTTATTCCATGAAGAGTTTTAAAACGTATGACATAGAATGAAAGCTTTCCCTTACTCGATTAATCAATTCCAATTTATATAATTGCATAAATTAACTATTCTAAATTTTGAATTTATTTATAGCTAGCTAGATTACATACACCAAACTTACAAAACAATTCATATTAATTCAGTTATGATTTATATTTTTAAGCTCAAGCTTCACCTAACTATAAGATGATAGCAATCTTATTATAACAAATTATGTGAATATGCACTAAAGCAATTTCAACAAACAGAATCGTAATTTATTTGTTTTACCACTTTCTTCGTACACAAAATCTCAGATTTATTATATAGGTTAAGTCGCCGGAACAAATCGAACTCACGGAAGCATGTTAACAGAAAGCGTAACAGCAGAGGGTCGGAAGTCCTTACCTAAATGGGTCGGCATAAGATATAAACGACGACAGACTTTGACTTAAATGGCATCGGCAGGAAGTAATGGTGTGTGTCTGTGTGACCATCAGCAGCGTCCGCGAGTGTTTGTTGTTACAGGTGTGATGGTGTGTCGCTGACTGCTGTTGGAACTCACGGTTATTAAATGCAAAGCAAGGCATATATGAGGAAGAAGAAATGAGGAGTTTCAAGATCAGAATGAAAGGTAGAGACTATTCAATGCCAAAAGCGTATTATAGATTAGCAACGAGGAGTCATCATCCGATTCTTTAGTTAGTTTGTTGCAAATCATTATAACAAAATATCTAGTGCCAATTTCAAATACATATATATTATTATTATTAATAAATTTTGTTTTCAAATTACTTATAACCCAATTACGTATATAACTAAAATTCCTAAATATCAATTGCTTTAATTATTTTAAATTTTCTATGTGTTACAATTCTACCTCCGTTAAAAAAATTTCGTCCTCGAAATTGTTGGTTACAACTGGTAAGATAAGGAGCATATAACTAAACAAATACGAAACAAAACTTCGAAATTTCACGGACTCAGATAAACGAATTTTACACATTCAAAATACACGTCGACAAATCGTAACAGCTGGAATGGCTGACTCATTGCCATAATGATACCGAGTAAACTTATGGGTAAACTAAAACATTTAAATGAGAATACTTAATCATATTACTAAAATGAAATAGAAATTTTTTTTTTAAATGCATATAACTGGGTGGATCACAAAAAATAATGTCAAACGGAGACATCTAAATGAATCCTATAACTAGTAATCGAGACAAAACAGATAACTGAAACGGGATACTATAAGTAGAACTTAAAAACGGTAACTAATTTGATCCTTCAAAAATTAAAAAAAAACTCAAAACATATCAAATTCAAAAATCACATTTTATAAGTTTACATATTTTTTTTAACTCTATACAAATAAATAAATAGATAAATTAATAAACACATAACACTAGCACAATAAAGTGAAAATCTTATGACGAGGTCATATCGGACGGAGTATTAGAGGAACAAAATCTGCACAACAGAATTTTGGTAGCACACATGCGTACCTGTAAATTCACGATTACGTTCGTGACCATAATCGTCAAGTTACCTTACGACTGTGTCCTAACAAGCCTTCCATTATGCATCTTAAAAGCATGGCTTGGCTTATAACAAAAGAGTAGCGTGATGACATAATAATTAAGAAATGATGTTTGCATAACTTGTGCGGAAAACGTCGAGAGGCGTGTGTGATAGCATAGTCTCAATCGAGCATAGAGGGGTAAGTCAAAGTCGTGATCCCTTTAGTTTTGTCAAGCGTTGTATTTGAAAGTCGTTTCCATATTCGTATAGTGTAAACAGGAACAATTAACTCAATTAAATGAAATCTAGAAAGTCATAGAGAGAAACAGGTGCCTAGAAAGGGCTCTAACAAATAGACCGAAAATCACAAAACGATTAACATGAAGATCTGATATATATTAATAATCCTAACCCAACGTCTACCCATTATCTCACAAGTCTGATTTTAAGGTTTAAGTTTTCTATAGGAAAGAGCCTTAGCTCTGATACTATAACTTTAACACCCCAACCCGGAACAGGCGGACGTGTCACTATTACAGATATCAAATCAAAGCCACAATCCAAATTACAATAAATTAACGCAACCTAAAGTTACATTATTAAACAAAAAAAAACTATTTAAAATCTTGAACTTTCTTTAGTCTCTCTCATCACTAACTCCCCCCGAGTCTTGGATTACCTGTAAACAAATAGGAAAAACACAACAAAGAAAATATGACTGAGCCAAAAATTTCCCAGTAACGGAAAGAACAATAGTAATGACGACAAGGCGAATGAACGGAAGCAAGATAATAACAAAATCTATCTTCCCAAAATAAGTATGATACCGAAATCTGATACTTTTAGAACATATGACAATATAATACCAGAACAAAAACCGATACTAAACGTATGACTAAACATATAACGGTGACTGACTTATACGACAATCGATGTTACAAAAAGTAAGACGCGTAATGAAAGGAGTACCCAGAGCCGAACGTAAAACATATGACATATAACTTATAATATATAACGTGTGACATATAACGTGTAACATATAACTGAACTAGGATCGATCCGTACGTCCCTAAACGGCCAAAGTACTACCAAAGTACTAGTTAGAGACATCGTGAACTTTTAAAACACACTGTCACGAAAAGTGTGGTGCTTGGGTAACAGAGTACTAAACCTGAAAGGCAATATAACTACCTAGCATATAACATCTTAACAGAAATTCATATTATTATCCATAGGAACATGCAATAACGAATACGAGTTTATAAAATCTATCGCATCCTACAAAATCTCTCTAACTAAAACTAGTAACCAAAATATCCAAAGACCAAAATGGGTTGTATCGATAGAGACAACTTGGTGGTGCTAAAATATAAAATACCGAAAGTCCGCACTACAAAGTAACGGATTAGAATTTATACTATGAATAAACGAAAACGGAAACCGTATTACGAAGTAACGGAATATAAATAATACTAAGAGGAAACAAAAACAGAAACCGTACCTTAGTAGTCGATGAGCAAGCAAGTAAAGCCGAGTCACGCTAAGTCATACTAACTCCTACATTTTATTTATAATTTGCATTAAATTTACAAAACCTAATTTCGTTGTTTTAATAACTGATCAGGCGAGAGGAAATTTATTGATTACTTGTCAATTGCCCATCTTACCATTTATCTGAAAGTCTAATCTAGATTCCATTTATGAAACTTATACCACACATAACTATTATATATATATATATATGTATGTATATATATATATATATATATATATATGTATATATATATATATATTCTTGTTAACACCTACTGATGCTAGCATTGATCAAACTTGCACATTAAGAGTTTGCATGACAACTACTTTCAAAACATTTGTTTTCCTCTTTTATCTTTCTTATTCATGTTACCATTTAATTTATATATACATAAAAATAAGGATGCATGATGTGTGGGTGTGCAGGTTAAACCTCAAAACAACCTATATTCACCAATTTAGTATTTCCAAAATCCCTGTTATTCCATGAAGAGTTTTAAAACGTATGACATAGAATGAAAGCTTTCCCTTACTTGATTAATCAATTCCAATTTATATAATTGCATAAATTATCTATTCTAAATTTTGAATTTATTTATAGCTAGCTAGATTACATACACCAAACTTACAAAACAATTCATATTAATTCAGTTATGATTTATATTTTTAAGCTCAAACTTCACCCAACTATAAGATGATAGTAATCTTATTATAACAAATTATGTGAATGTGCACTAAAGCAATTTCAACGAACAGAACCGTAATTTATTTGTTTTACCACTTTCTTCGTACACAAAATCTCGGATTTATTATATAGTTTAAGTCACCGGAACAAATCGAACTCACGGAAGCATGTTTACAGAAAACATAACAGCAGAGGGTCGGAAGTCCTTACCTAAACGGGTCGGCATAAGATATAAACGAAGGCAGACTTTGACTTAAATGGCAGCAGCAGGAAGTAATGGTGTGTGTCTGTGTGACCATCAGCAGCGTCCACGAGTGTTCGTTGTTACTGGTGTGATGGTGTGTCGCTGGTTGCTGTTGGAACTCGCGGTTATTAAATGCAAAACAAGGCATAGAAGAGGAACAAGAAACCAGGAGTTTCAAGATCAGAATGAAAGGTAGAGATTATTCAATGCCAAAAGCGTATTATGGATTAGCAACGAGGAGTCATCATTCGATTCTTTAGTTAGTTTGTTGCAAATCATTATAACAAAATATCTAGTGCCAATTTCAAATACATATATTTTATTATATTATTATTATTATTATTATTATTATTATTATTATTATTATTATTAAATTTGGTTTTCAAATTACTTATAACCCAATTACGTATATAACTAAAATTCCTAAATATCAATTGCTTTAATTATTTTTAATTTTCTAGGTGTTACAAAGATATTCCTATTTTTCATACTCAAGATTGACATTACACATGAATGTGTCAGTTATTTGTGAAATTATAATTACTTCTTTACTTAATATTCCTATCTGAGACTACCTTTATGCGCCTCTTGTAAAAAAAATTGGCATTATCCTATATGCGCGTGATAATTAAATGTTATGTAAAGACTAAGACAGAAACAAGTAAGAATCGTAACTCTTATCAAAAGTCTAATACACACATCGTAAACACGCAACCTCAGGTCTTTATGTGAATCACTAATCACGCAACTTCCTCGACAATCACTGAATTGCCTTTATAATTGGAGGAACCTTAGAATTTTTTGAGTGGACTATCATGTCTGGTATACATGGCTACCCACTAGCTCAAGAGTGTCATGTATGCACAAATTTCTATTGACCTCCCTAATTCAAATTCTTTTTTGATGGACAAAAGATAAGTTATCCTTAAGCAATCAATTGTCCATAAAGTTTATATGACTAATGCTTTTTCCACCAAATAAAGTATATTATCGGCTAAAATTTTTCTTGGCAGAATTTAGTTATGTGTAATTTTCTCAAATCGGTAGGCTCCTCACTACTGGTAATGATATGAATATAATCACATCCTAAAGATTTCAAACTCTCGAACCTAAGACCAAAATCTTAGGATCATATATCTCGTTAAAATTTACAACTCAGGTCCCACAAAAGAATGTCGACTCTAATTCGACGTGAAATAATGATTTTGTGAGACTAAGCCTTTAATAAAAATGTATCCATTCTCAATTATATTTAAGAGGGGGTTTCAATGCCCTTGACATAATTTAGGTTAAATAAAAAGTATTTAGGACTAGAGAACCTAGTAATTTTTCTTTTTATTGTAATTCGTTTTGGTTTGTAAATATATTTTTTCTCATTGTAATTTAACTTTGTTTCAAGTAATGTAATTTACTGCTTTTGTAATTTGATATGTATTTTTAAAATTTGTAAGTCATTTTGGTCGCATCATCTAGTGTTTTAATCAAGGGATATGTAAATACGTTATACGAGCCAAGATCTAGTCACAAATCGATACGTAACTCGTGTTCAATACGTTAATGGAAGAATAATTTATTGATGGATGAATACATTACAGAGAAAATCCAGTAGCATAACGTTACATGGAATAAATATGGCACAGATCTCTATGCTAAACTACTATGGAAGGCGTATTTATAGGCATGCCTCATTCGTTATACTGTATTAACGAATGAGTCCTCTCATTCATTAGAATAGAACTAACGAATGACTTTCCATAGCCCCTTCGCTAAACATGCTTAGCAAATGGATATACATTAACGAATTAGCCTCCATTCCTTACACTGTAGTAACGAGCACTCTTACATTAACTAATAGCCTAGTCTTTAACGAATGAGGCCTCATTCACTAAACATCCTTAGCGAATGAGCCTTTATACATTAATATAAAAACTAAACTACCCCTATCCTATTCGAACAGCTGCGGACACCAAATCCGTTCACTTATAGGATAGATTTTTGGGTTTTAAAGATGATTGAAAGATTCTTAACCCCCAGAAAATGCCAAGTATGGACCATGAGTATATTTTCATATGCGAGCACTTAAAGATAAAGAAAATTTCCTAAGTGAGTACTTAATGTCAGCCAAGCACTTACAAGATCATAAAGAGCCTAAGTATAATTCTTGAGTACTTAACACTACATGAGTACATATGAAGACCAAGAATTGTCTACGTATAAGTCCCGAGTACTTCTTGATGTACGAGTTTTCATATGCGAGCACTTAAAGATAAAGAAATTTCCTAAGAGAGTACTTAATGTCAGCCAAGCACTTAACAAGATCCTAAAGAGCCTAAGTATAATTCTTGAGTACTTAACACTACATGAGTACATATGAAGACCAAGAATTGTCTACATATAAGTCCCGAGTACTTCTTGATTGACGAGTAGTTGATGAATGCTGAAGAAATGTCAAAGTATAAGTCCCGAGCACTAATGGCTTGATGAGTACTTAACAGAGGCTTAAGCCCATTACTCCATTTGCCTTGTTACTCGCATACTTGGCTATAAATAGAAGACTTATTCAAACTGCACCCCCACCTGTTTGCTCTACAAAAATTACACACACACTTCAAGGCTAATCTCTTCCATTATTCAAGTCTAAACAAGCTTCAATTATATAGATTAGAGAATAAAAGTGTAGAGGAAAAAGCAGAGCTTCTCAATGCTATCATCCAACCATCCTACTTGTGAATTGAGGGATCAATACTAGAGGTTGTTCTAGTATTTTGATAAGTAAGGAATCATCATTAGTTTGTGATCTGTGAGGGGAGTAGACTATCTTGTTATACTGTTGTTTTGTATTAGGTTGGGAACTTTATCTTGATATAGAGTTAGTTAGTTGTTAGGTGAAAGCTCACTATCTTGATAAATTAAAATTAGAAGAAATTATAAAGCTAAGTACTGGGTTTGTTTGGTAAAGAAGGTGATCACTTCATTTGAAGAGTGAGACGTTTATATTGGTGATCCTTACCATTTTATGGAGATAGCTTGTGTAGAAAACTCTCGATCAAGGATCAGGGGAGAAGATGTAGAGTGAATTAGTTAATATTCACTTGAACCTCTATAAATCCAGTTGTGTCATCTCTAACTCTTATCTCTTTACTTATTTGTATTCATTATTATAAGTTGTGAAAAGAGTTAAGCAAAGCCATTAGTGATTTAAATTGGATTACAAAGATAAGAAAAACTATTCACCCACCTCTATTTTCTACAATTAGTATCAGGGCAAGTTACTCTACAGTTTTTCAAACGTTTTCGAAAACTATTTTCAAATCTTTGCGTTAGATCTATGGCTCAAACCTATGTAGAAGGGAATTCTATGTATAGACACCTTATCTTGAAAATGCAAGTTTTTATTATTGGAAATAAAGATTTGAAACTTTTGTTAAAGCCAAAGTTATAGATCCTTGAGAAATCATTAAAGGTAAGGATCTTGTCTCAACTGTGTGTGGTGAAAAAACCAAGTTAAATGTTCCTAAACCAAAGGAGAGTGTCAGGGCCGTTTGTTTGGTGACACAGTTACAAGTGATCGGACAAGAACAGTCACAAACACTAATATGTGAAGACCTCTAAATGTGGCCGGCGGAATAAACCATAAATAGATAGTTGCTGATTATAGAAAGTCTATAAGGAACGAGCACACAAGATAACTCAAAATATTTCCATTATATTGATAATCAAAAAGATACAAAGGAAAAATTTAGGGTTTCAGGTGGAAACTGTCAAGTGTGGCTGTCAATGCTAGGTCTATTTTAATCAGAGGTAAAAGGTTGTTGTGACAATCAGCAAAAATTAGCAACTAATGTAACTGTGTTATGTAATAAAATAATAATATAAATAAAATATTTTTATTTAACGTCCAAATTTGCAAAGTTATGAGAAATATATTACTAAATGTTCGAAAAAGTTTAAATTTGCCGCGCAGCAAACACTACGCGAAATGACTGATGGCTACAATTTAAAAACTGAAAGAAGTTCTAACGTGTCAAGAACAACTCAAAAAATTAAAATTTTTTTGAAAATATTAGTAATAATTTATAAACTTATTTTTATAAGGTTCGAATCGCAAAAATTAGAAAATAAGTAATCCAGAGCCAGTAGTGGACACTGTAAGAACCCGACACCAGCTATTTTTAGAAAAATAGTTTCTTTAGCTTATGTTGTCATCAATTTGATTTCATTTAAAGTCTGGCAAAAATTACTAAATATGGGATTTGATTGATTATCTAAAATTTGCAATACGTTAAACCAAATATTGAAACTTTGTTTAAAACCCAACAAAATTACCCAACCTTTTCACCTTCCCATCCCCCTAACCGTCCAACTCATTCTCCTCCACCTCACTTTTCCTCCAATCATATATTAACAAGAAGTTTCTTACAATCATTATCTCTACAAATTAGGATTATGTGTTGGGTTCACTAATACACTCCATCTATCTAATCTACTCACCACATCACCAACCTACTCCTTTTCTTCCTTCCATAAAACCCACGGCACATCACCATCAATCTCCACCTTCACCATTTTCAAAATCATAACTCAAAAACACACACATACACACCATGGGAGATTAAGCTTGTAGAAAGCAAGAATCATGGCTAGGAAACTAGGAAGAACATCAAGCACTCACACACAAGATCACTTCTTATCATCTTTTTAAGTTTACCCAAAATCCAAGGCAAGATTTAAGCTAGTTTTGATTATTCAAACTTTATTAGATAATATTTCACAAAAAGTGAGTTAAAAATGGAAAATGGTAAAGAATGTGCATTTGTGTATATGGATCGTGTGAATGTATGTGTGTGGGGGTATGCCCAACACCCACATACATGCAAACATACATACATACATACATTTAGGTGTTACCTTTTGCTATTAGTGATGCTTAAAGTTGTGTTTTGATTTGATGTGCAAACATGCATGCATGAGATTATGTATTAATTAGAAATCTTGATTAAAATTAGTTCTATTTAAAATGATGCTTGTTATTTTTTATGCTTGATTTCTTGCAATCCATGTTTGAAGATGGTAAAATGATAAATTGAAATTGAAAATTCTAGAGAGAGAATATGTGGAAAGATAGAGAAAGGAGAGTAGTGGGGTAGTAGGTCTTTTTAATTTGTTAAATCACATATGCATAATTGGAAGTTTGATTTTTAACCCTTGATTTTGTTAAAATTGTTATTTTGTTACATCTAATGTGGGATGGCAATAATTTATTGAATTAATGTTGAAGAAACGGTAGGAATGTAGGGTGCTATGTTAGAATAGATTTTTAGCACCTTCTTGAAATTGTTAATTTCTACAGTCTCTTGACAATGATTTTTTTTAAATAAGTAGAAATGATTGTTATTTTGATATTGAATGTCTTGATTTGTGATAGATGATATTGATGAAAGGATTTTGTTAGAAAATACATGACTTGATAACTAAAATAATGCCTAAGTTAGACTATTGTAAAACTTGCTGATTATTACTAATAAAGGAAAATTTTTGCTAAGTGCATAGTTTATTTTGATTTTGACATGGATGTTTAACATATATTAACTTGATATTTTGTTAAATATTGATTATGATTATGATAGAAGACACCATGCTAGTATTTGACAAATTTTATATAATGGATACTTACTATAGATAGAAATTTTAATTGTTAAACACTTAGAAAATCTCTAGTTGATTGAATAATGATATGATACTTGAACATGGATACACTTGAATGAAATACATGATGAATTGATTGATAATGATAAGGATTTGCATACTAGTTGGTCATACAAGAACCATCACACATGATTAGGCATTCATGCTAGAATCTTTTAAGTTAATACACAATATCTTTTAAAAGGTCAAGTTTGGCATGTAATGATGATAGTGAATACAATAAGAATATGAATTCTAAAGTGGTATGATTATATTTTGTTCATGTTAAATTACTAATCGATGTATTGCTATGATTAGTGAATTAAGAAATGAGCTTGATAACTTAAATTGATTGAAAACTTGTAATTTGGTGTTATGTATTCAAATATGGAAATAATGATAAGTTATAAGTTAGAATATACATATTTGGTGTATAAAATGTTTGGTGCGGATTCATATGGCTTAGTTTGCTTGTCGGCAACTTTAACAGTTGAAAAATCGACTTTTAAACGCGAACCGAAATGACATTTAGGGACTATTTTATAACAGCCCCTGAAGTCCTAAAATACTTATACATAACATAAGTTAATGTATAAATGGAGGACAAGATAGTAAAACTTGATCCTAGAAGGTTCGTGTCGCGAAAACCGACACGAAAACGTAAACATTTGCTATTTTGGGAAAATAATAACTAAAATGAAAAATAAAGTATTTTTATAAAAGAACTTATAAAACTTAACTATTTTATATAAAAAGTGTTTTCAAAAATTTAAAATATAAAATTTCACACGAAAAGTTAGCCGGTTCGCCGTTAAACGCGAAAACCGACAAAAAACAATCATAACAGAATAAAACTTATAATTTAAAATATTAAAGCAACTAATTATTTTTAATTAAAATAAGTAATATTAAAATAATATAATTACTAGTTATATGCTAAATAAGATAATTATTAATTGATGATATTTGTTTATCTTCTAATTGTTAGATAAAATAGAAATATAAGTTAGGAGTTTTATAAGATTGTATGCTTGTGTGATAACCTAGTATTTTTAAATGAAATCGTTGATGGTCGTTCTAAATCTTTGAAATAATATTAACATGGATTATATAATAAATAGAACATAATCGGAATCGCTTCAAAACTGTGAGTTTCTCTTAAAAATCCCCTCGAAATATTTTAAAATGTTTTATAAATGTTTTTGGAGGAAAGGCATATTTAAATATATTTTATTTTATAAACCGTGTTTAAGTGGGATGAGTCAATTTGACTAAATAACTGCTAACCGAATAAATAAGGGCATAGAAATATTGGTAGATCTATAGGGATGACGCCCCCCCACTTCGAGCGCCGTTGGGTTAAAAGTGGGAATATTTTGAGTTTTGTATGTTTCGAGTTATCATTTTAATAGTCATATACGTGTTGTACTCTTTGCTCGTTTACAACTGATACGTTTTGTTTAAGAAATAAAATATTGTGTTTTTATAAAATTAAATACCATCGTCATTGAACGATGAGGATTTAAGGTGTAATAGTTGAAAATTATTTTACCATGGTTTTTATATAAACATGTTTTTAAACGAGAACTCACCAGCATTCGTGTTGACAAACATTTTTAATAAGTTTTTAGGTAAGTGATGACTTCGTGTTGGGCACGAGAAAAGTGGAAGTGGCGTGTTTGAATAGGAATAAATAAGTACTTGGACTTGTATTAATAAAAACCGTGTCTTATAACACGTGTAAACTCTGATCTTTGAATAAAAGTTCAACTTTTGGCTTGAAAATAATTGCTTTATTATGATTGGCTAAACGACGTCTGTCACCACCCAAAACACTTACTCAAAGTCTTCCGCTGTTTATATTAAGGTTTTTGAGGTGTGATAGTTGTCTCATTAAAGATACGTATCCTCTATTTATAGGAACCTGACATTCATTCTAGAAACCCTAATCCTTACAAAAAATTCTCAAAATAAATACAAGTGTAAATCAGGTCTTCGAGTAAACATATTCCTTGTTGAGCCAACCTTGTAATCCTGAGTATGCTCGGAACACCACTTCGAGTAGACTTTACTTGGAAAATTTTCAAGAGAAAATATTCTTCTCAAGCAGACTTCAAACTTTATGATAAATCCAAACTTTGCTCGGAAATATCCCACGAGCAAACAAGTTCTTCATTGGATCTTATCAATCTTCACTAAAGGTTATTAGAGCAAACTTAGTATAATTGGATACTGTAGCTTACTCGAGATTGACTTTGCTCGGAGTAACACTTAGAATAATTCCATTAAGTCCCCACAAGCATTCTTGAGATCCATCTTTATTACATCCTTGCTCGACTCACCAGGTTACTCGTGAACTTGGTTTAAGCTTAGATAGATCAAGGGTTTGCTCGGTAGAAACCTTGCTTGATAGAAGAACAACTTTGCTCGACGAAGTGCAGCTTGCTTGAAGCTAACACTTAGAAGAATTATAGAAGATAACATTACTCGGATAAGATATCTTGCTTGAAATAGTATAACTTGCTTGGAGTGCTTGAGTTTGCTCGAGTTCCATACTTAGCATTTTCTAGGGAGGTTGAGAAGATTCCAATATTTCCTTATCTATCCTTTAGACCCAACAATCCCCCCTTGATTGTAACAAACTCAGATGCACCAAAACACACCTGGATTATATACACTTTTCAAAAATACATATCAAATACTTTAAAGCAATATACTAAACTACAAAATGAATGGAAATTATTACAATTCAAAATTCTGCCACTTGGCATTACACATTAAATCAAAACAAAAATACATCAAAATCAAAAGCAAGAAAAAAATACAAGAACCTAAAGATAGTCTTCATAGTTGGTTTCCTGCATTTCATCTTTGACTTTCCCTTCTTGCTATGTTGATCTTGTAGTTTCTAACTACTTCGGCTCTTCGTTGGAACATAGAGAGTTCTTGATAAAACATATGGTCTTTAGGTAAGTCCCATTCTTTAATGGCCCTCAAAGCATCAGTGTGCAAGTATTGCAGATCAGAATCATATTCAATTGTTCCCAAAAGTAATCCATCAGAATTCATCATTATAAATCTCTTTATCCTTTCTTCATATACAATGTTTAAGATTCTCCCACTTCTTTGTACTTCTGAATTTGGAACCTACATAAACCTTTTCATATTGATGCATTCTTTTATTGTTTGCTTGGGTTTGCTTGGTTTGTTGATAGGAAAACTCGATAGTCTTATTTTACTTAATCTTTTCTTTCAGCTTTAGAGAGTTCCAACTTTCGTTTCTTGGTGAACATAGGGAACCCTGTTCTGAATTGTTCTTTAAGATACTTGGGAAGCTTGTTGTGCTGAGCCACTACAAACTTTTCTCTTTAATGATGGTCATAGCTTCAATTGCGCAAGCTCGGACAGTTGTTCTACAGTAAAATATCCAAAATCATCATAAAAAATTACTGTTCTTGTAGCTCCACTCTTCAAAAATACTCTTAATGTACCAGTCTTAGGATCATAGAACAAATTCTTTGGCATGTCCATATCTATTTCTGGATGTTGCTCTCTACTGAGTTCAGACCTGGTAATTAGTATTGGTAATTTGAGGGTCTTGATGAAGAAGGTCTTGAGGATGATGGTCTTACGGAAGATGAATATCCCCTAAATTTAGGAACATAACCAGATTTTTGGTTAGCCCTTCTAACAAAATCTCTTTCTTCTTCAGGGGCGCTATATGTATCTCCCCTCAACCTCACAACATCTCTTTCAATATCAAGGTCTCTACTATATATCATTCTAATTTCATCCTTTGAGAGTTTGATAAGATCATTATATTGCCTTGCTCTTATTAACAAATAAGTGATCATCGTCATGGTTTCATCATCAATGATTGGATCTTTTGGAAAATTTCCAATTCTTCTGGTTTACTTCATGAGATTCCTTCACATGCTCTCTTTTTCTTTTCAGTTGTGGGTCTGGAAGATGAAGGCTTAGACTTTTCAGGAGGGGTTACTTCCATGTTTTTCAACTGTTATTTATACTTTCTCATTTCACTTTCATATATAGATTTCATTTATGTTTTGGAAAGTTTGTCAAACTCAGCATTCTCAACTCCTTTACTACTCAACAGTCTTCTTAATAAATCCACCTTTTCATCTAAGAAAATGGGTTCTTCTCTTTCTTTCTTTTTCTCATGCTTCTTCTTTGGCTCAGAAGGTTTTGAAGATAAGGCCTTTTCAGAAGCAATTTTCTTCAAAGTATCTTTCTGTAACATCTGTAAATTTTTGTAAAAGGGCGTATGCCTTATAAGTTTGTATTTCCAACCGGAACTTGTTCTGTCATCTTCAGGGACCTCCTGATCGTTCTCGTTTATTAATTTCCTAACGTTTCACCCAAGTTATCTCAATTTCCAACTTCAAGGGACTAGAGTGTAAGATTTAGTTTTATAACACAAACCCTACCCCCCCCCATGACTTCCGATCGGCGCAAAGGAGCAATAGCTAGGGCTTCGATTTTCTTTTTTGCAGCCAATTCCAAGCGTAAAAATTCAATTAAAGGTTGGTCCTACACCCATGCTAGTCTTTTACACCTTAAACCACCTTTTTATCTCGCGTATTGATCGTTAAACGCTTGTTTTAGGCTTATCGGGTGGCTGTCCAACTGAGCAATTCCGGGGTTTTTTTACCAAGGTTTTTTCTCCTTAATCTTCCTAGGTATGTCCAATCAAACATACTTTAATATCGTGTGCATTGGCGTTCGTTTAGTTGGTCAACTAGTTGTAGATTGAAAGTTGGTATTCGGTTGTCTAGAATAGTGAATTGTTGCGTTTAACGTGAATGTTGAAGTAATTAACGACCAATTCAGTTCGGGTGACTTCGGTTTGATGTACGGGCTGTTGGAAAATTTTTTTTATAAGTATTGGGACTGAATTGGTTGTCGGTTACTCAAACGGGTCGGTACAACGCGTATTCGCGTTTATTAAATAGTTGGTGCGTTGTGCTTGCGAGTTACCGACCCATCCAACTCGCGTAGTGTCGTGTGGGCTAGTAGGCTGTGAATTTATCAATTTGGGTCCACACGGGGCTGAGTTGGATGTTAAGTGCCTAAACAACTCTTAAACGCGCATACTAGTCTCACCTAGTGCTTCCGGGGGTAATTTGGGAATTCTTTGTTCTCAGGAGTAACTATGGGTCGTTTTGGTAAATATAAGGCCCCAGGGGCTATTTTAATCGAACTTGGTTAGGTCGAGGCTTTAGGTAACTTGAGTCATATTAGAACGCCTCGTAGGATAAACGAGTCCTTTCGGTATCGTTAGTAATTATTGTGTATAATCCGACAGGTGTGTGAGTTGTGGGAGTACTTAGGGGTTCTATAGCTCGTGGTGACTTTGTGCCTCGTGTCAGGTGAGTTCATGATGCCCCTTTTCACTCTTTTCAAGTTTTGGGCTAGCATACACACCGAACTGTTTTACTTGATAAACCGCTTATATGATTTTGCATAGACTCACTTGTACTATGGTATATTTTGTGATGATATTTAAGTATGTATACACATGTGATACCTTATGGCCCATAGGCTTATTTGTAGTATGGTATATCTTGGAATAATATATATACATATGATTATACACGTGTTACTATATGGCCAATGATTGGCGATGTTAATTAGTCATTATCGACTAAGGATGTTTACGTATGCCTACTTTGTGTTTGCATATGGTGGATGGAATGTTACGTGTTTGGGTTGTACGTGTGCTCGACCCTGATGTTATTACTCGGATGGAATGTTACGTGTTTGGGTTGAACGTGTTCTTGAGAGAGCAATATAGGATCTAGATCTTGTGATGACATCGATGTTCACGTTGATTAGTTATACGATTAGGCTAGGAATACGTTAGTGTGTGTACTGTGTGTGTTGAGAGGATAATCGGGCAGAGTAACGAGAGGAATTGCAGAATAATAAGAATTGTTTCCATAGAATAGATTACAGGGGGTATTTATAGGAGATGACCCTATTCGTTAATATAAACTTAACGAATAGGTCATTCGTTTCAGTTACTTAACGAATAAACAACCTTATTCGTTAACACTTTAATGATAGCGAATAGCCTTCATTCGTTATATTCCATTCGTTAATTGGATTAACGAATGGGACTTACATTAAGACGAATGTGACACATTCGTTACGGAGTAACGAATGTGCCTTACAATTAGGCATATTTACATTAATAACCCCTATGATATCAAACTATTACATTATCAGACGATAAAGACCGAGACGGACAAAACATGTATGAACAAACTCCCCCCTCGTCTCGAGCTCTTTATTTTTCATCTCTGGAACATCTTAGTCTTCCAGTCAATAGAACTATGAATCTTGTATGCGCAACAGACTCGTACAACTTTCTAAAACTGCATAGCAAGTTTGTAGTCGCATACGTTAGCAAACCTGATCTGACTTGTAAATAGCGCATCATTGTCAGCCTCAGATAAGTTAACCAGCCACATCGGATCAATCACACGTATCGTCTTCGTGTTTGAACCATGACCAAATACAATAACTGCTTCACCTGTATGATTGTCATAGTACCAATAATTAAACGAGGTGAAAAGACTCTGAGGAAATATCTTCATAGGAGCCCTCTTCATCGTCATCGGCGGCTTCACTTGGAGTATCATCTTCCTCCAGCCTGTGCGTGTATCAATCTCATCAATATACTTTTGAGTCGGCACCTGTGGCTTGAAGAACTTGAAACCATAACGGGTTTCATGTAATAACTGCTTATAGAACCACCCAGCCCACTGATCATTCCCACGATTCACCCAATCGACGTTCTGCTGCATCAAAATGCTCAGTAGTGAAAAACGGAATACCTGAGTCGTTGTTGTTGTTGTTGTTGTCGGTGTAGAACTCAGGGTACTCCTCAGCAGTAACGTCTTCAACTTCTACTTCATCAAAAACAGGCACATTCCCTCGTGGAATGCCTGTATTAGTACTTTCCTCTATCTCCACATCCACATCAACACTCTTACCCAACTCTTCAACTTCTTCGTTTAGATCCAGAAGTAAGGCAATTTGTTCTTTTGTTAACGAATGATCAGCAAATTCACCTTCTTCGATCTCATCAGCGTTCACCATACTATACACTACTCCGTCCATTCCCGTAAACAAAATCATGTTAGCTGGAATAACATCAATCGGTTTGGCTCTCGTGTAATCCTTGTATGGCACAATCTGCAACTGACTACCTCCAGACCCACCACCAGCACTTGAATCAGTCTTATTACCTGCTGACGGTGCAGAACTGCCGCCCGGTTGTTGATCTACCCCACCACCTGTTCCATCCTGATCATCTTCATCATTCTTTAACTTCTTCAACTCATCATCTTTACAAGTCAACTGAAGAATGATCTCATCATGTTTGTCCAATCTCTCCCCCTAAGCAGCAACAAGGGCTCGTAGTTCCCTGTTTTCTTGTTGAATGAACTGAACATGTCGATACATGTTTTATTGCGCCAGCTCATGTGCAGCTTGCATCTGTGTCTGCTGCAAATGCAACAAATTCATCATATGAAACCATTGAGCTTGGGGAGACATGCTGTAGAAATTCGGATGCACCGGTTGCATGGGACCCTGAGGACGACTGAAAGACATAAATTAATGCTTAGGTCTTGGCAACGGTGTAGGTGTAGCAGGAGTCACTGGAGTAGTCTGCTGCGGTGTAGGCATACGTGCCAACACAGTCTGAAGAATGTCACCAAAAATAGGATATGGTCGTGCAGTAGTAATCAATGTCATATAAGGAGGTACCGGAGACACTGGCATATGGATCGGAGTCGGTGTCCTTGGAATCTGTTGAGGCATAGGAGATGTGTGAATAGGTTCTGAAACTGATACAGGAGGAGTCGAACGAACAAACGGTTGACTAGGAATCTCAATCCCGAAACCATGTCTAACTCGTTGCTTCTTTACTTTATCACTCTTCTCCACCATCAGTTCTTTCCCTTTACGTTTACGTTTCTGCTCATAACTTAACTCAGTTTGTGGTCCTGGACCACCATCACCACCATCATCTCTACCATTTCCACCATCACCACCTTCACGTTCAGAGTCGGAGTCATCATGAATCCAACGATCATTAGGCGGTGCAACATAATCACTATTCACCAAATGACCAATCAAACGTTTGAACTTTAGTCAATCTGCAATACTGTGACCTCTGTACGATCTCAAACGTCTCATTGTCTCGTCATCCATGTGCTTCAGCTTCATAACATCATCTTGATCTTTAATCAATTCAGGCTGTAGATCATTGATTATCATCTGTAGAAATCTTGGATACATTAGAAACTTATGACGGCTCATCAAATTTTCCTTCAAGTGATAATAAACCAATTTTGAGAAATTGAATGGTTTATTTAACACTAAAGCAACGAAGGCAGGTTGTAGCATGGCTCGGCATTCATCGAATCCACCCTTACAACCTCCGAGACAGTGTATCAACACATGAAGCAAATACTTGTATTGTTCACACAAGTTTGCCTTGTTGTACATAGATCTACCCAAATCGCCATTATACTTCACTCGGCCAAATAACCCTCGAAACAACTCCTTATCAAACTCACACTGATCCTCAATCGTATCAATAAAGCCGAAAGAATCTCGAATCACCCCAACGTTCTATCACCACTCATTTATCTTGAATCACAGCTTCAATCTAGTTATCCTCCCCATTCAACCTAGCTGTATCCTAGAAAGCACGTATAATCTTCTGGTAAACTACTGTGCGAGTAGATATGGCTTTGTAGATTCTCGAACGAGTCAAGAAGCTAATCATTCCTCTAAATATAGGTGTATCATCAAATTTCGGCTCTAGATAGGCGCATATATTGTGGCTTTCATTCCACAACAACAACACCGGAGCTTGTTCGGGTTCAGCTTGAGCAGGGTTAGCCTCAATGTTTTCGTCAGCCATTACTTTTAAAAACCAACATCAACATTAATATAATATTCAAATATTATATTGAGAATAACGAATGGCTATCTCATTCGTTAAGTGATTTAAAACGAATGAGACATTCATTATACATTAAATGTTCTCATTCGTTACATGTAACGAATCAAACCTATTCGTTACTTATGTCATACAAATCAAAGATTAAATCTTTAACGAATCAAACTGATTCGTTATTATATTTAGTTATCATTGAAGTATTCATTCGTTAACAAATCATGTAAACATTCGTTAACAATTTCAACGGCTATAACTATCATTCGTTAACACATAACGAATATGTCCTGAACTATCACTTTGACAATCCAGAGTCAAATCTTTGACATAATTTTGACTTAAACAAGTCAAAGACGACGAAGATCATCATATAATCTGTTAAACACTTATGAATATCAACAATCAATCCTAACAAAGAAGATCGATAATCGTTTTAATGCACTAATGTATATCATCTGCTTGATAATCGATTCGATTATACGGTTTAATCACTGCTAACTGTTCAGTTAACATGCAGATATCAATCAAACCCGTAAACCCTTAAATATCCGATGAAAATCCCTACAAATCATATGTATGAAATCGCTTGTACTTGTAGAAATCACTGATGTTAATCAATTGGTCTACTTAGCACTCAATAAATTCTGGGAAAAATTTGCAAGAGATTTTTTAGGTTGATGATGAAATAGGAAATGGCGAATGGAAGTTCATTCGTCTGACATTGGGATTATAAACCCAATAATTTCACACAACCCGAGGTCATTCGTTCAAATTTGAACTAACGAATGGCCTCATTCGTTAAATTAATAATCCTGATTCGTCAATCCTTTTAGACGAATAAGGATTTCACTCGTTAAACTTTAATGAATATACATTATTCGTTAACTTTTCTAACGAATACAAGTGACATTCGTTAAAATCTCAACGAATAATAAATCAAATTCATTCCATTCATTAATGGTTACACGAATGTCTTCCATTCGTTATGCACAACGGAAGCGAATGTCATTATAACGAATGAGAGACCTCATTCGTTAATCTTTAAATAACGAAAGACTTTACATTCGTTAAACCAATTAACGAATCACCAAATATCCTTAGCGAATGAGACAAAAATCTCATTAAGGATTTAAATAATGTTAAAACCAACTAGGGTTTTAAACAAATAATAAAATAATCAATCAAATCCAATTTGGGTTTTGATTTTATATATTAAAAATACCCGATCAACCAAAGATCGGTAATGTTTAAATTAAACGGATTTTTACGTTAAATCACGACCATACCGGTTGTAAATACATTAAGCACGATTAACTTAAAATTTTGGGGATCAATCTTTCTCTTTTGAAATTATTCGCTAGCTTGGTAAATCGAAACTAAAGCAGACTTGAAAAAGAAAGAAAAATCTTTTTGGATTTTCGAAAATTTTCAATGAACAAAAAACGAAAAATAGTAAACAACTTGAACTATTAAAGCAGTACATATTTTTGTGAGTTGAACAGGGAATCATATTGACGAAAATGTCACTAAGTAACACTTCAATTTCGATGATTATTATACACGTAACCCAACGATGATTGCAGATATAATTGTCCTCTTAAACTTTTCACAGACTTGTTGGTAACTTTACGATATGCTTTAATTTGGTTCAATTAGGCACGAAACCTTATGTGGACCCCATCAATCAGATATTACATTTCTATCTCTTATACAGTGAATTTCACATGTACGTTTTTCTTTGATTTTTCCAAAATTTTGATTAACTGTGACTCATGCAAAAATAATAAAAGGAAAATAAAGCAGAACGTCAAAATTTTCCCTTAAGATCGGTATTACTACACGCAGATAAGGTTCCATTTCAACAAAATAAAAAGATAAAAAATAAGTTGAAGTTGTCCAGGCCTTAACCCCCAGTTCGATACATGACTTTCACACATTTGTGCTTATAGTATATGCAGAGAAGGTCTAAGACTTGTACGAAACACCAAGAAAATAAAGCAGAATACTCAAATATTAACCCTCAGGTCGGATAATCTTATCACGCAGGAGAGGATCCATTATTTTAATAAAAATAAAGAAAAAATAAAGCTGAATTTCTTTGCAAAATAAAATAAATAAAAAAACAACGCATAATTTTCTTCAAAAAATGAAAGCATGCACACACAGTAATCATTTTGACTTTTGACTTTTCTTAAATCAGATATAGTATCAATCTTTCAAGATGTAATTCCACTAGGTTCGGCATTCATTATCTTTATATCTTATCAGTTCCTATATAGTCTGTCAAGCTTATCTTTGCATATCATATTGCTGGCTTTACGGTAATTTTTAATCTAGTTTATCCATGTACTAGATTAATCCCGTCGATGTACTATCATTTTCCCTTTTTGCTTCAAAACTCATTTTGAGGAGATTTTCAATGTGTTTGACATTTTTCAATATTTGAATGTTTTTGGAGTTTTTAAATTTCTCTGTACAAACTGAAAACACAATATTTTTTGGATTTTATATTTTCTCCCCCAAAAAACAACAAAAATTGAACTAAAACAAGAAATAAAATGATTTAACCAAGTTTTTGAATATCTTTTAAAGTTTTTAAACCATTTATACCCAGTAGATATTAAAAACGTGTTTTGTCAAACGCTTTGGTATAAATGTCAGCCTTTAAAAAATCCGTGTGAATTTTATCAATTGAAATTAATCTCTTTTCAAAACAATCACGTATGAAGTGATAACGGATTTCAATGTGTTTGGTTTTTGAATGGTGAACCGGATTTTTGGTGATTGAAATTGTAGCAAAATTATCAATATAAATGGGAGTAGTAAGAAACTTCAAACCGTAATCCCGCAAGTGTTGCTGGATCCAGAGAACCTGTGAGCAGCAACTCGAAGCCGCCACATACTCCGCTTCGGCTGTTGAAGTTGAGACCGTTGTCTGCTTCTTACACTGCTAGGAAACAAGCCGGTTTCCTAAGAATTTACATCCCACTGTTGTAGATTTGAAGTTGATTTTGCATCCTCCGTAGTCCAAATCAGTAAAAGCAGTGAGATCGAACTTATCGTCTTTGGGGTACCATAACCCGATATCTGGATTTCCCCTCAGATAATGTAAGATGTGCTTTACTACCGCCAGGTGAGTCACTCGGGGACTCGATTGGTACCTAGCACACAAACAAACAACAAACATAATATCAGGTCGCGATGCAGTCAAATACATGAGAGATCCTATCATAGCTCGATACAGGGTTGGATCTACTGTATCCTCCAATTCATCCGGTGATAAATTGTGACCCACGGGAAGAGGTGTCGAAGGAATTTTGCCGTCGGATATCTTGAAACGGCTCAAGACATTGTTCACATATTTCGTCTGATGGATAAAGATTCCGGAATCAGACTGGTGAACTTGCAATCCTAAGAAAAAGTTCATCTCTCCCATCGAGCTCATCTCAAATTTGGTTTGCATCGTCTTTTCAAAATCTTTACACAAGCTGTTGTTCGTCGAACCAAAAATGATGTCGTCCACGTATATTTGGACGAGGAGCAAATCATCACCCACGTTCTTATAAAATAACGTACAATCCACAGTCCCCCTCGTGAATCCACTTTCTATCAGATGGTCAGCCAACGTGCTGTACCAGGCTCTCGGGGCCTGGTGTAAACCATAAAGAGCCTTGTTTAATCGGTAAACACGCTCTGGAAAGTCTGGATCCTCGAAACCGGGAGGCTGCTTCACATACACTTCCTCATGAATAGCTCCGTTCAAGAACGCCGATTTCACATCCATTTGATAAACCTTGAAATTTTTATAGGCTGCATAGGCAAGAAAAATACGTATAGCCTCCAGTCGTGCCACAGGAGCATATACTTCAGTGTAATCTATGCCTTCTTGTTGATTGTAACCAAGAACGACCAATCATGCCTTGTTTCTCTCGATTACCCCACGATCGTCCCTTTTGCACTTAAAAACCCATTTGGTCGGAATAGCCTTTTTCACACGGTTGGGTTTATCAATTAAGTCCCATACACCTAGTCCAACAAACTGTTGCAGCTCCTCCTACATAGCTTCAAACCAAGACGATTCCTTGAGTGCCATTGTGACACTTGTCGGTTCTATCTGTGATAGGAAGCAGGTGTATTGTGCAATACTTAGGATACTCGAAGAGTGCAAATCCGCATAAGCACAAACTATCGAATTCTCAGTAGGAGATATATTACTATCAACTTAATCATCACATATATTAGCTAATTGGTGTCTTGTACGAACCCCATCGTACACATCACCATTTATTTGTTCCTGCGGATGATTCGAATGAATCCTTAAGGAAGGATTGACATGGACAGATACATTATCACCTAAATTGGTGATATTTTCCTCCGCTGTGTCTAAAGAGACAGTCGGTGATTCATCAACAATTAGAATTGGCTCGTTTGACTCTGGAGCTTCATCCAAAAGAACTGACGATGAAGCCACAAAATCAGCATCATCGGAAGATTCAGAAACTTCATTTGACGTTTCTGATACATTAGGAGAGTCATTTACATCAACCGAAGAAGACTTTGGAATCGGAAGACATTGTTCTTCCAAATAAGATCTAATGAGATCTTCAGGTACTTCTTCAACCACTGACGTAAACGAATTAAATAAGCCGTCATAATCGAACATCCAGTCGGGACCAGTACCAGTTGGCGGAGTAGTAAACTTTGGCAATCAACATGATACCATTCATCCACACAACCCGAAGAGATATTGAAGATTCGTTTCTTAGTAGAATTGTATCCCAAAAAGTAACCCTCAAACGCTTTTTCATCAAACTTTCCAGCATCTCTCTTCAAAACAGTACACGGACACCCGAACGGTTCCAAATACGTTAAATTCGGTTTACGATTGTTCAGAAGCTCGTAACTTGTCTTCTTGAACTTCTTTACTGTTAGTACGTGATTCAGAGTATAACACGCTGTGTTCACAGCTTCGTTCTAGAATTGAACGGGTAGCTTTGAATCAGCAAGCATCGTTCTCGCAGCTTCAATCAACGTACGATTCTTTCTTTCAGATACACCATTCTGTTGAGGAACATAAGGCGCACTAAATTCCCGATGAATTCCTTTCTGAATGCATAAGAAATCCAATACATTATTCTTAAATTCAGTTCCATTGTCACTACGAATTCGTCTCACTTTTAGTTTGTAAAGTGATTCGATTTTCGTAATCAGATTCTGAATCAAGATAGGTGTCTGATCTTTCGATCCCATAAATAACACCCATGAGTAACGTGAGAAATCATTAGTCACCACCAAGCAGTAAAGGTCTCCAGCAATACTAACCCGATTCACTAGACCGAAGAGATCCATATGAAGTCATTCTATAGGTGTAACAATCGTGTTGAGTGACTTGCTTAGATGTGATTTCTTCTTTTGTTTCCCCTTCTTGCACGCAACGCAATGATCATTGATCTTGAAATTTTTAAGGGATACACCATCCACCAACTCATTTGAAATAAGAAAAATTATCTTGCGTATATGAATGTGTCCCATGCGTCGATGCCAAAGGATAGACTCCTTTTCGGTAGCTTTAGACATGAAACATGTAGCCGAGGGTGAAACATTTACATCATAACTCATATCTAGTACATAAATATCATTCGATCGAGGTGATCTCATGACAACTATATCTTCAGGAATCATGTATCCTGGTTGAAGGATAACACATTCCTTGTGTATGAAAACAATGGTAAACTTTTTGTCACATATCTGCGAAACACTTAGCAGATTATGCTCCACTTTCTCACAATAATTAACTTTTTCAAACGTCACTTTCCCGTTTGATACTTCTCCCTCCTTTGTAATCATTCCCCCATTGTTACCAGCAAACGCAACATAACCTCCTTGAATATCCTTAACATTATTCAGAAGATCTAAGTTGCCAGTAATATGCCTAGAACATCCACTATCCAAAATCCATTTGTGAGTAGACCCGTACCTGGATGAACTCTGCACAAACAAGTAAATGATTAGTTCAAAAAGGCAGCCCAAGCCTCAGTCTGGGGCTCTCCCTTTGATACTTTCGGAGAAAAGGATAACTTAACACTCGTATTCAGTACTTGAGAATAGGTGATCGGTTTGTTGTTTTTCTTCTTTAAGTACCCGTCACGTATAATTCCCGAATCAGTGTTTGAACAAATTGGTTGAGCACGGTCAACACATTTGTTTGTTACATTAAATGATTCAATCCTAACAACTTTACTTGGATTGACATCAGAATACATTATGACACTCTCATCAACTTGTTTTTCTTTTGGTTTTTACATTTAGTTCAATCTTACACTTTGATGACTCTTTGATCTCATCAACCTTTGCTCTACAATTTTTAGAAACATGTCCCGGTTCACCACATTTAAAACATAAGCGTGAATCTAAAGACTTATGTAGTTAACCACTTGGTTGACCTTCATGCACAGGTTGAGCCTTAGTCTTGGATTTTTCAAAAGTCACATTCTTTATACCAGCAGCTTTAAATCCTTTTTATTTTGGAAAAATTCTAGGTTGGTAGAATTAGATGAATTCTCCATCCCAGATGATTTGACAAATTTTTTGGGTTTAAATGTGTTGTTCTTTGCTTTTTCTTGAAAATTTTTGAATTTAGATTTGTTAAATTGTTGTTCAAGTTTTGTGACTTCTGAAGTGTCATCCTGAAAGACACTATCGATTAAATCAGGATTCAGAAGATTTAGAGGAAATTTCCTTATCCGAAAAAACCTTTGAAAGACCTTTTAATTTAAATATCTTCCCGCTCGAAGATTTAGGTTGAGGATTTATGAATCTCATCAACTCCTCATCAGACACCGAAGGTTTGTCTGATTGAGATATGTTAGGTGATACCTTAGGAGTTTTAGAAGTTTCACCCAAAGATTTTGAACCATAGACTGCATGTTCAAATTCTTTAGGTTCACATAAGATGTGATTGTCAACAGGAATATTCTTGATTTTGACAATCTCATCTTGTTCAACTAACTCCTCAACAGAACCATCTAATTCACTTTTGGTAAACACGGATTTACTTTTGATGTGAATCGGTTCTTGAGTTGATTTATTTTGAGCAACAATTTCAGGTTCAACTGTAAGCACTTCATGACATTGTTTAACATCTGGAATGCTACAGTAATCTCCTTTAAAAGGAGGAGGAATCTCAACATACCTTAAACCTGCTTTTCGATTTTTCTTGTGGGAATTGTTTACTTCAATTATTTCATTTAACAAGAACGAGGAATCTCGAAATTTTCCAAGTTTATTTTTCAATTCTAGAATTTCGTTTTCCATTTCAGAGTCTGAGAATCTCCTGAAAATGTTTTTCAACCACAATAATCTTACACTGAACCTCAGCTTTTAGATCATGATTGCTTTCAGACAGATTTTGGATTTTTAAAGTAGATTGTTCCAGCAATTTAGATTTCTGTCTATAACACTCATTAATCATAAAAAGCTCTTTTTTGAGAGAGGTGTTCTGATTTAAGGCTGTTTCAAGTTTGGATTTGATTTCAGCACATTTTTTTCAAGTTTGGATTTGATTTCAATACATTCAATAGACTCTAACACAACAGTTGAGGATTCAGTTACATTAACTTGAGGTTTAGGACATACCTCCTCGATCTTAGCCATGTAAGCATAAGATTCACTGTGATCAGGATTTGAAGTGTCAGATTTGACTTGCACAGATGCGTTATCAGACGAACTCTGATAAGAATTAGTTTCAGAGTCTGATGTATCGCTCTTTTCAGATACTTGATCACTACTTGCATCTTCAAATTGATCAACTGGTTCAAATACCGCAAGGTTGGCCTGATTCCCCAACAACCTTTGCGACCAATCAACCCCTTCATTAGCGACAAGAGCTTGATTGTTGTTTAACTTATTCTTCTCACCTTCAGAAGAACTCTTTTTGCTTTGATTATTACCCGATTAATTCTTTCCTTGAGATCTCTCAGCATTGCGTGGACCAAAATATTCTTTTCTTGGTTAGTCACATTCTTTGGCAAAGTGGCCAAAGTCCCCGCAGTTGTAACATTTAACCTTCAATTTATCAAAACCAACTCGTTTATTCAGAGTTGGAAGGTCTTTTCCTGTTCTTTGCATAAACTTCTTGACCTTTCTAACAATCATAGCCATATTCCATTTGAGATCCATCAGTTCAAGATCATCAGGATCAATTTGATCATAATCTTCATCGGTTAACTCACTAGTGGCAATTTTGCTACCCACCAATTGTTTGTATGATGTCATGAAGGCACATACAAAAGCAAACTGTTGTTCGGCTTCTTGAAGGTTTACTTTTGGTAATGAACTTGAAGCATTGGCGGTAGACTCAGATTTTACACCCGATGCCATAAAGCATACATTAGGTGAGTTGTTTACATTAGGAGTCTCATCTTGATGTTGAGTGAAGAAGGCAGTGATTGGGATAGAACTTTGACTTGAAGAAGTGTTTGCTGGCATTGCACCACCATAAATTGAAGGATTCTGGTTTCGATTGTCCTTCAATGACGTTTGACACTTTAACTTAAATTCTCTTTCCTCAATTTTGTTGATAAACTACAAAGCAGTAAGTTCTGGGTTATGAAAGAAACCGTTTTCTTTCAACACAAAGAGAAAAGTCGAATATGATGAAGGCAACGCATTCTTCAAAGTGTCGATCTTGTCAGTCTCAGTTGGCTCAAGATTAACACTGGCCATTTCAACCACTAGATGACTAAAACGATTTATCATTTCTTCAACCGTTTCATTCTTCATCAAGATAAAGTTTCTGAATTGAAACTTCACAAGTGTTTTCTTGCTCTCTAGTGTATTACCCAGGCTTCTTCTTTTCAGAGTATCGAATAATGATGCACAAATTTTTATGGTGCTGTATTGATGAAAGATTTGTTCTGGTAGAGCCATTGTGAGAGTCGAATAAGCCTTTGTCTCACTCTCGAAGTCCGTCAGTTCTTGTGCTTCATAATGTTTGAACAATTTTGGAGTCCAGCCAAGATTGTCACTTCCAACCAACCGTGCAGCATACACAACATCAAGATAACGTACACTACTTGGATGAACGGATCCCAAGTGAGCACGAAACCTCGGTTCCCACCGAGCAAAATCGAATAATTTCAGCAATTTTGGACACTTGTTGTGGCTCCCAATTTCATTGTCCATGGTAAGCATTTGCTGCATTAGAGCATTCTGGGAAGCGAAAGCATAGAACGAGGCATTCTGAGAAGCCATGATAACACTTGTTGAAACTTAGAGGACTAAACTTGTAAAAACTGAAAACTTATGGTTACTGTTCACACGAATGGAGGAACAGTAACGAATGAGAATTGCAAATTTTAACGAGTGAACGATATTCGTTAAGATGACGAATGAAGTTTAACGAATGAACAATGTAGCGAATGAGTATCACTAATAGAGAATGAATAGCGAATGGGGTTAACGAATGAGCTTTAAGCAAAAGTGGTTTATGTAACGAATGTGGTTTTACCGAAAAGAGTGGATTAACGAATGAGCAGTTCATAACGAATCAGAACTCATCAGTTAACGAATGAAAAGTCATCAGTTAACGAATAAGAACTCATATATTCAAACTTTTCAAAACCTCATATCTCAGTCTAAACTAGTCCGAAATCCCTGAAATATCTATCAATCAACTCGCAAATCAATTCCGAACCAAACAATGCTCGTCCGTAATCTCAAACCTCTACCAAATCTATCAATTTCACCCTCTGTTTTCACCAAACCATTCCAAACTCAAACCAGACTAACCATAGATCAATTAAACCTTAATTCAATCTCAAATTAATCTCAAACCTCCATTACTCAGTCACTTAATACCTTATTACATGTCCGAAACAGTTTGAACAGTTCGATTATCAACTAAACCTGAATCTCTGTGTTATCAGAATTTCAATTAGACTCAATTCACCATGAATTTCATCCAATATATGATGATTTAAACGAATTAATCAACGAGAAGCATCGAAGATCAGATCTCAGGCTCTGATACCACTTGAGAGAGCACTATAGGATCTAGATCTTGTGATGACATCGATGTTCACCTTGATTAGTTATACTATTAGGATAGGAATACGTTAGTGTGTGTACTGTGTGTGTTGAGAAGATAATTGGGCAAATTAACGAGAGGAATTGCAAAATAATAAGAACTGTTTCATTAGAATAGACTACAGGGGGGTATTTATTGGATATGACCCTATTCGTTAATATAAGCTTAACGAATAGGTCATTCGTTACAGTTACTTAACAAATAAACAAACTTATTCGTTAATACTTTAATGATAGCGAATAGCCTTCATTCGTTATATTCCATTCGTTAATTGGGTTAACGAATGGGACCTACATTAAGACGAATGTGACACATTCGTGACACATTCCTTACGGAGTAACGAATGTGCCTTACAATTAGGCATATTTACATTAATAACCCCTATGATATCAAACTATTACATTATCAGACGATAAAGACCGAGACGGACAAAACATGTATCAACAGTTCTCGACCATGATGTTATTACTTGGATGTTATGCCTAGGGATATATTTATATAGATATATAAGTATGACCACTTATCGTTTATTATGGCCTAACTGCTCATATCCCGTATTATATTTTAAACCTTTGGAATGATTTATATAATGTTGTTTATTAAAACTTGAACTCACTTAGCTCAAGCTGACTTTGTGTGTATGTTAGTGTCAGTTTCAGGTTAAGAGGAGGATGCTTACCGCTTGGACGTGCTCGAGACTACTCGGTCGGTTGAAGGCATAGCTAGTCGGGAAAATTAATAATGAAGACTGATTATTTTTAAGTTATTATTTAACGCATTTAAATTTGGTTTTGGGCATATTTCCCGGTTTTTGGGAACTTGTTTTAGTCCTTGTGAACTTCCGCTGATTTTATATTCTGAACTAGTTTTTAAAATGAAATGGGTTGCCTTGAGTGTAAATAAATTTTGTTAAGTTTTGGGAATTTTGGTACTTATGATTCCGCTGTTATTTACTCTGAATCGGTTTTAAATAAAACGAAATTTTTCTTGTTTTTAAAATTTTTATAAGTTTCTTGTATGATTACCAACTGTAGGACTCCCGGGATTCGGGGTCTTACAAGTTGGTATCAGAGCCCTGGTTCAAGGGATCCGAGCATTCCTGAATGTTTGGACTCAAACTGTAAGAGAAAGGACTAGATATGTCAACCGCGAGTAGCTGCACGCCAAGAGGTAACTTTAATTGTTTTGTCATTCTTTTGAGTTTTAAAAGTTCCATTATATGATTAATTGCTTAAGTGTTAGATAGAATGCTAATGTGGTTAGGGTCAGGGGTGCTTAGGATGGGGGGGGGGGTGAGGTAAAAAATTAATAACACTTGATCAACGTTATTAGCAGTTTACCGTTACCTTCCATGTTCTAAATACTACTTGTACTTGACCATGTTAAAATTCTGTCTTTGTAGGGATAAGTCATGGTTAATACTCTGCAGCTAAGCGAGGTCGTCCTAGTGTTCGTGGCCGTGGTCGTGGTCGTAAACCAGGTGCCGAGACCGAGAGTGAGAATCTAGCTCCCCAGCAGGAAGAGACCCCGATTCATGAGGAGGGGGGTAACCTCGCTTTAGATCCTGCTATGCACACAGCCATCGCGGATGAGGTGTATCAGGTTCTTCATAGCGTTATTCTAGAGATTGTTGCTAAGGCTGTTAGGGCTGCAAAGGAGATGATTGTTGGTAAGATTTCGGGGAAGGGAGGAAGGGATAAGAAGACTCGAGATGAAGCCGAGGTGTTTGTGCCGAGTGAGGATGAAGAAGAGGTTCAAGCGATCCATGCCACTGCTCGGGGTTGTTCGTATGGGGAATTCAAGAAGTGTGACCCTCCCACATTCGATGGTACTAAGGAGCGGTACCGAGAGTCAGCAAGTGTAATGGGAAGAATATGGTTACTTTCGCTACTTCCTCGTTTCGCTCGGAGGCGTTGTGTTGGTGGGATAATCTGGTACAGGCGATGTGTGAACGGTCTATTGGGAGAATGACGTGGGAGGAGTTGAAGCAGTTGGTTATTGATCATTTTTGCCCTCCGCATGAGTTGGATAAGATTGAGTAGGACTTCTTAGCTTTAGAAGCGGGTGATATGTCACATCGAGAGTATACTACAAAATTCAACCAAATGGCTCATTTATGTGCCGATCTGGTTACTCCTGAAAGCAAAAGAATCAAAAGGTACGTAAAGGGTCTTCCGACAGAATTCATATGGGTGTGGTGACCACCAGCATGAGCTCTTTCCATTCGGTGGTTACCCTGGCTGGTACATTGTATTATCAGAGAGAAATGGTGAGCCCAACTGAACCTGAAAGGGGTTGGAACCCGATGTAATATTCGTTACTTTTCAAACCCGAAAATCCGACCCTTTTTAACTTTTCGGTTGTTGTTATATTTATATATATATATATATATATATATATATATATATATATATATACGTGAGTGTGTGTGTGTGAATGTATATTAATGTTCGTTGCACGCTTTCTATGGGACACTCGTCATTTTAGTATCTTTATTTATTCGTACTCACTAAGCCGAACCGTTTCGTCGTTTCATTATAATCTTGTTTAACATTCATTGTAAAGGATTTACGCTTATCGCTCGTCCGTTTCTTGTTTTCATTTCGGTTATCGATACTTCGGGATTTAAAGATTTATGTTCAATCAATTCACAAACCCTTCGAGTATAATACGAGCAATATCAAAGTTCGGGATTCGATTCGTAAAGTACCTTTTAATTTCTAGTATTCAAAGTTCAAGGTTTAAATTGTAACCTTATATTTATTTAAGAGTTTAAAAGCAATACAAATCTTGAGGGACCTTTTTTGTAAAATGGTTAAAACAACAAACCCAACCCATAAGCACCCCCCCCCCCTCCGGCGCGTTTTTCCGGTAGCCTTTCCGGCGGCCGGAAAACGGCTCTACAACGCCAAAACACCCCCTAATCTGGCAAGTAATCAAAATTAATATCTTGTAACAACTTTAGTCTTCGACAATAAACGTTAATCAATATATTAATTGATTTATAACAACCTAATCATCAACTAATTCCGTTAACCTCGCCGGAAATTACGGGAAATAGCATTAACGAGCATTAATCGACACACGCTCCAATTGGACTTATAAATAGGACACAAATCATCGACTAAACATGTCTGCAACATCAATTCAATCGAATAAACACTATGTAATATCGTAATCGGCCTTCAAGTTGCGTTTTTCCGGCCAACCTGGTTCTCCGTCAAGCCGTAACGTTACAAGGTAATATATATATATATATATATATATATATATATATATATATATATATATATATATATAAGTTTAGGCCTAAAACATGCTTAGGCCTAAAACAAGTTTTCTCAAAAGCAATTTTTAAATTCGGTGTTCTGATATTTCATCTTCTTAAAGACCATGTCCCCTTTGAGATAAGGACACTCCTAAGGATGTCACACAAGTCATGGTGGTTCATGCGACGTGTGACTCCGACCCTCAATGTTTTACAATGTGTTTTAAACTAAAAGTCTGACAAGCCGTGGTGATACACGAATAACCAGATTTTGGTTCGATTTGATTACACATTTTTTTATTGGGACATACAAGTTACGATCATTCATACAACGTGCGATTCCGAATACTCAATCGTTTATATTATGGTTTTGACAAGTCATTGGGATATGTGAATAGTCGAGTTTCAATTCGTTTTCTTTATTTGTTTATGTTCATTATTTCTTATACTTTGAATTGAAAATTCGAAAGGTTATGGTGATACATGAATAGTCGAGTTTCAATTCGTTTTCTTTATTTGTTTATATTAATTATTTCTTACACTGTGAATTGAAAATACGAAACATCATGGTGATAAATGTATAATCGATTTTTCAATACTCGTTTTCTCGTGTGTTTTAAATTGAGAATTCGAAAAGTCATGATGATGCATAACTTGTCGATTTTCAATTCGTTTGCTTATTATAGTTTTTGAAAATTCGAAAAGTTATGGTGGTACATAAACACTCGATTTTCAATTAGGTTTCATTACTCATATTAGGTTTATATTAATTCCGTGTTTTTATTTCAAAATTTCATATATTTTTAATCGAAAATTTACGAGATCATGACTGACTCATGAGCACTTCGATTTCGATTTCAAATCTTGTTTTGTTCGATTGTACTTATTTATTTATTTGCATATTTATAGATGGATTCCAATTTCAGAAATCTTTTATGTAAAGTTTCTTTTGATTTTTAATACGAATTTCATATTTATGTTATGTGTCACGTAAATTCTTCACGCTTCGTAGCATGTCTTTTCTCGAAGTTGCCCTCAAGACTCAAACCACCAAAATGACAACCTAAAATATCAAGCAATGGATCATCGCAATCCCGACCACGACAAACCGAGACTCATTATGTAACATTCGTTACTTTTCAAATCCGAAAATCCGACCCATTTTAAAATTTTTGGCTTTGTTTATAGAGATATATATTTTTATATCTCAAGTTTCGTTTAATGTATTGTATGTTTGTCGATTTTTGTGAATTCGTTAAATCGACCCGATTATCGTTACGTGCTCATTATTAATCGTTAATTGTAACGTCCGTTAATTTCCGTTAAAAGGCTTTAATCTTGTAGAGTTGTGTATACCTTCCGGGCTTCATCCGGCATTCTTCGTGGAGCTCCTTGCCACCCTCGTAAGCCAATCATACTTAACCTTTCATTCAAGTTTCAACCATTTACAAGTGGGAGGGGCTAGATTTAACATTTTTATATCATAAACCCTAACCTTCTCCTCTCCCCCTAGTTCCGATCGGCGCCCTCCAAGTAGCCTCCACCTCGATTTTCGTGCAGCTCCAGCCATTATCCAACCTCCCGGGTCTAATTCAAGGTCGGTTCCATCATAATACAAATCTTTTTATTTATTAAACCCTTTGTTGAACATGTTAGGTTTGAGTTTTGATGATAGCAGTTTCTGACAGATTCGTACTCGTTTATTGTTTGGTCTGTGACGGATTCTGGTCTGTCTTCCAGGCATCATAACTCTTTTTTGACAAGTCTAAATTGGTTGATTCCACTTCTAAAAGTTCATATTTTGAGTTAAGAATTCAATCCAATTGGAATCACTTAATTTGGTTTGATAATGAATTTTAAAAAAATAAAACACTTTGGCTGCGCACTGAAATAGCTGCACGTACTTTTCTGTGTTGGAGGAATTTTTATGATTTCTATGTGCACTAGAAAAATATAATAAAAATATCCTTAAAAACCTAAGATATTTATTAAACCCTGGTAAAAATTTCATAATTTATTTCTATGGTTTCCCTATGTAATAAAATGCATTTTTGAATGCTAAAATCTGCATGTTATCCTCGTTATTGATCGATACGTTCGTTTTAGGTTTAACCGGTGGCTGCCCTTTTGAGCATCTTTCGGGGCTGTTTTAATTGAAGTTCTTTCTCTATCATCTTCATAGGTATGTCTTGTATATCATACTTTAGTATCATGAGTTTTGGCATTCGTTAGATTGGTCAATTGTTGATGAAGTGAAAACCAGGTTTCGGTTGTCTAGTTTGTCAATTGTTGCGTCTAGCGCGTTGTTTGAGGGAATTAACAACCAATTAGGATGTCGTAGCCTGGTATGATTTGTTGGCTGTGAAAAACTATGTTAATGGGGCTGAATTGGTTGTCGGTTGCTCAAACGGGTCAGTACAACGCAAATTCGCGTTTAATTGGTAGTTTATACGTTGAACAAGCAAGTTGCCGACCCATTCAACTCACGTAGTTTTATGTGGACTTGTTGGCCGTAATTATACTAAGTTTGGTCCACACGTGGCTGAGTTGGTTACTAATTGCACAAACAACTCGTTAACGCGCGTATTCGATATAATTAACAACTTTCAGGAGTAGTTTGGAAATCCTTTGTCCCCGGAATTAGCTAAGGGTGGTTTTGGTAAATACATGGCCTCGAGGGCTAATGTAAATGGTATTAGTATGGTTGGGGCTTTAGGTCCATCAAATCATGTTAGGTCGCCTTGTAGGATAAACGAGTTGATTTGGCCCGTTAGTAATTATTGTTCGTAATCCAACAGGCGTTTGATTTGTGGGAGTACTTAAGGATTCTCCAGCTCGTTGTTGACTGTGAGCCTCGTGACAGGTGAGTTCATGATGCCCTTTTTCAAGTTTTGGGCTAGCATACACACCTAACTGATTTTACTCAATAAACCGTTTAAATGATCTTACGTAGGCTTACTTGTGTCATGGTATATCTTGGGATGATATTTATATATGTATACACATGTGTTGCCTTATGGCCCATAGGCTTACTTGTATTATGGTATATCTTAGGGTGTTATATATGTATGTTTACACATGTGTTACCCTATGGCCTATGATTAATGATGTTGGTTAGTCCTTAGTGACTAAGGATGGCTTACTTGTGATATGGTATATTTTGGGATTATGTATGAGCATGTGTTACCTTATAGCCTAAAATTGTTGATGTTATTTAGTTCCTTGTGACTAAGAATGATGTGAGTAGGCTTATTGATGTGTGTGTGCATGGTGATCACGGTCGGGTCAAATATATTACTCGGGTTTTCAAATCCCGTGGTGGAGAGGCCCGTGTGATGTGATCATCATTTTGGCGGGTCAAATATATTACTCGGGTTTTAAAATCCCGTAGTGAAGAGGCCCGTTGTATATTAAACCATGATCGGGTCAAATATATTACTCGGGTTATACTCGTGGTGTAGAGGCCTGTATCACGTGTTTGGATGTGTAAGCCATGACCGAGTCAAATATATTACTCGGTTTTGCCTCGTGGTGGAGAGGCTCGTGTCACGTGCTTAGGTCTTACCGCGTCCGGGTCAAATATATTACTCGACTTTTGACTCGTGGTGGAGAGGCCCGTGTACGCGTGTTTGACCATGAATGTATTATTTGGTGAAACATATTTATTGATCAATTTTCTAATCTTAAAGCATTGAACGTACAAGGTAGGAATTGTAATTATATTTTAATTTGTGTCTTAATAAAACTTGAAAGGTGAAGGGCCAAAACTGAAACTTTAATTCAAAATATATTATTTTCATAATAAACACAACCCTCAGCCGCCACCCCCCTCCCCTTTTCACGATTTTCCGGCAGCCCGGAATTCCGGCGAACCGCGGATCCGGTGAACCCCTTTCAACTCCTTAATTCTCGTTGTTTGACCTGTTTATTTGATTTAACGACCATAGACTTTGATTATAAACCATAATCAACCCGTTAATTGAGTTTTAACGACCATTTAATCTTCAATTAAATTGCGAACTCACCGGAATTTCATTAAAATCCAATTACGAACATTCCATCGATATAATTTTCAATTGTCACTATAAATGGGACGGAAGTAATCATCTAAACTCGTCACAAACTCGTTTATCCTCTAAAAAAACTCTATAAATCCTTAAAATCATCCGTCAAGAACTGTTGGTCCGGCCACCGTCTTCTTCGTCCATTCAAAACGATATCAGGTAATATTTACATGCTTTTGATTCATTGTAAACTACTAATCAAAACCCCTAACTTAATTGAACCGAACATGGAGCAGATTTACATATTCAAGATCTAGGGTTTATGTGAGGAAGAAGATGTTCCAGAAGTTTAGTATATAAAAATAAAAATATTTTTATTTTTGTGATTTTTTTTTGCATATTTTTGTGATTTTTTTTGCTTAAAACCATTTTTTTTATTATAAAAATAAATAAATAAATAATAAAATAAAATAAATATCATAATAAATAAAATAAATATCAAGAAGTATGATCATACGCCCCCCTTTGCACTCTGGTCCATTTGTATCAAGTGGAAAAGGGACCCATATCCAAGTACGTTGGTAGCCCCAACTGGAAAGGACCTTCGTTTGTTCTTTACACTCAGGTCCATTGCATCGAGTGTAAAGAACCCTTATGTGCTCATTTCACAAGTTTCATGGAATTGTATGATTTTTACCTATTATATCAAACGGTGGGAATCTCACCAGCTATGTTCATAGCTGACTTTATTTTATACATATGTTACAGGTGTAGAGATACAAGGATGAAGGTTAGAAGACACATAGCTTGCTTATAGGATATTTAAAAGAACAACCTATCTCTTTGTTTATTTATTTGTTCACAACTTGTATTATTTGTTAAACTTGTGTTACATGAAGATTTAAATGAAATAATGTTACTATGGTCACCTAATAGTGTCACGTGTGTTTGAGCAATATGTACGTCACACTTTGGCGTTTCCGCTTTAGCCGGGGTGTTACACATTACCAAACACAATAATGCATTTAAACCTCAAAGCTATACCTAAGTAAATCCATACCCAACCTAACTCTTGGATACTCAAACCTAACTCAACAAAAATACTTACACGGAAACCTACCCTTGCGTAATACTTGTAATTCCACCACTCCGTTACCGCAATGTCGAAATACTCGAAGCTGTGATAATTTCGGCCAACTCGTCAACTTTTGCCTCATAACTATACAAACTTAACACTACATATTTATTCACACGACCTATTACCCAACCTTCTGCTCTCTACCTTATACTCATGCTTCAAGCCTGCTACCATGGTAATAACCCAAGCACACCCACTATAAGGCCTAACTTGTTTCTATCATCCAAAACCTTACCTCGCGTTCCCTGACCTCTCAAGGTTTATTTGATTTGCGACTTAAATACTACGCCTTTTCAAACCTGTTATTGTTTTTGACACTCTTTTTCCACATTTAGTTCTTTTACAAACATTCTTTTTCATGAAAATTCAAACCTTAATTATTTTAAATATATATTCTGTTATACGAAAAATATTCAAGTAGTTTTTGCATTAAAAGAACTTTACGAAAATTCAAATGGTTAATTTTTTTATCACTATTATTACTATTACTACTATTGTTATCATTACTATCAATACCTTATTATTATTATTAGTATCATTATTATTATTATTACCATTAATATTAGCATTATTAATACCATTACTATTATATTATCATTATTATTATTTCAATAAAACTATTAAATTAAAATAAAATATTTCTCTTTAAAACAATTCCAAAGCCGTAAGGCTATTATATTACCATCAATGAGTCATTTTATCTAACAACTTCTATTTTCCTAAAATGTCACCAACCAGGAAAATCCTTTACATCAAAAGTTTTCCAAAATTTTCTAACTAGCTAAGTATAGATGCAAAATTTTTATCATAAATTTCCTTTGAGTTTTATACATCGCGTCCTTACAAATAATTTTCACAAACAATGTCATAAATCATTTCTTTTCCACCTTGTCAACGCCAACGAGTCTCGAGTAAATAAATCATACCACCGCTCCCATAATGACTTTCATGCCACAAAACCCACCTTCGAGAAGACAAGCAACACAAACTACCCTTCTGTTTTTCTTTTCTTTCTTCTTTACGTATATATACTGTCCTGTTTAGACTTTGTCGAAATAGTTTTATGTGTCAAGTTCTTTTGAAGTTTATACTAAGTTTGGTTATTCAATGATTTGTGAGCTACTTTCATACGTCATTCATGATTGCATTATTGAATCGATTTAATTAGTTATCTCAATTTCACGATCTATAAACGATTTTCCATTCATTTAGTGGAAATAAGGACCATGCACATGTTTATTATTACACTAATCGTTTTAATTGTTTTGGTTCTATTTCCTCTCAATGTTTTATTCGTATCATTTTGTTGTTTTTGATCTCAACGTTTTAACAATTGGAGATTAATGTCTTAATTTGATCTTGAAGTTCGATGATTTTGTTCTCTATGTCTTATAAATTGGAAACAAACTTTTTACTTTGATCTTGAAGTTGCAATGATTTACTTTGTTATTAATCTCAAATAATGCCCTTATTCATGTTGATATTTTCATTTGTTTATTGAGTCATTATTGACTCCAAGAACTTACTTGATTCTTTTATTAAAGTTTTGTTAATATTCTCGGACCCAATACTCATCGACTTACGTGTTTACATTTTGTAGCTCAATGCTACGTTTACTTAACATGTTATTCTCAACTTTATTATTTCATGTTCATGACTTCAATGGTTTTCATTCATTATTCTAATTATTTGGTGTTACTAAAGAATTTCACTCATTTCGTTATAAGTTTGATAACATTGTTTATATTATTTAAAACTTTAATGATTTCATTTATTTGGACCTAATATTTTCGCTTATCCTTGATCTCAAGGATTTGTTTATACATTTCTTTAATTTTGATTACTATAATTCATCGTACTTGATTTCCAAGTTTTTATTTATTGTATTTATTGTATATGTTTTAAAACCCACACAATGGGATGGATTATGTGGACCATCCGACTATAAGGGTAATTATGGGTCGACAGGTAATGATCCAAGTCCTCGCATGGAAAACATAATAAGTTCTTTGTGTGCAATAACTCGAAACCTAGAATGATTATCCTTTCAGTCTGATCAGGTTGCTGACTTTGAATTGGTTCACTCTCTACTTCACTTGGCCCTTCATTAGAGACTTCCACTGCATCATCTTGTCCATTTGTATCAACTTCAGCAGCTTGAAGGTTGTTCCTTTCAAAGTTAAATCCATTAGACTCAGGAGCAACAGATGACCATAGCTTGTCTAGATCAACTTGTCTTTGTTTTTCTTTATCTTCAAAGCTGGTTCTGTACATGCTGTCATCCATATCTTCACTGTAGATTTTGAATGATTTGGTCATCTTTTCCAAGTCAAACAGCCACTTGGGTCCTTCAACATTATTGAAATGGTTTTCATTGAAAATTATATCAGAAGATTCAATAACCACCATGTGCTCCTTCACATAGACTCTATAAGACTTTGAATGAGATGAATAGCCCACAAAGAAACATTCCAGTGATTTGGACTGGAACTTATTCATATAGTCCTTTGTATTCAGGAGTGAGCATCTGCATCCAAAAGGCTTTAAGAAATTTACATAAGGCTTTCTCTTAAAGATAACCTCATATGGAGTCTTATTTTGAGCCTTGTTCAACAGAACCCTGTTCTGCACATAACATGCAGTGTTGATTGCTTCTGCCCAGAAGGTGACTGGCAGGTGTGCATCAGCAATCATGGTCCTTGCAGCTTCAATTAATGTTCTGTTTCTTCTTTTTGCAACACCATTTTGTTCAGGAGTTCTGGGAGCACTGTATTGTTGAAAGATACCCTTAGAAGTGCAGAATTCATCCATAATTCCATTCCTGAACTCTGTCCCATTGTCACTTCTAATGACCTTCACCTTCCTTTCAAGTTGATTTTCCAATTTTAGCACATACATTCTGATCAACTCTGCAGTTTCATCTTTGCTGCCCATAAAGTATACCCAAGTAATAGTCATCAGTAATCACCAAATAATATCTTTTCTTTCCAATACTTGGAACACTTACAGGACCAAAAAGATCCATGTGTAGTAGTTCCAAGACCTCATCAATAGTATTTATCATTTTGCTTTTATGTGAGGATTTGTGTTGTTTCCCTTTCAGGCAAGATGTGCATTTTTCTTCCAATTTGAACTCTCTTGTGGGAAGGCCAACAACGTGTTCACCTTTTACAAGTTTGTTCATGTTCTTTAAGTTCACATGACACATCTTCCTATGCCATAGCTTAGTTTCATTTTCAGTTGCTTTTGACACAAAGCATGAACCACCTCTTGAAGCTGCAGTATTCATTCTTAGTTCATAGAGGTTGCCATTTCTTGGAGCCATCATCATAATCATGTCAGTTGGAATAACAAATTCAGGCTTCAAGATCAGGCAGTGTTCATCATTGAAAGCCACTTTATATCCTTTATCACAGACTTGAGAGATGCTAAGCAAGTTGTATTGTAGTCCTTCAACATGCAGCACATTCTCAAAGGATACTTTGCCATTTGTGAGTGTTCCTCTTCCAACAATCTTTCCTCCAGATTCATCACTCCCAAAGGCAACTGGCCCTTCATATTTCTTTTCATAATTTATCAACACACCCTTATCACAGGTCATGTGCCTGGAACATCCACTGTCCATATACCATGAGTCATTTTTGTTCAAGGACTGTTCCTGCAAATACACATAAAACAGAATTAGTTTGAATCTGATTTACAAACTGCATCAGTTTGTAATTCAGTGTCAGCGGAAGAGATTCATCAGGAGTTGGAGTTAGAACTGTAGGTGGGTCATCATACACAATTTCACAATCTTCTTCTGTGTCAGAATCTGACCCATCCTTCACAACCTGTGATCTGATTACTTCTTCTGTCTGCTCAGTCACATAGTTCTTCTTCTCAACCACCTCCTTCTTTGTCTTCCATTGGAAGCCTTTTGGTTCAAACCACTATTTTAACAAAAACTTTTCATCACCATTGAGAATTCCAGGTCTGATCTTTGCTTTTTCCTTATCAGTTGACCTTTTGTTCTTCTCAGCTTTATGTGGCTCTTTCTCATTTACTTTGACTTTCAGAATAGTCTTGAGTCTCTTTTCAAGAATCTCCTTTTGTTCCACACAATCAGATGGTTTTCTATTTCCACTCAAGTAATTCTGATACATCTCTTTGTAACTTTTCATGTCAAATCCACTCACCACATCAAGAATTTCAAAGGTGTCCTCTACAATCCAGCAAGAATCAGTGTGATAACCATATGCATCACACTTCTTGCACCAGACCTTGGAATAGCTTCCCATATCTTCAAGCAATTGTTTGTCTTTGATTTTGTCACTTGGTTTGGGAAAGTCAAATCCTAAAGAGGTCTTCAGACACAAGGTGTTGGAGAAATCCATCTTGATTGGCTCACTGATGTCAATTGTTTGTGGATACTTTTCTTTGACAAAAACAATTTTCTTCAACTTGGAGGAAGTTCTCAATGAGCTTCCTTCTTCTTCTCTTGGATATCTTCTTGTTGGCACATAATCAACATCCCCAATATCAAACAACTCATTATTAGAGAAAACTGGGTAAATTGGTGGATGTGACTGATCATAAGTGGATTTCACAATTTCTTCTGTTCTATTCTTGATCTCAGATTGTGGTCTAGCACAGATGTCAAATACCACATGCTCTCTCCTCATTTTCTCATAATGCCTTTTCATCTTTGGAGTCATCTTTGGAAGAAGAGGAATCTTTTAGCTTGATCCTTTCTTCTTTTTGCCCTTGGATGACTTAGAGTTTCCACACTTGCAATTGCTGTCTTCACTGGAGTACTCACTCCACTTCTTGTTTTCTTCTACCAATTTGTCATTCTTCTCAAATTCTGGCTCCCCACCCTTCTTCACTACAAATTCTCCATTCTGGTCTACATACACATCAACATATTGCTTTACAAACTCTTCTTTGTCATCAAAAACATTCTTGAACTGCTTAAGGTATTCACTTCTACTCTCCTTGTCTACTTTCAGTGGGTAGCTGTCACAAAAAGGCGGTGGAACCTTTTTGTACTTCTCTTCTTCAGTCATTTTATCAACATATCCCACAATATTCCCAGTAGAAACAAGGTTCTTCAAGAAATCCATTTGAATTAGCAATTCAGCATTCTTCATCTTTTCTTCTGCATACATCTTTTTCAACCCTTCAATTTCAATGGTCATTCTTGATTGGGTCTGGTATGCCATCATACAGTCATCCTCAAGTCCTTTGATTTGACTTTCATAGGTTTCCTCACTTGTTTCATACACATTCAAAAAGGCTTCCTTCCTCCCACACTCAGTTTTCCATCTTCCAATCTCCTGATTAAGTTGATCAATAGTAATAAGAAGATCAGGGATTGAGACATCAGATTGTACCTGAGTATTTGAAGATTCAGCCTGGTCATGAACCTTTGCCATAAATGCAACATTTGCCCTCTCCATTTCAGCAGCATGATTGCTCCAATCAAATTCCCCATCCTGTGGCACCCTGGTAACAGCAACATTTACTTGGTCTCTCTACTGGTTCACGTTGTTCTGATTTGTTCTGTTCTGGTTTGTGTGAGCCTGCATTTGATTGTTTCTTAGAGGTCGAAATATTTGTTGTTGGGGTCTGTTTGGATTTTGGTAGGGGTTCTAGTTGGTAATCTGATTTCTTTGCTGCTGGAAATTTTGATTCTGGTTCTGGTAGAATTGATTTTGATTCAATTGATTTCCAGCTTGCCTTGGCATGTTACATTCTCTTGCAAAGTGTCCAGGTTGTTGACAGTTATAACAGATGGCCTTCAATTTGTCAAATCCAATTCTTTCAGTTGGACCATTGAAGCTTGTTCTACCTGTCCTGTTGTACAATCTCTTGCTCCTCACTGCTAGCATAGCTACTTTCCATTTAATGTCCATATCTTCTAAATCATCAGCATCTATTTGTTCTAGGTCTTCTTGCACAATGCTTGTATTTATCAGATTATTGGACACGAAGGCATGATATGACTCAGTGAACGTGGAGAACAAGGCCTGGTAGTCTGTTCCTTGAGTTGGGTTGTGCTGCATGAAAGTAGTCTGCCCATTTGCTGGAGATGGTGTGTCATCTTCAATAAGCTGAACATTGAATCTTGATTGACTACTGTAAGATGAGTTTGTTTCTGATGGTTCCTCAACAATAGGTTGTTGATTCTTGACTGAGAGGTTGCCCATGGGTGCTACAAGAGCATTGTTCATTTGAAAGCTTGGCTTGTTCTCTTGAATCATATGGTTCTCAATCATTTCATGTTCTGCAGCCTTGAGAAAGGCAATCACATCATCCAATTTAAAGTTTGGAAAACTGGCCTTATCTTTGATGAACTTGCTGGCAGTGTACCACTAACCAGACAGAGATGATAGAAGTTTCTTGTTTAGATCAAAGTCAGATATCCTTGAAGGTCTGTTGTTCTAATTTCATTCACAATCATCATGAACCTTTGCAGATCTGACTTTAGTCTTTCTCCTTCCTTAAACTTGAATCTGTCAAGCTGCTGTTTCAATCTGTCTTTCTTGATGTCTCTCAATTCTGTATTCCCTTCAAACATTTCAATAACTGCATCATACATAACCTTTGCAGTCTTGTGATGATTTACAGTTGTTAGAATTTCCCAAGAAAGCCCTAATTTCAGCATAGACAGAGCTTTATCATCTCTCTTCTTCATCTTCAATTCAATGGCTGCGTTGTTTTTTGGAGCTGTTAAAGGAACGTAGTTTCATTCGGTGATAGAAGTCCACAGCTCTGGGTCATTGTAGTTCACCGCTGCTTCAAACAGCACCTTCCATTTTATGAAGTTTTCTTGTCCGAGTAACCTTGGAATCTTGTTTGTGGAAACTTCTTGGCCTTCCATATCAGTAGATCTAGAGTTTGCAATAGTGAAAACGAAGTAAAGCTTCAAGCTTCTTCACAACCTTCAGTCCTGTGGCCTTCAGCGAGCTTACTCAAGCTCTGATACCACTTGTCAGAACCGTGAGTCGGGTGAAACCTCAAAAGGTTGACATGAACACACCAACTCTGTTTACCCAAAGGCCTGTTGAATATCCCAGCGGAATCAGGATATCCAACAAGTGGGAACGAATGAGTGAAGGAATAAACAATAAACACGAAACGTAAATGAATAATCAGTAAGAACGATTTCAAGACAAAGATTCACTGTATTTAATAACTCATTAATGGAACAGTGTAAGGAATGTCTAACGTTTCGTGTGACGGCGCAGGTGGCGGCGGCTATACAAGGAAACAATAGAATATTCCTTTAGAATGTTTTCCGTACAGAGCGCCGTGTGAAAAACCGTGCCCTAAATGGAAACCTAGGACCCTATTTATAGACCCTGACATTCCTTCTAGAAGTTCCTAATCATTACATAATGAAACACAAAATAATACAAGTGTTGAGTCCTCGAGCAAGATAAAAATCTTGCTCGAGCAGACTCCTATGCTAGGTATGCTCGATGAGTATCTTCGAGCATATTTTACTTAGAATATATTCTCTTTCAGAGAATATGTTCTCCTCCAGTAAGCTTCGTTCTTCTTGACTTGTCCATGCTTTGCTCGAACTAGTCCATCGAGCAAGCTCATTCTTCATGATATCTTCAGTTATACTTCTTCAGCAATCTTTAGCATACTCGGATGTAAATCTTTCTCGAGAACTGAACTGTGCTCGAAGTCCTTGCTTTGATCACTTGACAACTTCTTATTGCATCCATGCTTGTCCCCATGTGCTTGATCATCCTATGCTCGTAACACTTGGTTAAAACTTGTATGATCAAGTTGTTTGCTCGATTGGCAATCCATGCTCAATAGAAGAATACTCTTTGCTCGTTGAAGTGTAGCTTGCTTGAAGCCTTAACACTTAGGAGAATCAACCATTTAAGGTTCTGAAGACCTTTCTCAAAGTAGTAAAACCATGCTCGATCGCCAAAGCTTGCTCGAAGTCCATACTTAGCCATTTTCTGAGGAGGTTGAGAAGATTCCAATCTTCCTTATCAAAAATCCGACCCAACATTTCCCTTGTTCTTTATTCTTTCTTGATCTTCAACACTTTCTTGATTAGTAACATAGAAGAAGTTCCAATTTCATTGATAAATGGTGGTGGCATATTATCAATTTCTTCAAACAAAATCTCCAATTCATGATCAACACCAGCTTCCATATCTTCAGATTCAATTGACTTATCTTCCTCATCAATCACCTCAATTTGATCAATACCAACCTTTTGTTTAAAGTTTTAACAATAAGAGCTTTCCCTTTCTTGGTATATACAACACTAAATTTTTGTCTTTTATGTTTGGGAGCTTCTTTTTCAGGAATATTCTTTTAGGAAGGTACATGTTTATCCACAGTATCAGTATCAGGCACAACTTCCCTTAATGGTATAGCTTCAATAGGCTTTTCATGAATACGCTCATTGGAAACTGGTCTATTTCCTTTTCATGTATAGAACACAACTTCTTCTGGCCATTCTCTTCTTATAGAATTCAACACCTTTTCAATTACTTCCATCAAGAAACTTCTTTGTAATATTCTCATCATCATTTTCAATAACAATTTGATTGCAAACTTTTTCATTTTGTTCACTACTTTTCAAAGTCATAAGAGATTCTAAGACTTCTTGAGGAATTTCTTCTCCTTTCTGCTCAGCCTCCTCTCAGCTTGTTTTCAATCTCAATTTGTTCCAAGAGGATCCTTTGCTCATCAATCTCTTTTTCAGAGAACATAAAGTTTAAGATTTATATCATGCATTTTTTTCATTCTTTGATCAAATATGACTCTGGCTCTTGTTTCAGATTCATCAATGTTTAAAAATTGATATCTAGAGGTCAATTTAGGAACATTCAAGGGATGCAATCGATCTTCATTTTCAGCCCTTCTTTTCCCTTGTTCTTTATTCTTTCTTGATCTTCAACACTTTCTTGATTAGTAACACAGAAGAAGTTCCAATTTCATTGATAATAGGTGGTGGCATATTATCAATTTTCTTCAAACAAAATCTCCAATTCATGATCAACACCAGCTTCCATATCTTCAGATTCAATTGACTTATCTTCCTCATCAATCACCTCAATTTGATCAATACCAACATCACTAAAGATATCCTCCATCACCTCTTCCTCTTCACCCTCAAACACATCATCATAGGCTGATAAAAGATTCAGAGCATTTTTCCCCTGTTTTGGTGCATCTGAGGTCTTCTCAACCTCATTCCCTTGAGATTTCAGGGTATAAATCTCTAATAAGGCTTTCTTCAAAGCTTCCTCTAACTCCATGTTTTTAAACTTTAGATCAGAATTTTCCATAAGAAGATAAAAGTTTCTTGTCAATAGCCTGGTATAAGGATCATAATCAGATTCTGGTGAATAGGTTATTGATTTGTAAGGTTCATGTGTAGGTGATTGAGTTTGAGTTTGGGCTTGGGTTTGATTTTGAGTTTGAGTGTGAGTTTGGGTTTGGGTTTGGGTTTGGGTTTGGGTTTGGGTGAGAGTAGTATGAGTTTCTTCAAGGCATGGGGAATTTGGTGGTGAAGATTGGTCAGATGGTTCATTAAGTGGTGAGTTTGATTGTGATTGGATGGATGAATCAGGTTGGGGAATTGATGAAGGATCAACATATTCAGGGACATAGGGTTCGTCAATGGGTGAGTGGGGTGGTGATGGGATCAATTGGAATTGGGATGGAATATGATGAGGTGATACAGGTGGAGTAACAATTTGTACTTCATGAACCACTTATTGCAGTACATCCTCAGCACCAACAATCTCATCAGCATTATCAATCATATCATCATCCATTGCATCATTACTAATATTTTCATCAATCATATTTCCAACATTAGCATTCTCAACAACATTCTATACAACATCAGCATCCAATGCATCATTTCCAATATTTTCAACAATATTATCTCATGGTGCACCCTCATTATTGTCATTATCATAGCACCATCATCGTCACTATCATCACTTTCACTATCACTCTCCCCCATATCTTCTTCTTTATCAACATTTTCAGGCTCGGGAGAAGGTGGAACCTCCATAATCTCCATATTGTTATTTAACAACCAGGGTAGAATATCAAATTCAATTTCTTGATTGAATTGACTTGTGGATGCCTGGCTGCTAATTCTTCTATAAATATTTGAGTCTTGCAATACTAAAGTGGCACCAGTTCTTGCAAGTTCTTTTAGTTCTTCATTGATGATTATTTGCAAGAACCTGGGATACATTGGGAACTTATCCATTTCATTTGTTTAAGCATTCATAACCATTCCATGAAAAATCATTCTTGAGAAATTCAACGGCTGCCTGTAAAGTATAGCTATAGTAGCAGTGGCAAGCTCTCAACTTAGCAGTGTCCATGTACCTCTTCTCAAAGATAAGCTTTGATAACATGATGAATTTAAAATATGTACAACAATGGAAACATCCCCTTTTGCAACTATCCCTCATGAATATTCCCTTGGTAGCCCATAGTCTCCTGGAAGATTCTCAACAATCTCCTTTGAGAATATAACAGTTGCTCTTCAAAATTGTCATTCAAGTGCAACCTTGCTCTTATCAACTGCTTAGTGATCTCAATCTCTCTACCTAGTATAGTTGCTTCAATTACTTTTCCATTAACATCATGAACATACTCTGCACACTCCTAGAATTCTTGTAGATGATTTGTGTATAAGACAGGGCTTTCGGTAAGAGCAAAACGAAGATTCCATTTTCGCAACCAATGTATCATCAACTCCAATGCTTGATTTTCATTTTTGACCTCAAGCAGAGCACACATATTGTGCTTGGGTTTGAATTTGTAAGCCATCAAGTTTGCACACACAGCAAACGCATTCAAACACAAATTAGTTATTAGAAGATTCAATTAAACATTAAAATGAAATAAGAATCAAAGAGAGAAATATGTCTTTAAGAAACTGCTCTTCGATAATTTTTAACCTACACATAAAACAAACTGGTAAGTAAACAGTAAAATTGAAACCCTAAACCTAGAAATTAGGTGTCTAAATTTGATAATCAAACACTTGCTAAGTCGGAATTGAAAAGCATGTTATCAATTAGTTTGATTGAGAGAGCACAATTGAGTTTAGGGCACGAGCAGGCAAAGAGATATGTAAGAGAGGGAAAAGTGTTTTTCAAAAACGTTAAGTCCCCCTTTAATACATACTGTGTGTCTGATAGTGAATTTCAACAGTCTTTTGTCGTTTTCACAAGCAAAATGCCAAAATATTTTAAAACATTATTTAAACACAAACAAGAACTATGCTTAAGCAAACTGCCAAGCAAAGCTATGCTCAAGTATGCTCGAAATCAAAATCACAAGTTTACTCCGGAAATAAATTTCAAGCATGCTCAATCAAACATAAGTCTTAGATAATAAACCAAGTATAAATTGAAGCTAGCATACTCGAAAATACAAGGTTACTTGAGAAACAAATCACAAGTATATGAACCAAGTATAGAACATCAAGCACACTACCTTACTCGAGATCAATTAAGTTCCCTATAATAATGACTTAGAAAGTTCCTAAAAGAATATATCTTACATCAAACGCAGAAATCATAAATTTTGCTCGTATTCCAACTAACTATGCTCGAGTTAAAGGATAAGATGTAATAAACACATGAACAATCAACTTTGCTCGAATATATAATCAGTATGCTCGCAATACACAAAGTATACTCGAACCACTTAAGATAGTCAAGTAAGTTCACAAGTATGCTCGAATACACTTAAAAACACAGAAATCATGCTGGAACAACAAAACATACAAACAGATAACAATATTGAGCATAAAAATACACAAAGACAAAGATGCTTATTAAATATGACTCAAATTTGTCAAATATAAAGAAAATTTTGCACTTTGGTGATTTAAAGCTTTTGCACCATGGTGACATGAGATCAAATTTCAGTTTAATCAATCAAAACCTATTTTGGGAAAGATCTCAACATTGGATTATTGACTAAATCACTTACACTATTTCGTTCTTAGCATCATTATGACATGTAAGGCAGGTTAATAGCAGGTATTTCTTAACTTAGAATGAATTTCATTGCATCAGTTATATGATTAAGGTTCAATTTGTGCACAAGAGTTAAATGGACCCCACTTTTGGACTTATAATGTCTCTTATCTATTTTCAAAGCTTATTTTGCTTTCTCCAGATCACCCCAAATTGACTTCAACCTCCTAATGCTTGGTCAAAAACTTTTAATGATGGAACATATTTTTCAAACTTTCGAATATTTTTCAATTTCAAGCATTAAGTTTGAATGTTGGACTTACATGCCACACAGTTCGGACTTACATGCCTTTAACGCAAGGTGTTTAAGACTTATAATGATATCCCACTTTGTTGTTCTAACTTTAACCCCTTAAGTTTGTATTTTTATCAACTTTTGGTTGATGTATAATCATTTAAGCAATTTTGTTCATTGTCATGAGTAAAATATTTCATTTTGGGTTGAGCAAACACCAACAAGTTTGTGTATGACTGGGTAATTTCCTTTCTATTTATCATTTGGAGATATGTATGTAGAAACACACATACTTCTCCAAAATGTAAATCCACATTAAACTTAGCAATTCATTATGATTATATCACTTTAGTTCTTACACATCATGGAAAGCTACCATAGATATCAATTGTGACACCCCGGCTAAAGCGAAAACGCCTGAGTGTGACGTACAGATTGCTCAAACACACGTGACACTATTAGGTAACCATAATAACATTATTTCATTTAAATCTTCATGTAACACAATTTTTATCAAATAATACAAGTTGTAACAAATAAATAAAAAAATGATAAGTTGTTCTTTGAATATCCTATAGGTATGCTATGTGTCTTCTAACTTTCATCCTCGTATCTTTACACTTGTAACATATGTATAAAATAAAGTCAGCTATGAACATAGCTGGTGAGATTCCCACAGTTTGATATAATATATAAAAATCATACAATTCATGGGCAAGTGACAAACGAGCAAGTAAAGTCCTTTCCAGTTGGTATCAACCAACGTACTCGGGTAATCGCGCAAGTAAGGTCCTTTCCAGTTGGTAACAGCAACGTACTCGGATAATGAGGCCCTTTTCCACTCGATATAAATGGACTTGAGTGCAAAGGGGGGCGTATGATCATACTTATTGAGGCTACCACGGGTAAGTAAATTCGAGCAAGTAATCAAGTAACACACAAGTCCATATAGTGAATTGTAGTTGGTAAGCGAAATCGTAATACATTGAATTTGTAATAAGATACATATGCTACCCCAAAATATGAAAACGTTTAAAAAGGGGTTGTGAGAAACTCACCTTATCAATGAGGTAAAAACGGGTATCCGAAAGCGTTGATAAGATTAATAACGACAAAAGAACCGAACGCGTCACGAACTCCGAGATGAGCGATCCGCACTAACTATGATAAAGAAATACGATACTTATTCGCTAATCTTACAGGGTTATTTACGGTGTAAACTTATATTGGGAATTTTGTTAATATTTTATATCTTTCCATTATAATATTATTATTTATGTTTTAACGGCAACTTGATTAATATTATGGTGTATATAATAAACAACCAAGGTATGAGGTTTGCATGTTCGAATTACTTGAACTAAGGATTATAAGTTGGTATTAAACTTATTGTCTAGGTAAAATGATTTTTAAAGAATTAAAGTTTTCTTTTATCATAAACAAATTATTTTTAATTACAGTTAAAAAAACGGAAATTTTGGTTTTTTAAGTGTAAAAAGGTGAGATATATTTTTTATTTAATTAATATAAAATTTTTATTTAGTTTATAAATATTTAATAGTTTTATTATGATTTTTTATTGATTAAATATCAATATTAAATAATTGTTTTAATAACTAATAAAATAAAAAAAATGGTGTCTGACCCGGGTTTCGAACCCAGGTTGCTAGGTTACGAGGTCCAAGTGTTAACCAACTGTTCTAGAGCTTATATTCGTTAAAGTTATGGTTTTTATTACTTAAACATATTAACAGTTCATGATATATTGATTATTAATATATAACAAAAAAAATATGTTAAAAACCGTCTGACCCGGGTTTCAAACCCGGGTCTCGCGCGTAATATGAACATGCTCTAACCAGTGGACCAGCAACGTAATTCGGTTATGTTATGAAATCAATTATATATATATATATATATATATATATATATGTACATATATATATACTAGCCCAGATTCATCTTCTTTATTTGGAACCCTAGGTTTCTAATTGAAGAATCTGTCCATGTTTGATCAAATTACATAAGGGGTTTCTTTTATTGGATTAAAACTAATAAAATGCATATAAAAATTACCCGATATGGCTTTGGTTTGTCAGAGAACAAGAACTCATCGGATCCGAAGCTTTGCCGGATTATTACGGCCAAATTAGAAAGAATTAGAGAGTAAGAGAGGTGTGATCGAGTTGGAATGACAAAAGGGCGTCCTATTTATACTACCAAGGGGAGCATCTACGCGTCAAATCCGTTAATTGATTTTCCGAAAATTCCGACGGGCATCACGGGCATTAAACACGGTGGTATAACGAAATTAATTAGTTGGTTATGATATAATATCGACAATTATACGTTTTAATATAACTTATTTGGATAACAAGCAAGTTTTTGAGGGGTGTTTGGGATCTCCGACGTTGCCACCTGTGACGGGTGGCCAGAAAAACGGGCTCAGGGGGAAGAGGGTTGGGTTTGATTTTATTTATTATATTTTGGAATATTTGCACAATTAGTCCCTGAAGTTTAGAAACTGATTGGCTTAAAAATAAAAATGTGAGTTACAAAAATGGTCCATGAACTTTAGAAATGTATTTTATGTTTATATAATTTCATTATTTATGATTTAGACTTTTGGGATATTTACATATTTAACCCGGAAGTTGATTAACGATAAAGCTAGAGGTTTTGTAAACGAACCAATGAAATAATATTTGTAACGCCCGTTAATTTCGGTTCACGGATTCGGAGCTTGTAAAGTATGTACAATTCTCGAGATTTAACCGACATCTCCCAGAAACCTTTTCGTCATCCCGGTATTTTAAAACATTTAACTTTCCTTTCAAGTTGCCATATCTTTAAAATTTGAGGGGCTAGGATGAAACAATTTTATATTATAACAATAAACAAAAAAAAAACCCTAACCCTATTGCTTGGTACGATCGGCAGCTTCATAGCCCCCCCCCCCCCCGATTTTCTTCTTTCCAGCCACGGTGTGAGCATAAAACATCAATTAAAGGTTAGTCCTACGATTTCCCAAGTCTTTTACACCATAATTGGTCGTTATAACACGCGTATTGATCGATTAATGGCTTGTTGTAGGCTAACCGGGTGGCTGTCCAATTGAGCATTTCCGGGACTGTTTTGAGTGAGGTTTTTGCACCAAAATCCTCCTAGGTATGTGTAGTATATCATACTTAAAAATCATGTTCATTGGTGTTCGTTAGATTGGTCCACTAGTTGTAGTTTGATTGTTAGTGTTCGGTTGACTAGAATTGTAGTTTGATGCGTTTAACGCGAGGGTTGAAGTGATTAACGACCAATTCAGCTTGGGGGAACTTGGTTTGATGTACGGGCTATTGAAAAATCATTTTTATAAGTTATGGGGCTGAATTGGTTGTCGGTTGCTCAAACAGGTCGGTACAACGCGCATTGCGTTTATTGAATAGTTGGTGCGTTTTACTTGCGAGTTACCGACCCATTTCACCCGTGTAGCGTCATGTGGACTTGTTGGCTGTGATTTTATCATATTGGGTCCACACAGGGCTGAGTTGGATGTTAATGGCCTAAACGACTCTTAGACGCGCGTGTTAGTGTCACCTAGTGCTTCCTGGGGTAAATTGTGAATTCTTTATTCTCCGGAGTATCTATGGGTCATGTTGGGGAATGTAAGGCCCCGGGGGCTGTTATGATTGAATTTGATAAGATCGAGGCTTTAGGTAACTCGAACCACGTTAGAGCGTCTCGTAGGATAAACGAGTCCTTTCTATGTGAATTGTAATGTTTGTATGTAAACCGATAGGTGTTTGAGTTTTGGGATTACTTAGGGATTTCCTAGCTCGGGGTGAATACGTGTCTTGTGTCAGGTGAGTTCATGATGCCCCCTTTTTATTCTTTTAAGATTTTGGGCTAGCATGCACACCTAAGCGTTTAGCTTGATGGATAGTTTAAAACTATTTTGGATGGGCTTACTTGTATAGGGTAGGCCTTGAGATGATACTATCGTATGTATGTATGTATTGTTGTATATGTATGTATTATTGTATGACCAATATTTTGCGATGTTAGTAGTCGTTATCGACTACGGATGCCTACTTTGTGTTTGCATACATTGATGAGATGTTACGTGTTTAGGTTGTACGTTTGCTCGACCCTGATGTTATTACTTGGATGTTATATATATATATATATATATATATATAAGGATGATTATTTATCGATGATGATGGCTTAAGTGATGAATCCCTTTTTACTTTTAAACTCTTGGAATGACTATTATGATTATTAATCATTGATGTTATTTATTAAAACTTGAACTCACTCAGCTCAAGCTGACTTTGTGTGCATGTTAGTGTGAGTTTTCAAGTTAGGAGAAGGATGCCTTACCGCTAGGACATGCATGAAGTTACTTGGACGGTGAAGGGCATATGCATCAAGTTACTTGGATGGTGAAGGACATACTTGGATGGAAGATTTAAATATTAAACATTTCTTTTTAAAAGTTTTATCAAATATATTTAAATTGGTTTTTGGGTATTATTCCCGGGTTTTGGGAACTTATTTTATTAATTATGGTTTTCCGCTGAATTATACTCTGAAATTGGTTGTTTTAATGAAATGAACTGTTTTCAAGTTTAAGTATTTTTACAAGTATTATGTATGAATACCAACTATAGGGTTCCCGGGGTTCGGGGCCTTACAAGTTGGTATCAAAGCTAGGTTTCGAGGGATCCGAGCATCCCCGAATGCTTGGACTCGAACTGTAAGAAAAGAGACTAGTATGCCCACCGCGAGTAGCTCCACGCCAAGAGGTAACTTTAAATTATTTAGTCATTCCTTTGAATTTAAAAGTTTCCAGTATGTGATTAACTGTTTAAGTGTTAGATAGAAGGCTAATGTGGTAAGGGGCGGGGGGTGATTAGGACGGGCGGGTAAAGTAAACGACTAATTACACTTGATAAACGTCATTAGCAGTTTACCCTTACCTTACATGTTCAAAATGCCACTTGTACTTGACCGTGTTAAAATACTGTCTTTGTAGGGATAAGTCATGGTTAATACTCGTGCAGCTAAGAGACGCCGTCCTAGTGTTCGTGGTCGTGGTCATAAGCCACATGCCGAAGCCGAGAGTGAAATCCCTACTTCTCAGCAGGAAGAAAACCCGATTCATGAGGAGGGGGATAACCCACCTTAGATCCTGCTATGTGCGCAGCAATCGCTGACGAGGTTTACCAAGTGCTCCATAGCGTTATTCCCGAGATCGTTACTGAGGCCGTTAGGGCCATGGAGGAGTCTTTGGTTGGAAAGGGCTCGGATAAGGAAAAGAAGGGAAAGGAGACGCAGGTCGAGGAGGAAGAGGTTTATGTACCGAGTGAGGATGAAGAGAATGTTCGTGCTATTAGTGTGTCTACCCAGGGTTGTTCGTACGGTGACTTTAAGAAATGTGATCCTCCTTCTTTTGATGGTACTAAAGATGCGTTGGCAGCACATCAGTGGGTGAGGGAGATGGAGGCCGTTCTGAGAGTTAGTAAGTGCAAGGGGGAGGACATGGTGACTTATGCTACTGCCTCGTTTCGTTTCGAGGCATTTTGTTGGTGGGATAATTTGGCGCATGCTATGGGTGATCGTTTGATTAGGAGGATGACGTTGGATGAGTTGAAGAAGTTAGTTCTTGATCAGTTTTGTCCTCCGCATGAATTGGATAAGATTAAACAGGAATTCTTGACCTTGGAGGCGGGTAGTATGACGCATCGGGAATATACCACAAAGTTTAATAAGATGGCTCGCTTATGTCCCAATCTGGTTACTCCTGAGGCAAAGAGGATTAAGAAGTATGTGAAGGGCCTTCCGGTGGATATTCGTAGGGGTATGGTGACCACCGACATGAAATCTTTTCACTCTGTAGTTACCCTAGCAGGTAAATTGTATGATCAGAGGGAGAAGTTTCCGCCGACCGAGACTAGAAAGACTTGGAACTCAAATTCGTACGGTAAACGACCAGGGGAAACAACTTTAATTCGACTGAGAGGAGGGTAAAGACTGAGAATTCGGATTTTAAAAGGGATGCGACGTTGGGTAATTGCAAGAAGTGCGGGAAACCGCACAAGGGGGATGTAAGAGTGGGTCCAGCTCCTGTTTTCGTTGTGAGAAGGTTGGACACCCCCATTTCGAATGTCCGACGTTGACTTATTTCCGCTGTAAGGGTGCCAGTCACTTGGCATCAAACTGTCCTACCAGTAAGGCGAGGGGGTCCGGTCGGGGGACTTCCTCGAGGGGGAAGGTGGAAGAGAAACCGAAGGCCAGGGCGAGGGCCTTCAACATCTCCAAGAGAGAGGCGAAAGATGACGCGGATGTTGTTTCAGGTACTTTTTCCTTATTTATCTTTTATTCCACTGTTATAATTTCTCATTCCTTTGGAATCGTATGTGATGATCTTGTAGCTAAGCAGTAGTATAATATTATCCCAGGTACCATTATACTTGATGAATTACAGGCGTCGGTCTTATTTGATTCGGGTGCCAGTAGGAGTTTTGTGTCTACCGCTTTCTGTTCCTCGTTGAATAAATCACCCGAGCGCGTAGTCGATGTGTTTGAGGTTGAAGTCACCGTAGGAAAATCCGTTTCCGTGTCTAGGGCTATTCAGGGTTGTTCCATCGAGTTGTCCGGGTATAGATTTCCGGTGCGGTTGTACTTGATGCCGTTTGGCTGTTTCGATGTGGTGCTTGGGATGGATTGGCTCGCGAGTGTTGATGCTCAGATCATTTGTGGTTAGAAACTTGTTCGTCTGAGGGCCCCGGATGGAACCTAAATTACGGTCTTCGGTGACCGGAATGGTGCGACGCCACATATCATATCTATGCTTAAGGCGGGAAGGATGATGCAGCGGGGTTGCGGGGCGTATCTGGCGTATGCTATAAATATGAAAACCGAGGTGGCTACCGTCGGTGATGTTCTTATTGTTCAGGATTTCCCGGATGTATTTCCAGATGATTTGTCAAATGTGCCGCCGGACCGCGAGGTCGAGTTCCAGATAGACCTTGTGCCGGGCGCAAAACCCGTTGCTCGAGCCCCATACAGTCTAGCACCGAATGAAATGAAAGAACTTATGTCTCAGTTGGAAGACTTGCTCGACAAGGGCTTCATTCGACCGAGCATCTCACCTTGGGGTGCCCCGGTCCTGTTCGTTAAGAAGAAGGACGGTAGCATGCGGATGTGCATTGACTACCGTGAATTGAATAAACTCACTGTTAAAAATCGGTACCCTCTCCCAAGGATCAACGACTTATTTGATCAGCTCCAAGGAGCTAGTTGGTTCTCGAAGATCGACCTTAGGTCCAGGTATCATCAGTTGAAGATTCGGGAGGAATATATTCCTAAGACTTCCTTCTGCACTCGTTATGTACATTATGAATTCCTCGTGATGTCTTTCGGTTTGACCAACGCACCGGCTACGTTCATGGATCTTATGAACCGGGTGTGTAGACCAATGCTCGATCGTTCGGTTATTGTGTTCATCGATGACATTCTTGTATATTCCAAAAGCGAATCCGATCATGCCGATCATCTCTCGGCAGTTTTGGAAGCTCTGTGAAAGAACAAGTTGTATGCGAAATTTTCTAAGTGTTCCTTTTGGTTACGCGAGGTTCAGTTCTTGGGTCATGTTATTAACCCGAGTGGTATTTTGGTTGACCCTACAAAGGTGAAAGCTGTAAATGAATGGGAATCTCCTAAGCCCCCGTCCGAAATTCGTAGTTTCCTGGGTTTAGCGGGGTATTACCGTCGCTTCATTCCCGATTTTTCGAAAATCGCTTCGTCATTGACCAGGTTGACCAAGAAGAGTGTTAAGTTTGTTTGGGGTTCTGAGCAGGAGGAGGCTTTCCTCGAGTTGAAGAACAGGTTGACGCATGCCCCGATTCTAGCTTTACCCGATGGCACCGATGATTTAGTGGTTTATTCTGATGCCTCTTACCAGGGGCTTGTGTGTGTTCTGATGCAATGAGGTCGAGTCATCGCTTATGCTCACGGCAGTTGGAGCCTCATGAGGCGAATTATCCTACTCATGATTTGGAGCTGGCGGCGGTTGTGTTTGCGCTTAAGTTGTGGAGGCATTATTTGTACGGCGTTCCTTGAGTTATCTATACCGATCATAAGAGCTTAAAGTATTTCTTCGAACAAAAGGAACTGAATATGCAACAGCGTCGATGGTTGGAGTTGATTAAGGATTATGATTTGGAGATTATGTACCATCCCGGTAAGGCTAACGTGGTAGCCGACGCGTTGAGCCAGAAGGAGAGACCGAAACCCATTCGTGTAAAATCTTATCAGCTTATTCTTAAACCCGATATTTTGAAACAAATAGCCAACGTTCAGAACGAAGCGTTGCAGGTCGAATGGATTATTTCAGAGCGTATTTGGGTCAAGAAAAATTGTTGGAAGACGTCGGTAATGGGGTGAAGTATAAGGATGGGCGTTTATGGGTACCGAGGTATGGGGGTTTCAGAGGTAAAATTTTGGATGAGGCACACAAGTCGCTATATTCCATTCACCTGGGTACGACCAAGATGTACCAAGACCTGAAGAAGAATTATTGGTGGCCTGCGATGAAGTTTAAGATGGCTCAGTACGTGAGTAAGTGCTTGACGTGTCTGCAAGTTAAGGCCGAGCACCAGAAGTTGTTTGGGAAGCTTCAACCATTGGAAATACCTGAGTGGAAGTGGGAACATCTTACGATGGATTTTGTGACTAAATTGCTACGTACTCCTAGGGGTAGTTATGACACCATTTGGGTAATTGTTGATAGACTGACCAAGAGCACTCATTCCGATTCGAGAGACTTTTAATTCGGGGCAGCTGGCCGATGTGTTTATTCGTGAGATCGTCTCTAGGCACGGGGTGCCGGTATCTATTGTTTCGGATAGGGATATGCGTTTTACCTCCAAGTTTTGGAATAAGTTCCATGAGGAGATGGGTACCAAACTTCTCATCAGTACCACTTATCACCCGCAGACGGATGGTCAGTCCAAGAGAACCATACAGACTCTTGAGGATATGTTGCGGGCTTGTGTTATCGATTTTGGTGGTAGTTGGGATCGTCACTTACTGTTGGTAGAGTTCTCGTATAATAACATTTATCACGCCACGATTGGGATGCCACCGTTTGAGATGTTGTATGGTAGGAGGTGTAGGACTCCAGTATGTTGGGGTTCCATTGGTCAGAAACAGTTGGGTAGTTTGGAGGTGGTTGAGGCTACAACTGAGAAGCTTGATAAGATTAAGGCTTTTATGAAGGCCGCTTAGGATCGTCAAAAGTCCTATGCGGATAAAAGGCGAAGACCTATTGTGTTTGAGGCTGGGGATCGGTTTATGTTGAAAGTTCCCCTTGGAAGGGTATTATTCGTTTTCGTAAGAAGGGGAAGTTTAGTCTGGGGTTCATTGGTCCGTTCCGTATATTATCCCATGTTGGTGAGGTAGCGTATAGACTGGAGTTGCCCGATGAGCTCCCGAGGATCCATCCTACTTTCCACGTGTCCCATTTGAGGAAATGTTTAGCTGACGAGGAAGCCCATGTGCCTCTTGATGATATTGAGCTTGATAGTAAGCTAAACTACATTGAGGAACCTATTGCTATACTTGACCGTCAGGAAAGGTGTTTGAGAAATAAGGTGGTTAGATAGGTCAAGGTGCAGTGGAGGCACCGTAGGGGTTACGAGGCTACTTGGGAGACCGAACATGAGATGATGAAACTCTATCCGCGGTTGTTCCTGTCGCATCGGGATTCGGGGACGAATCCCATTGTAAGGGGGTGGACTTGTAACGCCCGTTAATTTCGGTTCAAGGATTCGGAGCTTGTAAAGTATGTACAGTTCTCGGGATTTAACCGACATCTCCTGGAAACCTTTTCGTCATCCCAGTATGTTAAAACATTTAACTTTCCTTTCAAGTTGCCATATCTTTCAAATTTTAGGGGCTAGGATGAAACAATTTTATATTATAACAATAAACAAAAAAAAACCCTAACCCTATTGCTTGGTCTTCAAATTTTAGGGGCTAGGATGAAACAATTTTATATTATAACAATAAACAAAAAAAAACCCTAACCCTATTGCTTGGTCCGATCGGCAGCTTCATAGCCCCACCCCCCTGCGATTTTCTTCTTTCCAGCCACGGTGTGAGCATAAAACATCAATTAAAGGTTAGTCCTACAATTCCCCAAGTCTTTTACTCCATAATTGGTCGTTATAACACGCGTATTGATCGATTAATGGCTTGTTGTAGGCTAACCGGGTGGCTGTCCAATTGAGCATTTCCATGACTGTTTTGAGTGAGGTTTTTGCACGAAAATCCTCCTAGGTATGTGTAGTATATCATACATAAAAATCATGTTCATTGGTGTTCGTTAGATTGGTCCACTAGTTGTAGTTTGATTGTTAGTGTTCGGTTGACTTGAATTGTAGTTTGATGCGTTTAACGCGAGGGTTGAAGTGATTAACGACCAATTCAGCTTGGGGGAACTTGTTTTGATGTACGGGCTGTTGAAAAATCATTTTTATAAGTTATGGGGCTGAATTGGTTGTCGGTTGCTCAAACGGGTCGGTACGACGCGCAATTGCGTTTATTGAATAGTTGGTGCGTTGTACTTGCGAGTTACCAACCCATTTCACCCGTGTAGCGTCGTGTGGACTTGTTGGCTGTGATTTTGTCATATTGGGTCCACACGGGGCTGATTTGGATGTTAATGGCCTAAACGACTCTTAGACGCGCGTGTTAGTGTCACCTAGTGCTTCCTGGGGTAAATTGGGAATTCTTTATTCTCCGGAGTATCTATGGGTCATGTTGGGGAATGTAAGGCCCCGGGGGCTGTTATGATTGAGTTTGATAAGATTGAGGCTTTAGGTAACTCGGACCACGTTAGAGCGTCTCGTAGGATAAACGAGTCCTTTCGATGTAAATTGTTATGTTTGTATGTAAACCGACAGGTGTTTGAGTTTTGGGATTACTTAGGGATTTCCTAGCTCGGGGTGAATACGTGTCTTGTGTCAGGTGAGTTCATGATGCCCCCTTTTTATTCTTTTAAGATTTTGGGCTAGCATGCACACCTAAGCGTTTTGTTTGATGGATTGTTTAATACTATTTTGGATGGGCTTACTTTTATAGGGTAGGCCTTGAGATGATACTATCGTATGTATGTATGTATTATTGTATGGCCAATATTTGGCGATGTTAGTAGTCATTATCGACTACGGATGTTACGGATACCTACTTTGTGTTTGCATCGCTGATGAGATGTTACGTGTTTGGGTTGTACGTTTGCTCGACCCTGATGTTATTACTTAGATGTTAAATAAATATATATATTTATATATATTTAGGGATGTACTTATAAAGATGTTTATATATATATATAAGGATGATTATTTATCGATGATGATGGCTTAAGTGATGAATCCCTTTTTACTTTTAAACTCTTGGAATGACTATTATGATTATTAAACATTGATGTTATTTATTAAAACTTGAACTCACTCAGCTCAAGCTGACTTTGTGTGCATGTTAGTGTGAGTTTTCAGGTTAGGAGAACGATGCCTTACCGCTTGGACATGCATGAAGTTACTTGGATGATGAAGGGCATACTTGGATGGAAGATTTAAATATTAAACATTTCTTTTTAAAAGTTTTATCAAATATATTTAAATTGGTTTTTGGGCATTATTCCCGGTTTTGGGAACTTATTTTATTAATTATGGTTTTCCGCTGAATTATACTCTGAATTGGTTGTTTTAATAAAATGAACTGTTTTCAAGTTTAATAATTTTTACAAGTATTATGTAAGAATACCAACTGTAGGGTTCCCGGGGTTCGGGGCCTTACAATATTCGAATGCACATTAAACATAACGTCGGGAATATAAATGATGAACAAAATACATTGAACGAGAAACCGAGTCGAACGTCAAACGAATCTTGGGAATTTAATAATGCATACATATATATAAATATATAAATATAAAAAATTTTGAACGGGTCGGGTTTTTCGGGTTTGAAAAGTAACGAATGTTACATCAATGACTGCACTTATAGTCTTTGTAGCATATTAAATCCATATGTTAGGTAGAAGTAGTCAATCTACACTCATTTCCCATATAGTTTGGATCTCATTTCCACTTAAAAACACTTTTAATGCTTCTATAAAGCATTTACCTGAACTGTTATTATCATGTCTCTTTTGCATTCACCAAAGGATTTTGCTTTTAATCAAAACATTTTTTACACTTTTCAAATTTTTTTTGTTTTTTCGTTTAAAACCCAACAATAAGCAGAATCAATTTTTTTTTAAAACAAAATCTTTTTGAACTATTTATTTTCAAAGGCTCAAAAGTAAAATAGAATCTTTTTGGAATTTTCTGATTTTAAAACACGCAGAAAACAAGTAAACACATAGAAAGCACGTAAGATAGGCAAGGATAGCATAAAGCACATAAGCACACAAACAACTAGACTTCATCAGAGTTGATCATTCTTAACGTCTACAATAGAAAGTTGAATCTAGTTTTGTCCAATGGCTTAGTTAACAAGTCAGCCAAGTTGTTACTAGACTCAACCCTCTTCATTTCTATTAAAATCTTTTCAATGCAATCTCTAATAAACTGATGTCTAACTTCCATATGCTTGGTTTTAGAGTGTTGCACAAGATTTTTCACAATGAACATAGCAACAATATTATCAATAAGAATAGGGGTATGTAGGAAATTCAAATCGTAGTCCGTCATCTGATTTTGGATCCATAGAACCTGTGCACAGCAAGCAAAGGCATCAATGTATTCAGCTTCTACAGTTGAGATTGATACTGTAGTTTGTTTCTTGCACTGTCAAGATACTAGTTTGTTCCCTAGAAATTGACATCCACCTGAAGTAGACTTTCTACTCATGTTGCACCCATCATAATCACTTTCAGGAGAAGGGACATTTCAAAAGGGAGTGTACTAGCAAAGAGGTTAGGGATAATGGTGCTAATCCTTTTGGTAGAGAATACAAGAGGCAAGCTATTTATCACCGAAATTCTCTAAACCAAGCTGATTCTATCAACGACAACAAGAAACCAACTGGGGCTTTATCTTCACAATCAAAAGCTTGTCATGTACCACAAGCTGACGAAGGATTCAATTGGAATAATCATTTATTCCAAGATAATGTTGCTGAAATAGTAAATGTTGAAAATGTTTGAAGAAGATACTGTTGGGAATTTGGTTGAAGAGGTAGCTGTGGAGAAAGAGACTGTTACCGGAGTAACTGTTGGGGAATTTGTTGACAAAACTGAGTTTCTTGACAAAATTATTGTTGAGTTCTTTGAAAATATTAAAGTTGATATTGTCAAACACTCTGTAAACATTGTAAACCTTGATATATATGAGAAATAGAGAGAACATCATGAGAAACCTTGTTATTTCAGTCACGTTTAGGGATTCCACACCTTCGCGTTGTATATAGATATCGATCTATGTCTAGTTCACTACACGAACATGGTCCTTCAAGTGGTATTAGATCATTGGTTCTAGATATTCGAAAAAAAGACAAGACACACTCGTTTCACGTCACTAATCGATCTATTTCTCAAATCGTTAAAATTTTGTTTCAGATTCGTTAAAGTTAAATCATGTCCAAAATCTCAGAGATTGTTTGTTTTTGTTTATATATCAAGTCTGGAAAGTTTCGTTGGTTTTCGAGTTCGTTTACTTGCTTAAACATCAAAAATCGTTAAAAAAACGCGAAAACTAACCCGTTCCATAATCAGATTCCGATTGCACCACAATGTTCATTTTTATGTAGGGAACATTTATGGGAAATTTCATGTGAGTTCGATTTCGTTTGATAGGTCAAACTTCAAAAAAAATTAATTTTTTTTTGCCCTTTGGACTTATACGGAGTATAAGTTTTTTGGACTTACACGACGTATATAAGTTTTTGGACTTATACGCCGAAGATACTTATACTTTGTTAAGATTCACAAAACTTATACGTTGCTTCAACTTATATGCTGTGAAGATTATCAAGACTTATGCTTTGCTTGGACTTATACGCTGCCAAGAACTTATATGCTCGAAGTTATACGATGTGATCACAAAAGTTTGAAAATTTTCAAAATGGAATTTTCAAGTTTGTTTAATGTTGAAGCTACACCGAGAAGAAATAGAATGAAAGTTTTGAAGAAAGAATTTGATGATTTTGAGACAATGACTGGAGAATCGTTTGATCGTTTAATCAAGAGATATTGGAATTAAGAGACTTGAGTTCGAGTACATTGACAGGTTAGCCGATACACTCGTTGGCACTTCACCTGAAGTTTGGGGTATATTCATTATTTCAATACAATCAGACCCCAACATATACAATAATCTCAATCTCTCCTGATTCATCGAGAAGCTAAAGGATCGTGAATTGTTTCTCAAAAGAATAGTAAAGTTGATGTTTGTGAAAGTTCGGAAAAGTTTGCTAAGTTTGTTATGAAATTAGAACAGATTCACGAGTTAATTGAAGATTGTGAAAAGGTTATGAAGTTTGATGATGAGATTGATGTTCTAATTGGCAAGTCTGAAAAGCATGAAATCATTGATAAGCCTGCTGAAAAGAGTGTAAAACCTGAAGAACCTTCATTACCAGAAATTAAAAACACTTCAAAGTTTGATGATGATGGTGATTCAGAATATGATGAAAATTGGTCTTGGAATCATTGTTTCAATCTACTGAAGTTGGAGTTCAAGAAGATGAAAGTTGAAAATGAAGCTGAGGAAGCTGTTGCTGAAGCTAAGGGAACTGAACCAATCCTCAAGCAAGTCAAAACAAAAGGTACAAACATCCTGACTATGAAAGTCGAAGAGAATAAGTTATTCGATGTACACTCTGAACCTTCTGCTCATTATCAAGTTAAAATCAAAATAGAGTCTAATCATGAGTCGGTAAACATTTAAAACGTAAAATAATGCGAAAAATGTAAGTTACTTTTTGAAGAATGTTTAGAAAAAGATGTGGAGTACAAAATCTTAAAAACTCACACCAACTCTTTGCTAAATAATCTTAAACGGGTTAAGTAAGCTTATGATAAGCTTCAAAAATGTGAAAAGACACTTTGGGAAAATATTAATCAAGATGAGAAACCACTAAAGCTCGATCTCTCCCCCGGATGAACCATATAGCCAAGAGAAACCATGAACCAGAATAAAAGAGCTTGCCCCACCCATAAGTAAATATTTCATAGTAGTCTCATTAGACCGTACATCTTTCTTGGGTCAGTTTATAAACAGATTTCCATAAATAGGCACATTGACGAAAATACTGCACTTAAACAAGAACTACAAGCTGCTAAAATTGAGACTGAAAGAGTTGATTTAAAGCTTAACAATTACAATGCAACATCATTTGTCCTAAACTATATCTCCCCAAACCGACCAGTAAAGATGAGGTAACCGGGGAAGTTGTTTATGGATATGATGATCACAGTGTGGGGTATAAGCAAGTTCCATATGGAGTAGTTATACTCAAAAATGTCTAGAGGGTTTGGATAATGTATTAAATGTGGAAATTAACACTCCAAAAGAAATTTCCCCTAAGCCACCAAAATCTGAAAATAAAAAAACTGAATTTGCTAATATTGATAAGTCTATTGAAAGTCCAGAATGCAATTCAGGAACAAGTAAAATTGGCATTGAGAAAGAGTCTAAATTTAGAAATCAGTCAAATCAAGATTTTTTTAAACAGATTACTGAGCACGATTGTGTTCAAGAACCTCCGGTTAGAAAGTTTGTTGGCCGGAGAAGGTGTTTTAACTGTAATGAAGTAGTACATGTGTTCTTTCCGTGTCCTAATCGATATCATTGTAATTGGGTCATGAGCGTTTACCAAAAATTTGTTATTAAGGTTGAATTCGTACACGTACGACATCTGAGAGCAAGAAAGAAATCCAGTATCAAAATTAATCCAATAAGGATTTCTTTGTTCAAAATTGTAAGTGCACGGATTTGGTGTCCGCAGCTGTTCGAATAGGCTAGGGGTAGTTTAGTCTTTATATTAATGTATAAAGGCACATTCACTAAGCATGTTTAGCGAATGAGGCCACATTCGTTAAGACTAGGCTATTCACTAATGTAAGAGCCCATTCGTTACTACAGTGTAACGAATGGTAGCTCATTCGTTAATGTATACCCATTCGTTAAGGGTGTTTAGCGAATGAGGCTATGGAAAGACCTTATTCGTTAGGAATGTTAACGAACGAGAGGTCTCATTCGTTAATACAGTATAACGAATGAGAAAAGCCTATAAATAGGCCTTCCATAGATAGAATGCATTGAGATTTGTGCCATATTTATCCATTGTAACGTTATGTTGCCGGATTCTCTCCAGGCTTAATGTATTGATCTCCATTAACATATTGAATGAACACGACTTAACGTATCGATTTGTAACTAGAATCCTGGCTTGTGAACGTTTGTATAACGTTTTTACAATTGGTATCAGAGCCGGAGGTTGCTCGTGATACGTGACAGTTCGAGTTCATCGTTCTAACGTATTATTTTGATCTGATTTAAATGATTTCGTGTATGAATCAAGAAATTGAAGATTAAATCGTATTCCTAATTGAAATCCGAAGCTACGTGATGTATTCTGATGATTAATAATGGTGAATTGATGATTCCACCATGGACGAAGCTTCAACGGACATGGTTACTATTTGAATTAAATTAATGATGAATCAGAGTGTTCTTCAAGAAATTGATGATTGCATCATGTTCGTAATGTAAATCCGCATCTTCGTTGAATATCTGGGATGATAATTTGAAAATGTGATGGAGATTTGCAGATTCCGTTTAAGATTTGCGTTTTCCGGCCGCTGTAACAGTTTTTTCGGGTGTAAATCGGTTTTCTGGCTACAGTAACCGTTAACGACTCATTCGTTAAATTCAAAATCATTCGTTAACGGAGTTTTAACGAATGTGAATGTCATTCGTTATGTGCTTATTCGCTACGGACTCATTCGCTATCAATGCTCATTCATTATTTTTTTCTGACATTCGTCAGTTCCATAACGAATGTGTATTAACGAATGTGGTTCTATTCACTCAACATGTAAAGAATGTGGAAGTTTGGGTATTTATAACGAATGTTAATCATTCGTTCATGGGTAACGAATGTGAACAAGTTGTCATTCGTTGTATACTGTTCTAGCGAATGTGAACAATGTAACGTATGAGAATCTTAAAAAAAACAAAAAATAGTATTTTCGGAAAATTTTCTTAAACGAAATTTTTCTGGGATTTCCGAATATGCGGGATACTCTTCTGGCAAAATTTGGTGACATATTTTCCGGCCAACTTTTCACGCATATCGAGGGGCCGGGGGGGTAACCGACTAAGTTAACGAGAAGTTTATTGAAGATTTTCAAAGATTTGTTCAAGACCTTGCCTAATTTGTCAAGAAATGGGGGAGATAAAAATTTCAAATAGGTTATTCAATTGGTATCTTCCTACGTTTGCAAGGATTTCTTGAAAAATTAATGCAATTCAGGTGGTAATATGTGATTGCAAAGCTACGTTTGACCGAGTTTAAGACTGCTATTATTTTTCGAGTGTGGATTGATTTGTTCAAGATTGAAACCTGACTATGTGGGATACGAGTGTCTGTCCGTTTACTTCTTTCTGAGGGACTTTGATCCTGACAATGTTGGCTACGAGTATTCGGCGGATTGCTTCTGTTGAAGGGGACAATTCTTGAACGGGTTGATTTGACTGAGGAATATACAAGTCTTGTTATTGAATTGAAGAATCTGATCGTCGGGAATGATTAACGAAGGTTGGAACTCCGAATCATATGCCCAAAACAGTAGTGCATCCAAGCGTATTGGTTGCTAAAGAGCTTAAAAGAGTTCTATTTTGGGATAGACGTTATCAAAAGAGTGAAGACCAAAGTGAAAGATGTTGAGTGATCGGGTTGTTCATGAAGATGTGTGACAAGGTCGAACGTAAAGACATTTTTACTTTACCGGTGCAACAGATAGCCGATGACTTGTTGCTAATTGATTCGTTTGATCGAACCATATCATATGCTAGTTGGATGATTAGAATGATCACCTGGAGATGCTTATTTGAGGGGGAGATCTGATACGAGTAGCTATAAGTTGTTGGTTTGCTTACAACGCGTTATATATTGTCTGTTTGCACAAGCCCGAGAATCGTCAGCCAAGGGGGAGGTTGGTATTACGGCTGATGATATGCAGTTAAAGTATTAACAGTTAAAGTAGTCAACGTTAACATAATCATCGCTAAAGTATTCGACGTTAAAGTGTTGAAGACTAAAGTATTGGATGCTAAAGTATTGGAAAGCATTCGACAGCTACGGAAAAGAGGGAGTCTGTAAGTGCACGGATTTGGTGTCCGCAGCTGTTCGAATAGGCTAGTGGTAGTTTAGTCTTTATATTAATGTATAAAGGCTCATTCGCTAAGCATGTTTAGCGAATGAGGCCTCATTCGTTAAGACTAGGCTATTCATTAATGTAAGAGCCCATTCATTACTACAGTGTAACGAATGGTAGCTCATTCGTTAATGTATACCCATTCGCTAAGGGTGTTTAGCGAATGAGGCTATGGAAAGACCTTATTCGTTAGGAATATTAACGAATGAGAGGTCTCATTCGTTAATACAGTATAACGAATGAGAAAAGCCTATAAATAGGCCTTCCATAGATAGAATGCATAGAGATCTGTGCCATATTTATCCATTGTAACGTTATGCAACCGGATTCTCTCCAGGCTTAATGTATTGATCTCCATTAACGTATTGAATGAACACGACTTAACGTATCGATTTACGACTAGATTCCTGGCTCGTAAACGTTCGTATAATGTTTTTACAAATATGACAAGCGTAAATAAACTGAGTAAACTCTTTATTATAATAATAGTCCTATGTTTGCTTACATTCCAAAATCAGATGTTACATCTAAAGACAACCAAGATGTTCTTAAAACAGAATAACAAAAATTTCAAAATTCAAAATCTAAAAATGCAAGCTCAAGTATCAAATCTAATTTGAATTTAAACGTCAAATCTATTATTCCAAAGGTTCCTCCGAAACAAACATTCAAAAGAAAAGACGATACCGTTAAAACTGTTTAGGGGAAACCTAAAGTTGTTGAGGTTGTTGATTTGAAAGATTGTAATGTAAAAAGGTATGAAAGTTTGAAATTTTATGTGAAAAGATCCAACTCAAAGTTATATCATTGGATCATTAAGAAAAAGGACTCATATGTAAAATCCAAACTAGTTTTTTTTCAAAAGAGTCATGTACTGAAAGTTCGGATAACAATGTCATATCAGTAAAATCTGAAAGTTCAAAAAATTCAACGGTTTTAAATGTCAATTCTGAAAGTTCAAATAGCAAGAGTTCTGCTTTGACGAATATGCCTGAAGATTCTGAAACTGTTGAGATTTTTGAAAATGTCAGAAGGTCCAACACTAAGTGGGTTAGGTTTTCTCTGTTTCCTTAAACTATATGTGCAGGGGCTCCCAAAATTCATAACGTCTACCATTGGAGCATGGTTGTGCTAAACACTGTCAAATCAATAGAGGGCGGGGCATACACCGGAAATCTGGAAAGATGTAAAAAAAATTAATGGAGCTCATTACGGTTTACTTTTCATGTCCATTTTATATTACTAAATGTCTATTCGAGGCTACCATTTTGACTAACTATAAGTGATCTAAAATACTTAAATGTTAGTAGTCCACATCAAACAGTCAAATTTGTTTTTGTAAATATTTTTCAAAATTCTTTGCAAAAATCCAAAAATATGTTTTTGATTGTAGAGGGAGAAATGTTGGGAAAATCCAAAAACAGTATAATTTTTGAAAAATATCAAAAACATTGAAAAATGCTCCTCAAAATGAGTTTTTGAAGTATAATGGGAAGATGATAGTACATTGATCATCAGGTCTCAATTCCAGTAAAAAGTAAGCAAAAAATACAGAGTGCTTAAATGTATCGGTGTGTTGGAAGTCCATAAAAAAACAAGTAAGAAAAAGTACGTGATATAAACACAAAAACCAGCCGATTCTAGTGGATTAACATCTTGAAGCATAGTTAATATCTACTTTAAGTATTAAAAAGTTTAAAAGATTGTTGTGTGTGCATGCATTCATTTTGCAAAGAAATTCAACTTATTTTCTTTTTATTTTGCAAATAAATTCAACTTAATTTTTTTTTATTTTTATTCAAATCTTGGATTTTCTTCTACGCGATAAGATTATCCAACCTGAGGGTTAAAATTGGATATTATGCTATATTTTTCTTGGTTTTTCGTATAAAGCTTTAGAATTTCTCCGCGCGATAATAAGGTATTATCCGAATTGATTGTTAAAGCCTTATACAACTTCAAGTTATTTATCTTTTTATTTGTTAAAATGGAACATTATCTGCGAGTAGAAATACCGATCTTAAGAGAAAATTTTAACCTTCTGAGTTGTTTTATTTTGTTATTTTGCATGAGTCACAGATAATCGATTTAAGAAAATGAAAAGGTATACATGTGAAAACTCACTGTGTGAGATATAAAAAAAATTGTGTCAGGTAGATGGGGTCCACATATGATTCGTGCTTAATTGAACCATCAATCATATCATAGAAATTTCAGAAATATTTGTTGTAAGGTTTAAGTGGACAACAATACCAATGACTGACTTAACACTAGTCATAATAAAGTCGAAAAATAAAACTATGATTTAAGGGAAATTTGGTCAATATGATTCTCTGTTAAAACTCACAAAAATATGTGTTTTTTCATTGTTTGTAAATAGCTTGAAGTTCATTGTTTGTAAATAGATTACATTACAGTCTGTTACTGTTTTTCGTTAAACCAAAACGATTTTACCTTTTCGTTTTATTTTTGAATGTTGATGTTGGAATACTAAATTTTATAAAATCGATTAGAAACGTACTAAAATGTTTTTGTTTATTCAAGATCATTAATTTGAACTTGATAGACAACTTTTTGTTGATGTTTGTGGTGGTAACCTGTCAAACGGTTGAAAAGTCTTTACAAGTATTTGAGTATTCTTACTTTGTTAATTAAGATTTTCACTTACAGTTCTCATGAGTAGCAGGTCCGATAAAGACATGAGAGCTTGAGATGGAGTCTATTAGACTATCAAGAATTGAGGGGGAGAATTATTGAATATTTCAAAGAATCAGTTCAGGAAAGTGTCAAAGACTATACAAACAGAGATGATAATCTTTAAACAATTTTACAATTGTTTGAAGCTTGACGTCAAATGTTCTTTGCACTTAAGGAAGTAATAAGAATTTGAAAGAGATGTGTGGACAATGCAAACGATACCCAAAGCTAAAATGTTAAAGCACCTAATTTGAATAAAAAGACTCGGCAATATCCGCGGGGGCGGGGGGTTCTATTAGTGCATACATCTATCGCTTTCGTCTTTGTCAAATAAAAGTTACATTGATTACGGTTCTAACGCATCGAACGGCACGTGAAACAGAGGCTGGAACAAAAAATTATGCACGAAACAGTTTTTCGAAGTATAAATTTTCCGAAGACTATAAGTTTTCTGGAGTATAAGTACTTATGCGCCCTAATAAATGATAGTAGAATATTCGAACTATCCGAAAAATCCCATAATTGTTATCCGAATCCAAAATTTCAGATATTCGAGAATCGGATATCCAAAATTTCGAATAGTTTGGATATGGATTTTTGGATTATTCGGATACGAAGTCGGATTCTTTTCAACACCCCGAGTTAAGCCTTTTAGGCTTAAGGTCTAGTAAAATAAATTAAAAATATAATATTTTAGCAAATATTTTTTTTTTTTACATTTTAATGTCAAGTCAAGTGTAGTATTAAAATAAAAAAAATATATATAATTGCATGGGTTGGGTTCGTATCCTACCTTCTCAATTTACGTGGATTCCATAACCAACTTTTGTTCTTTTTTCCTGTGTATAATTCTTTTACATGATTGCTATATATATACCATCTTATTCTACGTACACCATACGTTGACGGAATATATGTCGACGTCCGGTGACGTTGAATCGACCTCAAGTTCTTTGCCAAATTCCTTGCCGGGATCCGCTGCAGGCTCTCCACGAATCAAGGTCAAGTTTCTTTGCAGCCATGGCGGGAAGATCCTCCCTCGCCCCGTCGACGGCCACCTTAAATACGTCGGCGGTGAGACCCGCGTCGTCTCCGTCCCTCGCTACATTACTTTCACCGGTATTATTATTATTATTATTATTATTATTATTATTATTATTATTATTATTATTATTATTATTATTATTATCATGTATGAATAAATAGAAATTTATTTGATTTGTTGTTAATGCCAACAGATCTTATGAAGAAACTAAATAGCATAATAGAAGGTTATGATGTAACCCTCAAATACCAGTTAATCCCTGAGGAACTTGATGCATTAGTTTCCATAAAATCCGACGAAGATCTCCGCCACATGTTTGAAGAATACGACCGCCAGAACCTCATCGGAACACCCCGGCTCCGGACTTTTCTCTTTCCTGCGACCCCAATCGTTATCGACAACCCGATTGGGCCAATGGATCGCCAGTCTCTCGAGCAACGGTACATCAATTCCGTCAATGGTATTATATTCAACCCGCCACCAATGTATAATAATAGTAATAGTAACAACAATAATAACGCTTTCAAAGCGTCCGCGGCTAACACTAGTCAAACAAGTTTCACCATTTCATCTGCGTGTTCTTCCCCAAGAACGCCACCAGAAGCCACTGTGGGGACAGCGGTCTCCACAGTGGCTTCTGGTGCAATGACCCGAGCCCGTAGCTCACCTAACCTATGTAACCTTGGTACGAGTCCCCAACCCAACCAACAATACCCTTATTACCACCATCGCCAACCGCCACCACCGCCGCCACCCCACCACCTGCACCACATGCACCACCATCCCAAACCACCACTAGACCCAAGCCCACATAAGAACTCTAGCCCTGACCATCATATGAGGATGAGGTCACCCGGGTTAACTGATTACTATAGCCATAGCCAACACGCACCAAATCCTTACGCAAGATCAAGTAGATCGGGTGGGCATATGGGTTACCAAAGGGGTTCGCCTAATGATGAGTACTATGGGAATAATAGGTATGATCGAGAGAGTCCACCTGGCAGCCCGTTGGCGCGAAGCCCGCTTCAAAGCAGTTATGGTTCTAAGTGGGATTCGATGGGGGGGCGTTGAATCGGGAGCAAAACGGGTTTGAATTGAAAAACATCAAAACAGTTTTCTTTGCTTTGTGTTCTTGGTGTATGAATGTTATTATGTAAATATGACTTGTTGAACTCTTTGTTATAAATTGGAAAAACATGTAAATGATTTGTATATGAACTGTTTTTTGAAGCTTTAATTGTTTGATGTTCTTAGTTTGCTTAGTTTGTGTCTTTTGGTTATTCGGTTATATATGGATTATTAGATTTGGAAATAAGCCCATTTTAATTGGCCGTTAAGTTAGTTATACCAATTAGAGCATTCCCAGCCCGTTCCCTACCCTATATCCATATATATCATATAATTAAACTAAAAAACGCTGTATTTTCTCTCCTGTTTAATTAAATAATATTTTTTATACATTTATCATCATATTTTCTCTATCTTTCACTCACAACTACTTTATGAAAATATTAAAAAATTATACAGTATTTACAGTGTATCCCTAAATTTAACTTTCGCATATAAATTTTATCTCTACTCTACTCTACTCACAACTCATAACCATACTATATAATTTGCAAATCCCCCTCACATAATTTTAGTGAACAGATTGAGAATGCTCTTAGCACCTCTTGAAAGGTTGTGATGGTGATGGCTTCTCTTTATCACTTGGAGTGTCGTGTGTGTGTGTGTGTGTGTGTTAATATAGTATGGTGATGAAAATCTATTACGAAAAACTTGAAGCTTATACTTTAAAACATTCACTTTTGTCTATATTTGGGCTGTGTGCTGACTCCGTTTCTTAGCAAGAATATGCTACCTTTGAGCATATGAGGTGGGACACTTGATTCCGTAGATCAGGATGTGTTAGTTTCTGCATAATTTCCTCCTCGCTAATATTTCTGTGCCGTTTAGCAAGCTCATACCTTATGATTCCTTCCCGGATAATATTTCCAATAAAAGGACACCGAATGAGTAAATGTCCCACTTGTGGATCACACCTTTCTTTTCAATTGATGGGTCCTTATAAAATTGTTTGATGGAATTTTCAAGATCAGATAACTTGGCTTCCCAATTCTTGTCTAACAATATTGTCGATTTGTTGATGTTAAGATGCATAACACCATAACCACGTCCCTCGTCTTAATGGAAGAAACTGAAAGCACGAGCCACACCTACACAAATCCTCAATCTCTGCGTCAGTGTGAGGGTAGGGTTTTTTAAATACCCGGCCAAGACTTCCCTTGACCTCATGCGTGGTTACGATGATTTTCTCATTTTTCTCATCACAAAATTCAATAAGAGAGACTAGATTTGTATGCTTGAGATCAGAAAGCACCGTAACTTCAGTCCAAAACTCAATGTCTCCTAGGCTATGTTAACGATCTAACCTCCATACAGTAATAATAATCAAGTTTCCAGATCATGCCGAAAGTTGTTGGTGGCCTCTATTAAGTCTTCAAGTGGGATTTGCAAGGGAGCACACTTGGAGATTGTTGATTCCAGAAATTTTTAAAAAATGGGGTGCATTTGAGAATCCTATTCACTTGGGGGTGCCCTTTTTTTTAAATCACAAATAGGATATTAGTTTTTAGGGACAATTGCATATTTCTCCCTCAAAATCACTCTTAAATGCATATTTACCTAACCCAAACTTTTAATTTCATATTTACCCAATTTTATTAAAAATTTAAATACGACAAAATTACCCTTAGAGATTAAAAAACCCTAAAAAAATTTATTATCGATCAGTCGTTCCTCATTCAATCTTTCATTGCCTTTCTTCCATCGCTCCATCCTTATTCCGATCCTCACGATGTTCACATGTTATGTTATAATTTAATTCATTAAAAAGTATTATTTTAGTTCTAGAACAATAGGTTATGGTAAGTTCAGATTTGTTTTAAATATGATTATGATTTTTCAATTATATAGAATCTAAGATAATCAAATATCTACTATATATAAAGAAGGAGTTGGGACTTCTTTAATTTTAAGAGGTACCAAACATCTTGCTTTATATACAAGTCTTAGTTGCATATCCTTAAGAAATTTGAGGGCACATATGTCTTTTACACATATACATTCATGATACAGAAAAAATAAAGTTACAGTTTTATTCCCTAAACTTTACTCAAACTTTGAAATTTTTAAAAAATAACAAATTTACCCTTTAATCTCTTTACCACTTTCACAACAATTTATTTGTTATTTGTTTTCTTCTTATAACTTTTAAAATATTTATTTTTAACAAATTCTAAGAAAACCTTCGCGATGTGCTTATTTTGTCGACGCTTTGATGTAAAGTTTATTGAATATTGATGATTGGTTTACAATGTACAAGTCATATTTACATCAATGTACAAGTTGTTTAAGAGTCCAGGTTACAACTTTTATAGCTTGTACATTGTAAACTGATCATTTACCAGTTGATAGAGGTTGCACTTTCTCCCTAGTACCCTCTTTTTCATTTCACAAGTTGTAGTTGTGCTCCCTGAAAATTCTCAAATGTTCCCTCTTAACTCCCTCACCACCATCTCCAAGCCCTAAAACTTCCTCGAACTCCTCCCAAGGGCGGATTTAATGCGGGTTCCCTGGGTTCACAGGAACCTATTTATTTTCAAATTTTACGTTAAAAGAATATATAAAAAGCATTAGTGAACCCATAAGATTTTTAGAAGTGAATCCATATCAAAAGGTTGAAGACGGTGTAGTAGTGAACTCCTTTAAAACCTTTCCAGTATTTTGAGTTTTGAGAGGTCTTAAGTTCAAGTCTTTCAAATGCCCACTTTTATTACATATTTTTTACTTTTTGGTAAACAATCAATGTGAGTTTGGGTTTATTAGAAATGTCTCAAGTTCAAGTCTTTCTAAATCCCATTTTGGTAACTTTTTTTCTTCTTTTTTGTAAACCATTATTGTGTATTTAGTTGGGGTTTTTAATAGCTAAAAAAAGAGCATTTTCGCTTCTGATTATTTCTAGACCTATTCACACATCACGCATCCACAACCCATTTCTTGTAAAAAAATTTCCCATTTTTCATCATATCATCATCATCATCGTACTCAGTATATCCCACCAATAGCAAAGCTATGGTAGGGTCTGAGGAGGGTAAGATGTAGGCAGCCTTACCTCTACCCCATAGGGATAGAGAGGCTGCTTCCGGTGAGACCCCCGGCTCGATAGTAGTTTTGCATCAAGCCTTGGACATAAGGCACATAGCACTCAATCATCGGGACACCAGCTGATCGGTGCATGTACCCTTATCTTTCAGCTATCAACGCCACTAAATGATGCCTGATTAACCGTCCGTCACTTTTAACGTTATTTTCACGAGATTAGTAAAATAACGTCAAAATTAGTGCAATTTCACTTTTGCCCACCCGAGGGTTCACACATATATACATCATATGTGCGCACCGCAAGCAGGGTTCACACAAAATTAGTGCAATTTCACTTTTTCCCATTTTTAATGACCTTAATTACATGTTTTTTGAATTAACATATTGTTTTATTATGGTATCGTATTATACAATATTCTCCGACAAGGTCCGATCGGCTCTGAAAATTTAACACTTGGTTATATGAAATTTGAACACAATAGGAAAAAAAATCCTGATCCGCCACCGACTCCTCCTAAGGATCATCTCGATGTCCGATTAGGGCCTCTCCTCTCACTACGGAGAACTTCAAATGGTAAGTTCCGCCACTAGTTTATATCTTCTATACTCTGGTCATCCCATAAATGAAGTTCGAGAGAAGAATTCATCAACAATGGCGGTCCTAATGAAGGTGTTCTCAGCGAAATTCAAGGTGTGAATTCTTTCTTCCTATTCAATTTCGATGGTGATTTGTTTTTTAACCATTGATATGAATTTACGGGGTTTTGGAATCATTCGATTTATTTTTTTTTATCTGTAATTGTGAAGTGGGAGTTTACTTGGTTTGATTTTGAGACGATTTATTAATGTGGTTCTCAATTGATGCTTCATATTATTGTCTGATTATTTGCGTTATACATGCAGCACTCTGAAACCTGTGTGAATGCAAACCAAACATGTTGCTAATTTTGTTATCCTTATTTTTAGGTGGTGCACATGAATATGGTCATTAACGTTAACAAAAGTAGGAAACCCGGGTGTGGCTTTAGGCCTATAGAAATAATATAAATTGGGTTACAATTTGAAAGAACGATTTTGGCTGCAACAGAAAATTAACTGCTGAAAGGAGGATCTTGCCAATCAGCACGAATCACTTTTGTGCCAGTTCAGTTACAGAAAACTTCAACTTTTGCCAAATTCAATTAATTTTAAATACATGTTTGACCATTAAGTAGGCAATGGGTGCTAGACCATATTCATGTAAAGTGTCTCGGATTATGGTGTTGGAAATGACATGGTGTAACGAGTTGTTGTTGGCGACATCAGAACTCTTTCAGTTGCTATTTGAGACAGTTCTCATCTAGGTCGACACAAAGACCTCTTATTTTTTCTGTTTTTTAATTTATAATTTCAAAAACCAATTTTTAATTTTAATCTTTATTGTTTCTAATATTCTTTTTTTGTCTTGATGGAATTAGATTGGTAAAAGTTGTGGTGGATATAACAGGACATGTTTTTCTAGAGTTAAAACAAGAGAGACATTAGAAAGATTATAGCTGATAAGGAAACAACTTTTGGATGAGCTTTACTTAGTTTAAGATTATATATATATATATATATATATATATATATAGGGTTAGGTTAGAATAAAAACTCACTTGAGTTGTGAAAACTCTAGAAACTTATTCCCATCCATATGTTTTTAATTAAAAATTAAATCTTGTGGTATACAATTAAAGATGATAAAAAAATGTAAAAGTTAATTTACACTTTCTCTCTCCTGAAAATATATATAAAAATTAGTAAAAAAAATAGCAAAACATTTTTTTTATGTTTTCGATGTTTTGTATTAAATGTAACATCATATATTACATGTAACAAAAAAAACGATGTTACATAGGGTTTTCACGGGTTTTCACAACTCAAATGGGTTTTTATTCTGTACTTTTCCTATGTGTGTGTGTGTGTATCATTTCTGCAAGACACACTTGTTTTGTGAAATTGTTTTTATGGATTCCATTGGATCTAACTCAAGTGTGTTAAGAGAGTTCTTTTTTATTTATCTTTTTTTATGCAAATTCTACTGTATTATTTTTCTTAACTCATAGTGTTCTTATTTCAGTTGATGACACAAGAAAAAGGGTTGCTAATGAAGCTAGTGAACAATCAAGAAACACCTAAAGCAAGGTTTTTAAAAATTACATAAAAACGACACTTTTGGGAATCTTGTTTAGGTTGACTATGAAAGGTGCAAATGCATTGCTCCAAATCATACTTGTACACACATGTTAATTTTTGTTCTCCGGGTAATCCAAAACCCACACTTTTATAATCTTTTCATCACATTAATCAATCCTTTATAAGTTTACAATACAATATCTTTACAGGAAGTATTCAGGACTCATGTTGACCTAAAAGGACCAATTGTTCTTCCATAAAAACAAAGGTAAAGGCTTGACTTCTCACACGTGAAGCCCATTAAGCTCGATGACCTTCATAGAATTGAATCAATTGTGAAAGAAGAATTTAAAGATGAGCTGGAGGGTTCTACAAAGGAGGCAAGCCTTGCTAATGCAAAACGAGTCTACAGTTTACGTGCTATTTTTGATGAAGTAAGCGGTTTGAAATGAATTCTAATTTTTATATGTGGGTACATAGTTAACCATTTTCTTCTTTTTTTTTCTTTTCTTTAATAGTTTCTAAAGATATAAGCTAATGATAATTGAAAATTAAGTAGACCACTAACTGACAATGGCAAAAGTTATAGAGGAGTTCTTTTTATATGGCCAATGGTAGTTGTGCATCATGCTTAGGAGGTAATTTTTTTATACCATTTTTAAATGGGTCAAAAGACTGTTAGCATTCTATAATTTTGTAGCTATAAAAGTGCTTTTGAAATTTTCTTGTGATTAAAGTTGTAAACAAGATGAAATATTTGGCAGGGAAAATGAAGGAAACAGGATGAAGCATATATGGTGAAAAATTTTAAATACAATAAGGTAACTCCTCACTTTTCAATCTTTGGGTATGAAGGATGTATATATGTTAAATAAAAGATCACATACACTATGAGAATAATTTGAAGTTTCAAGCCATCAAGAGTATTTTGGTCATTATTGAAATGCTGCAAAATAAAGCCGGTTTGGTTATTTGTAACTTTCTATTCAAATTCGACTATTGCTATAGCCAAAACTGATTTTTTCAAAAGTTGAATTTTTCGGTAAAATGGTAAAGTTGACCAAAAAGTACCTGGTTGATCGATTATGCAACTGATATGGATTCAGTAACCAAACCAACTTGAACACGACCCGTGCAATTAAACAGGTCAATTTAAAGTCTAAACACGACCCATTCAATTTAACAAGTCAATGTGAACATGACCCTGGCTTGTGAATTGTAAAAAGTGGGTTAAAATGTTAAATTGGTGTGTGGGTTCACCTGTTTAATTTAACAGGTTAATCTTGCCAACGTGAACATAACCTGTTTAATTTAATGGTCAACCTGAGCACAACCCGTTTAATTAAACAGGTCCTCAACACAACCTGGGTTGACGGGTTGTAAAAAATGGGTTAATAGCCTAATGGTGATTGCTATTGATTTCAAATCTATAATGTAATATGTTATCGATTTTGCTTGGTGACTTATAATATACGTGTAATATGCTATTTCGCTACATGTATTATGCTTATTCAATTTGTTACTTTGTTGTTTATTTGTATTGCATGCAGATTTGGTAGAATGCCATTTATTTTTGCCAAAATATAGCAAAGTTTTTTCTTTCGTGACATGGCTTTTATCAAAATATAGAAGTTTTAACATGGGCAATTACATGTTGATCTAGAAATTTAGTGGATAAAAATGTGGGATAACCTTGTTTTATACCGAAAGTGAACAGAAAATATTAATGATCATGATTACATGTTCTAACTTCACATACAGCATATACATGTTAAATATATTTATATATTTTTTTTGGCCAAAATTATTTGCTTCCTGAGACATTCAATTTGCCATCTTCACGATTTGTTCGTATTCTTGCTTTCTTCTTGACTAAATGCAGGTGACATTGAAATAGTTTCTTCTTTACAAAATGCAGGTGACATTGAAACACAAGCTAGATAGGAATAATGTGTTTACGTAGATTACGTGTTTATTTTTGGACAGTCTGCTTTGACTTCTTTTAATATAGATTATATGTTTATTTTGAACAATGTAGTTGGCTTTTGTCGAACATTGTTGTAAACTTGTATTATCTTGACTTTTCGTTTGGACATTTTTTTTTGTTTGTTAAGAACCTAAATATCTGATCCTAATTTTTAAATATTTGAAAATATTCAGATTGTCAATCCACCATCTGAAAATCTAAACACCCCTAACTAAAACGAGTACCGGGTTGCAAATTGTAGCCACTGTATCGCGTGGGTTTTCTACTAGTATGGATAATAGGCAAGGCGTTGATGAAGATAAATGTATATTGCCTCAAAATTTATGTCTTAAAACAACAAAGTGTCTTATTAAACGATCGAGCATCTGATTTTAATAAAAAATTAATTAATTGATTATCTTATTCTTGTTAATTGCAGGAGTGATAAAGACGAAGGATACTATTCTTCAAATAAGTTATAGTTGTTTAGTTTTCAAGTTTTCAGGGTGGGATAAAATTAAGTTGCTAATTTTTTGGTTGCAACACTGATCGAGGACTGTAAGGCCTCGATCCCCGGTGCCCTACTTTAACGTTGGATTTACTCATAAACACAGTTCTATATATCATAATTAATTAAAACTTTTCGTGAGATATAAACATCACCAATTCATTACATAAATCTTTCAATCTTGTCTTAACATCCTTCAAATTTGTCTTTGCAAAATACAACATAGCCAAACACAACATCATAACATTCTTCTCAAGATGCCAGCTTCTTCAGTTCAATGTCATCTGTATCCCTCAAGCCAGCTGCTTTAACCTATTTGCTTGCATTCATACTAAAAGTCAGCTAAGTTGAATGAGTTCTAGTTAATTAGGCAGCATACATTACATTCACATTCTACATATACGCATCTGAAGATACATATTACATACATGAACTGCTTACCTTTCCTTCATACATACGTACATATATACATACATACATACATACATTCTTTCGTGCATTCTTACTTTCATACTACATACGTAACTATTTATACCATCTCAGATATTGTTAGGGTCTGGTCCCTTCCATCTCAGATATTATTAGGGTCTGATCCCTTCTATCTAAGATATTATTAGGGTCATTTAAGATATTATTAGGGTCTGGTTTCTTATTCGCGGATAATCATACAACCATACATACTTTGCTTATATATTTATATACATAATAATACACGTCCACGTACATGCTCTTGACTCTTTCTATATCATTCACATATCGTTCATAGACATTCATATAGCATACAATTACCACTAAAGGTAAGTGTATGCACTAAACACATAGGAGTTTGCACACAGCCACGAAAACATAACAGAGAAGGGGCTAGAAACTCACCTGAATTATGTTTCTTTCGTAATTGATTGTGATACCTCTCTTCAGCTCGGATTGGCTAACTGTGTACAAATTACAAGCATCACTTAACTACTCCTAATTATTTCATAATTATAGGGTAATGAAACCCCTAACGAACGGGGGTCCGGGGGAAGCGCCCCTGGCAGTGGGATCTAGCACGGTCCAAGGGGCAGAACCCCTGGCTGGGGTCAAGTTGGAAAAATTTTATTTTCGTTAATAAGCCTTTATTAAAAATTTATCAGAAAAACGAGTCGAGTTGAGTAATACAAACCAATCAGATCGCATATGAAACCAATCGCATGGGTGCAATCCAAGCGCATCGCATGGATGAAATCAATCGCATCGCATGGAGCAATCCAATCGCATCGCATGGATGCAATCCGATCACATCGCATGATTTGCAATCCAATCGCATCGCTTGGATGAAATCCAATCGTATCGCATGGATACAATCGCATCGCATGGATCAATCCAATCGCATAGCACACCAAATGGATCGCATCGCATTCTTTAACGAATCGCATCGCATTTCTATGCGATGCAATTCTGTTCTTTACGATCCAGATTTTTGTTGTTGTCTTCATTTTGCAATTCTTTCAGCTATTTTGCCCTTTAACCATTCTTTACGACCCGTTTTACTATCCTAATGAGTTATGGGTTGTAACAACTTTGTCTACTTGCTTTTACGTGACCCGTTCGTTACCAGAATCACAACCATGAACTCATTTTTCATCAAGATTATGTTTTTCTACCACTACAAGGTCCGATTTGCCATCATATCAAATCTTAAGACCAACCGAGGTCTAAAACTTACCCATTACATCAAAAGCATACCTTACGGGTTCCGGTTTGGTTCGAATTTGGACCAACCCGTGGATCTAGAAGTGTTTCTTGTTGTTTAAGGATACTTGAACACGAAATCTTCCTTTAACTCGAATTTGGATCCGGGTTTGAAGGAGAGTGTTTGTGTGTGTTCTTGAGTATATATGTGGGAGTAAGGTGATGGAAATCAGTGAGAGTGTTGTGTCTCTAAGCTTATGGAGTTTATATACTCCTAGTCTATGGGCCTTAAGGCCCATACCCATTCCCTAGCACATTCCTAAATCCATACCCAACATAATCAATCACTAACACACCATTAAATTAACAAAATTTCCTTTATTTATAAATAACAAAAGTTGGATGTTACAAAGACGGAGGATATTTAAGAGTTATTTTAATTTTTTTTTATATTAAGAGTTAATTGTGGCTGCAGCAACGGATTGAATCAAGATGGGAGATGATATGGAAAATCCCCAACGTCGGAGATCATGTTAAAAACTATCAAGTATAACAAGTATAAGATAAATTAAAACACGGATGCTACTTTTGGTTTGCTAAGAATTCATCTTGGAAACATCATTTTTTTGGCTATCAATTAAGGAAGAAGAAGTATGCAGTTAAAAAATTGAATTGGATAAATATGTATTTAAGGAACTTTAAATGGGGGGGGGGGAGGATATGTCAAATATTCGTTATATAAACTATTTTTAATAAAATAAATCAAAATGGGTAAATTTACCAATTTTTCAATTAAGAATGGGGATATCTGCAATTAAAAGTTTGGGTTGGGTAAATATGCATTTAAGGAACTTTGGATGGCGAAATATGCCATTGCCTCTAGTTTTCAATAGTGGCGAATAAGAAACTTGACATTGGTGTATAAGAGATTGTTTAGGGGTTGTCAAGTCAGAAATTCTTATTTGTATTTGATCGTGGCGAAGAAGGTTAATTTCGTTTGATATTGGTGAATAAGGTTAATTCATTTGATAGTAGCGAATAAGGGTGACCAAATACTATTAGCACTTGATACTTGATACTGACGAATAACCTTAATTCTCTTTGAAATTGGCGAATAAGGCAAGGTATCCATTTGGTTTATTAAATTAAAGTTGTTTGGTAAGATATAAGTTGTTACAAGATTAATGAAAGCTATCATAACCTAGGTTGACATCCAAAAAATATGATGTGAAAACAAATTAAAAGATTTGATTAACTTGAGATTCTCTAAACTATGAAAAGATACCCTGCATGAGATTCTCTCAAGTGAAATTGAAAAGAAAAACTCTGCATGATTCTCAAATGTGAAAAGAAAAGGGGGGAATCCCCATATTATCCATGTTGGATTTATGAACCGGTTCAATTAAATCAACACGGCTGACCGAGTTATGACCCGTAAGAGTTACACCTTGGGCAATGAACTATAAACCCGTTTAACTAGCTTAACCGTTAATGACGAATATATTTATTATTTATAATAGTTATAAATAATGTAGTTTATTTACTAATTAAATCAATTGGTTCGGGCTTTAAACAAGAGTTAGAATGAGTTCAACTTCAAGGCCCGTTTATAGTTTAACAAGTATTATATATATATATATATATATATATATATATATATATATATATATATATATGATCAGGATCATGTGAGAACTTTTTAGGAATTGAGAACTTTGAGAACCATTTTGGATCAAAAAAAACCCAAAAATAAAAAAAATCATAAAACAAAAAAAACACAAAAATAAAAAAAGTAAAAAAACCAAAGTTCTTATTTATCATCCCGATTTCTAAAAAAAAAATTTTCTCGATTTAGCTAAATTATACATATATGTATAATATGTACATATATGTACACACATGTTTTTTTCCTATACACATATGTATAATTTAAGGTAAATGATAATGTACATATGTGTACATTACGTAACTAGAGATTAAATGAAAGTATACATATATGTATAGGTATAATACGAATTAAAAAGAAAAAAAAAATCAGTTTTTTTTATTATACATATATGTATAATATGTACACACATGTTTTTTCCTATACGCATATGTATAATTTAAGGTAAATGATAATGCACATATGTGTACATTACGTAACTAGAGATTAAATGAAAGTATACATATGTGTATAGGTATAACACGAATTAAAAAGAAAAAAAAATTGGTTTTTTTTAATGAAACCGCAATGAAATATAAGAATTTTGGTTTTTTTACATTTTAAAATTTTCGTTTTTTTTTTGTTTTATAGTTTTTTAAAATATTCTTTTAGAGGCTTTTTTTTGTGGTTCAAAATGGGTTTCAAAGTTCCCAATTTGCCAATGGTTCTCTTAAGATCCTTACCCTATATATATATATATATATATATATATATATATATATATATATATATGATTTATTATTAGAACTAATATAATAACCTAAGATTAAAAGGGTTTGAGGCAAACAATGGAAAAGGCAGGTTACGAAAGTTCATATAACCTTTTTCTTACTTTCTTGTCTTTATACGGCAGCAAGAAAAGGAACCACCGGGTCGCCGTTCTTAAGAGACGCCGGCCACCGCCCCTGCTCGCTCCACGTCGCGCCGCTTGCTTTACCGAACAGGTTCGCTACTACCGCCGCACCTGCTCGCTTTCGCCGCTACTATTACAGTCCGGTGTTGCCGCAAAGCCGCCACCTATCGTTCGGTTCGTCGACTAGCGCTCGTTCGTTGAACCTCGGTGTCTTGACCGGTTATTCATTAACTGTGGTATATATTATCTCATCGGTATTTAATAATATATTGTTTAATATTACCGTGCTCGTATGGTTTTGTAACCGAATCCTGTTGATTTTAGCTTTGGTGTTGATTACTCGTTTATATTCCACTACGTATTTATTAATTAATAAGATTAATTATTATTTGTCACATCTACTAAATCGGATTTAATAAATAAAGTTTTAACTGAACCATTTAAGCCCAACAACCCACCATATTGTCCATGATAAAATCGGCGGTCCCGTTCTTTTTTATTTTTCTAACATCCGACAATTTTTTTCATCCAAAGATTAAGCAACATGTATCAAAGTTGGTGGATCTTACAGAGAGTGTTAATAAAAGAGAGGAGGGGGCCTTGTTGAGCTAATTTTGTCCCCGTTGGAGCCGACGGTCAATGACCTTTTAGCTAACGCTATAATGATTACCGGTGGCGACGGCGTTGGTTAGGGTTTGATTATCGTGGAGATTGGGTGGCCAATTTAAGAGGAAAATTTTGGGGAATTAGACACGGTCAGCACCAACGGTACTTTCGTCGAAACAAGCACCTTCCAAACAAATTCCGACTTTAACAAAATCACCAGAGCCGCTGCTATTCTCCTCTCTACTATTGTTCATCTCTACCAACAATAATATGTAAGATTCAAGGGAAACAACGGCTCGGAAATATACAGTCGCCGGCGAGGGGACATTGCTGCAGTCTGGTGCACCGTAAACTGTCGTCGACGCTGTTTAAAATTATAAAAGCTTCTTCTCGACAGTAAGTATGGCACGTGGGTATATGGTATTGGCTAAATAAAACGGCGATGGAATTGGAGTGGACATTTTTGGAAGCTCTCAAAAGAATAGACAAATCCTTGATCGTCTCTAGAAAAATGACTAGTTTGAGGGTTTTCCCAAAGAAAAAACAACGTAGTTGAGCGGACAACTCCAAGCTTTTATACAGAGAGAATTAATTCACATGCATCCACAAAATCCAAAAACCAAATGAATACTCTTATATTTATATGCTTCCTCATCGTATCTTATTCTCTTCATTGCCATAGCCTATATAAATCATTTCCCAAAAACTTCATTGTCATACCTCCTTGATCAGCTTCCATATTATTTGTTTTTGTTCACCTTAAAAAAATGCCACGGCGTTTCAGTTCCGGTCCTTTGGTCAATGATTTGTTGTTTTTAAGAAATAATCATAGATCCGATCACGCATTTTATCAACCATAGAATTTGAGAGATGAGAGTGTACTTAGGTTGAGAAGGTGTGATAAGAAATTGGGGTCTTACCTTCGTAAAAATCCAATATCTGAAAATGTTATGCATTTTATACGTGAGGCTGGTTTCGAGGGCATTTTTCAATGTGAGACATGGAGGGTTCACAATGCCCTAATATCTGCATTGGTTGAAAGATGGCGTCCAGAAACACACACGTTTCATATGCCGTTCGGAGAAGAAACTATAACCTTACAAGATGTGGTAGTTTCATTTGGTTTACGGGTTGAGGGTACAGTATTGTGTGGTATAGAAAGAAAATGGTCAGATGATGAAATTATGACAACTTTTCAAGAATTGACTGGTATAGAAATCCTCGTTTAAGAAATCAATTCACAAAGATTTAGCATGACGTTTATTCTGGACGCCATCGAGGAGACTCTACTTCCTGATAATAACACCAAACTTCAACGTATGCAACGAGAAAGAGCGATAATTTTACTTATAATATGTGGAACATTATTTTGTGAATCCTATAACAACTTTGTCCACGTTAAATTTTTAAATCACATACACGATTTAAATCAATGCGGCCAGATTAGTTGGGGCAGTGTCGTTCTTGCAGTTTTATACAGAAATCTTTAAATAGTCGTTGATCCTAAGTCGATTGAGATTGGTGGTGCTATGTTACTATTGCAATTTTGGGCTTGGGAAAGATTTTCGTCAATGGCTCCACAAACATTTTATGAAATTGACTGGAGTAGATCTTATGGTTCACGGTACGTTTTGTTATTTGATAATTTAGTTAATAAAATATATTGAAATGTATTTTATATATGTTTTAAAAAATTTGCTAACGTGTGTTTTTGTACAAAGATGGTGTTATCCACTATCATGTCTTCACAACCCCTCACACGTTGTGGGAGTCTACCGGTCATTGCTTCATTCTTTATCCGAGTTTCAGTTTTTTTGGAGGCCGTGTGATAATCTTCTACACAATCTTCCAGAAATTTGTAGAAGCTGTCAAGACTCTTGGAGGAGGAAACTTATCTCATATGTTGGCACATTGTAGAACCCCACATTCCTAGTAGAGTTTTAAGACAATTTGGTATGTTTCATCCAATTCCTAAAAAAACTCTTTTGAGTGTTGCAGATCACAATAAATTACACCATATCAGACATGCAATTGATAATGGCCTTAATGGGCATCAACTTATTCTCCCCAATGCATTGTTTAAACTTTCTGAAATATTAGTTGTTAGGTTCACCCAACGACGGTGGTTCTTATCTTTCAAGAGTGTCCAATTATCCTCGCTAATAGCATTTAGATACTCCCACGCTCGTGGATCATTTCTCTTCATTAAACCAACCAAGAGATTATACTTCCTTTGTTGGGTGGTGCTGGAATAATCCAACAAAGTCTTTTCAATCTAAACGCCTTAAAATTTTGCATTAAGTTACTTCAAATGTGTCTTAAACAAAATCGGTGTACCGAATTTTCACTCCATACCTAAAGGTTTTTTAGGGCGTTAATAATACCTTTGTGTCTCTTGAAAATAACACATAATTTTTTCCCCGATGCACTGTGATGTGCACCCACAATTGTGTAAAGAACCATGTCCAACTTTCTACCGTTTCCTCATCAACTATTGCGAAAGCAACAGGCACGATGTCTTTGTTTGCATTTTTGGTGGCAGCTATTAACATTTTTCCACGGTATGATTCCTTCAAATGAGTACCATCAACCGATATAACCCGCATGCAATGTAAAAAGGTTTTAATTGCGGGCCCAAATGCCCAAAACACGTATTTAAAAGTTTGGCACTCGGATGATCCGGCTAGAGCATGCAACCATTCAACAGCAGTACCAGGGTTAGCGGCTTGTAATGTTACAATGTACTGCGGTAATTCCTGGAAGTTACTCTCTTAAGAACCATAAATCCTCTCTATCGCCTCTTTCCGAGCTCGGCATGCCTTGCTATAAGAGATATCAACGTGAAACTGGTCTTTTATAAATGCTCGAATTTGTTTTATGGGATATGCAATATCTTTGTAACATTCGTCAATTTTTAAACCCGAAACCCGACCCATTTTAAAATTCTCATATAATTTGAATCCGCACTTATTGATTTCATGACATTTTGATTCTTTTTTTTTAATTTATTATTGTTTTTGTTGTTATTATCTACATACTCATACGATCATTGACTAAGTTTTCGTCATTAATTTATTTACTTCTCATGTATGTATATTAGATATTTTCATAGCAATTTTAAGGCTTATATGTTTGTGAATTCACTAATAGTTTTACGCTCGGATTAATGAAACAACATTTATATCATGTCAATATGTAAACTCAGATAAACAATATAGAGTTTATCAAATGGAATATGTACTACTAATATATAAGTTTATATATTCACTTTTATTTATTTATTGAAACTTATTGGTTTTAAGAATGTTTCATCCTCATTTACCTAGGCCATATTTAATTATTCTAAGATCTTCATATTTTATTTATTGAGTCAAAACCATTTAATTCTCCATTATTATTGCTTAAGACTAGCCTTTTGACTAGTTCTTGAAGTTAATTCTTTTTGCCTTGTTATTAACAATTATATGGCTATATAAACATACTTCCATCTATTATTTCCCTTGCCCAACTCGTTTCTCACTCAAAGTCTATATTGCTCTCTAGCTTGTTGCATTAGTGTTAAAGTCCAAGTTTAACCAAGAAAGTCAAACCGTTCAAGTTCTTCTTTTTCTTTGTTATTTCATCCTTGGGTAATTTATTATTTTATGTAAAACACATCATGTTGTCATCACCATGTTGTCACCTTATGTCGACAGTCATGGTTGTGTTTCATTATCGCTTGTCGGCTCGCTTACTATTCGGTTATAAAAGTTTTATGTTAAAAAAAATTAATCTTTGCAAAACTAATAAAACCAAACTAAACATTTCCAACATGTCACTTCATCTTATCATTTCAAATATATTAGACGTAAACCTGACTCAAAACCGAGTTCATGTTCAACCAAAAATGAACCACTCGATTTACTTGCTTAAATAATAATCGGTTCGGCAACAAACCGAACTCATTAAAATTAACTAATAAATATTATAACCTATATTTTCCCAAAAACTAAAATAAATTGACTGAAACTTAAGTAACTAACTTGTTTTTCTCTTAACTTATAAAAATAGGATAAAATTATATTTTTAACAAACTTTTTATTCATGAATTTATAAACCGAACATGTCGGCCTTCTTTTTTCTTATCTTTCCTCAAACTCATTTTGATCCTAGTTATTTTCTTATCTAAGGTCACTCGTTGAACCGAACTTTTTTCGTTCACTCGCTTAAGACATCTTCGCTTGTTTTTTCTTTTCCTGCTATTTAACATGCGAGTTTTCATAGCCCCCTTTTCATCTTTTAACGTTTTGAGGGATAGCATGTTACAAACTTTTATTTGTTATTTCATGTTTCATGTTGTAAATTAAAATTCACATGTGTGTCTTGTATGTATTTGTTTCGTATCATATTGCTTGTAAATTATGTGATTATGTGCTAGTTGTTTATTGTTTTTGTTGGTAGAATAGACTCATACACATACTCAAAGGCAAAGTGGGAGGGTCCCACGGGACGTACCTGCGCCGCCCATTTTTCAACTTTTGTTAATAAATGGCGGTATCATTATCATTATCTATACTCCAAGTGGCTCGGCGAACGGGGGTTCCTTAGTATATTTGACTTATGTCAAGCAAACGGGAATATCATGTATTTACTTTTCTTTTACTTTATGATTGAGACATTACATCTTGACTTATGAATTTTACACTTTTTGTATTATATACTTATGCAAAACTTTATGAATTCTCACCAACATTATTGTTGACAAAATATATTATTTTAAACGTGCTACATGTTGAAGTTTAATTTGAGGATTGAAGACTAGATAGTTGGATCATTAGGTTATTAGAAACATATCATAATGAAGTTCAAAGTTATTGTATTGTTATTTGATTAGTGCCAAATTGTGTATTGTGATTTAATGAAATGAAGTAATTATATTTAGCACGTTAATAGTGTTATTAGCTTGTGAGTAATCTGTACGTACCGCCCCAACATGTTTCGCCCCGGCATATTACGCCGAAGGTCGGGGTGTTACAGATTGCTATCAGAGCCGAATGACTATAAGATAGGTGGTTAGACGTAACAACCTAGAATAGTTATAAGTATATTTTTTTAGGGTCCATGATATATATACTCTATGTGTTATGTGCCCGCTTTTATGAATTGTTCGCATGCTCGTTACATGTAGTTATATTATTTCATTATATTGCGTGTACACATATTCACACAAAAAACTCTAAGGCCTATACCTAAAACGAAGATTTTCAAACATTTGCAACAATCGATTTTCGGTTTACGATATTTCCTCTTCTTAAAGATGGTTCTACGTGGCGGTATGTAGTAACTGTAAGGGGGCGTGCTTGTTTTCCGTACTCCTGAAACCAAGGTTATTGAAACCTAACGATAAGCAATGCGTACAAATCCAATCAGACACGAGACCTGGTTGCTTACCTGGAGAGTTCGGAAAGTGCATGAAACCTATTAGGCCAAAACGTACCACACCAAACGCCATACGAATCACAACTTTATGCTTTCAAACGTGACCGTGTTCTTTTCGTTAAAAGAATATGGTTACACTCCTAAGGATGTCACTCAAGTCATGGTGGTTCATGCGACGTGTGACTCCGACCCTCAATGTTTTACAATGTATTTTAACTAAAAGTCTGACAAGTCGTGGTGAGACACGAATAATCAGTTTTTGGTTCGATTTGATTACGCATTTTGATTTATGTTTTTTAACTGAAAGTCTGTCAAGTCGTGGTGATACACGAATACCCAACTTTCGGTTCGATTTGGTTACGCATTTTTTATTTTTATTAGAACATACAAGTTATGATGATTCATACAGCATGTGATTCCGAAAACTTAATTGTTTACATTGCGGTTTTAAAAGTCATTGGGTTATGTGAATAGTCGATTTTCAATCCGTTTTCTTTATATAATTCATTTATTATTATGGTTTTAATTAAAAATTCGAAAAGTTATGGTGGTACATAAACACTCGATTTTCAATTCGATTTCACTACTTATATAAAGTTTGTATTAAATTCATATTTTGATATATTTTCCTTATGTTTATTCAAGATTTACAACATTATTATTGAAATGCGATTTTATTTCTTTATTTATTTTATGAATTATGTAGATGGATTCTGATTGTAGGAATCTTTCATAGAATGTTTCTTTTGGTTATATGAATTTCATATTTACGTCCCATCCTTCACGCTTCGCATCATGTCTTCTCGTTTTCAACCCATAAAACGACAACCCAGATCATCAAGCAATTGACCATCGCAATTCCGACCATGATAACCCAAAATTCATCACTAACCACAACAACAAGAGCAAATACCAAATCTATGCTCTAACCAATCCAGAACCCAACACAAACCCAAGATACCCAATCACACCCGCTATGCTAAGGAAGGGCTAACTTGTTTCCCCCATGCAATACCTTAAACCGTATTCCGTGACCACTTGAAGCTTACACGTAGCCTTGCACAAATACGTAGTCCCATCATACTCGTCAAACATATATATTTAAAAAAAAACAATGCCTAATTTTTCGCACTTGTTTATTTATTTATTTATTATTTTATGAACACCTTATCTGGTAATTTAAAATCCTCGATTATTTTAGACTAGATAATTAATAAGTATATAATCAAGTTGATTTTCTTTAAAAGGACTTTAAGTCATAACAAATGGTTTATTATTATTATTATTATTAAGTATACATATATATTTTCAAGGTTAAATAAATCTTTAAGAAAAAAAATCTTTTGTTTCAATAAGTCCAAAGCCTTAGTTGGTTATTATACTACCACTATTATATTTCTACATTTAAAGAATCATTTTATCTGGCGATCATCTATAAAGTTTTCCTAGGATGTCTCCCAAAAGAAAACCTTTTACACTAAAAGTTTTATAAATTTTCTCAAGCGTTAGCGCTAATTCAGGACTTTCATTCATTATAAAAACTTGAGTTATAAAAGCATCAGGTTTTTGTAACTGATTTTCACAAACTAAAATGAATCTCAAAAACCATTTTTTTCTCCTACTTTTTTGTCAACACCAATGAGTTTCAGTTAAGAAATCATGGCATCACCCACCCTAGCCTTCATACCACAGACCCACTTACCTTCGAGAAGACACGCATCGCAAACTCCATTTTGTTTTCCTTCTTCTTCATGTATTTTTATTTTTTTATATAATTCTATTTGGATATAATCGAAATATTTCTATTCATCTAATTTCTTCAAAGGTTGTTATGTAATTTATATTTGAGTTTGGTTATTTATTAATTGTTGACCTATTTTCGTTCATATTACTCTCAAGCACGAAACACACAAAATGCTGCATCATCTATAATAGATAACCTCATTTCTGAATTTGTTTACTTTTTCTTATCTTAATGGATAAATGATAAAAAAAGACAGTAACGACACAAACTCCACAATTTCCTCACTTCTCTCTCCCTTTACCTTACCATGCAACAGTTTACATATATAATAGTTTAGCGCATGATACCACCATGTATCACATGGATCCGTACACTCATACTTAGGCGTGCCGCTTGCAAATGAACTACTTACTAGTTATTGTTAACTACTCGAGATTTGTTGCAAGTCATAAGTGAAGATGGCTTGATTGTCATTCAAGTTGTAGAGATTAATGACTCCTTGAGGTCTTTGATTCTATTAGTTCCGATACATTGCATCTCCACAAGGTTCAACTTTGCCACATAAGGCGTTAGGGTTCTTTTGAAAAGACAACTCAACCAAAAAGAAGCGATTAGAGAGAGAATAGCACACAAAAGATGAAAGCAAAACACGTGTACATAAACGTGTAAAACAATCACATATAGAATATATCGCACAATAAGCTTTGCCACTTGCATGGATAATATTGATGAATAGTAACATAACGCGAGACAAAGTTGTTTTTGTAATATACGAATTATGAAATCCTAAGACATCTAATATCAGATTAATATGTTGGATATTATCAAGTTGATAATTAGTAAAACCGATCGAATTTTTAGTGTCAACTAACTGATTTGTTTATAATAACAATAAGTTGGATAATAGTTTTATATATAAGGTTCACCATGGGGTGTGTTGAATACGTTTTCACAGTTTTTCTTCGTATGTCAGCTCGTTTTATCCTTAAGGCTATATTTACCTACACATGGAAATTATAAACATTAGTGGTTATTTATTCTAATATAATTGCCGATATTACACTTTTTTGGAGATATTTTAGTGCCGAAAAGATGTATAAATTCTTATACATCACATATATGTACTGATTGTGTCGGGTTGACTGATTTTAGGTTATTGTTGCCGGGTTTAATTTGATAGTGTTGATTGGTCATGTGGTGTGCGGACTTGTGATTTAAAAATCGGGTAGATTCGAATATATTGTAGTTGGTTGGAGGTTTACGCAGGCGGGTGTGTTAGTTGTTATTCTTATTGTTGTTGGGTTGAATTAAACGAATTATGTGACGGGCCGGGTTTCAAGCTCAAAATAAATCATTATTTTATTATTATTTCAATATTATTTTAATGATGGTGATTTTTCAAAATTAAACGTTTAATTTGAACTTAGTTTAATAATATTTATATATTTAAATTATAAGCCCGGCTTGCTATATGCTTATTTACCGACATGTGTCTGTTTGTGGCACGTTTTTCAAGGCAGTCAGTCAGTTTATTTGTATGATCGAGTCTATATGTTTATTTGTGTTTTAGCGTGTGATGTAAATATGAAGAGTCAGTTATGTGTTTAGTGTTTAATCGAGTCTTCGGGGATAACTTGTTAGTTTGAGCGTTAAACAAATATAGATTGACCCGCCCGTACTCAATCTTCATTCGGGCGGGGCAATCTGGATTTATAAAAACACGTCAAGGGTATCCCTGAATTTTTCGTTTTTGTTTATTTTATTTTTATATTTTATTGTTTTATTGTTGTGGGATGACCGAGACTGAAATGCTATACGATTATCACCACGTTTTATTGAAGACATATCTAAATAAAAGTTTTTATTTTGCATATATGTCTGACGTACCGGGATTTTCTAGCGCCACCGGGCGTAAGAGGCACATAGGCCACCGGGAGCGGGTCACCATGATCCAGTAGCGGCTACTAGGGGTGCACTTGAGCCCCATCAGTTTACAATGGGGAGGAGATTCCGTTGACTCCCGACACTGTTTGAGCTGATATAATTAGGCATGGTTGAGATATTCGTCATATGGTGCTTCGTTTCACACCATTATTGGAGGAGCAGACCATGTATCGGAGGATCCAATATATGCAGTTACTAAGGCATATGAGCTTCAATTAGACGTTGATTCGTTAGTTAGAGGCAGGAGGGCTGAATTCAGGAGTTGTTGACCGATCGGTGAGCTGCTGTACTCGCGTGTGACTTGATTTAGTATGTCGAGCTCACACGTGAGTTTTATTCCACATTCCGACACACGCCCACTGACTTTTCAGAGCCGTACGCAGTTTCATTTGCTCTAGGTGGCCACACGTATAAGATGTCTATGACAGAGTTTGCTGTGGCCACCGGGTTTTACACACATACGGAGGTTCAGACTCCGGCCTTTACACAGAGCATCCGTGGTTATGTGCAGCGGTCCCAGTATGATAGAGTTTTGGATACCAGAGGGTCATCTAGTATAGTTTTAGGAGTAGTTTGCAGACGGGGCCTGATGTGTGAAAAGCATGTATAATATTATAACCAAGTTTTACCGAATTCACCTAAAAACCACACAACCGGCAAGTGTACCGTTCGTTATGTAGCTAGCAAGTAAGAACGGATATCGAACCTAGGACACTATGGGTAAACTCTAATTATTAAACCTAATTAATTACTTATCTAGACTCTCTTTTGACTTTTTTAGATTTTTTAAAATATTAATTAAACTAATATTACTTAACTAATTAAAAACTAAACTAAAAATGAAACTTTATATAAATTGGGTTTTAACCAAATGCGAGAAACGACTACCTAGGTAATGGAATCATACTAGTTAAAATAATAGCTAACGAACTTGACTTGGTTGAAAAACAATATCTAAAAAAATATGACACTAAAGACCACTAAAGTATGCTAGATCGTCTCCCGGCCTCACCAATGACACTCTAGAACTCTAATGACATGTGAAGCTCAATTGTTAAAGGTTTGGATCACCTCCCGGTCTCACCTTACCTAATAATACTATGGTACCCCAAAACCCAAATCACATCCCGGTCTCTTTTAATACAATATATATTAATATAAAGGGGGTATTTTTAATTAATTGGAACACGAGTTGCATCACAATAATCTAAAGGGACCTAGGCTAACTCACTCCCTCGCAATTAGTACCCAAACCCGCAAACGACAAAGATGACACAATACTAAATTGCCTCCCGGCCTCTCTAGAGATAGAATAATAAAATCTAATCCTCTCTCAATAATTATTCCTACGATTTTTTCGACCATAAATCGCAAACAAGTTGGAAACACAAAGTAGACAACCTAATCACGCATCTAACAATCACCAATGACTATCAAATACAAGTGGAATAATTATTGAAGCAAAAATTGGATTCAATTACGCATATATATCATGAACAAACCAATTAAAAACTTTACCAAAGCATCAAATCAACCAACGTTAAATACTAGTTCGTCAAACCATTAATATAACATAGTACTCAACCAAAACCTAGGTAGTTCAAAGTATTTAGCTACTCATAAAAAAAATATGAAACAAGATTAATAATATATGTTGCAGTTTATAAAAAAAACAAGAAAATAAAATATGAAACAATTGCCTACTTTTCTTTCTTTACTTTGCGGCCGTGGAGATTTAAGCAGCTAGCCAAGCTGCTAGCTTTCTACTTTTCTTTTTCTTTCTTTTGTTTCTCCGAATTACCGATCGCCGCTGCCACTCACGTAGGGTTTTTTCTCTCTTTTCAACAGTGGCCGACCAAAACCCTCCAAGTCTTCCTCTTCCTTTTCCATTTGACATGCGGTTTGATTTATTCACCGTAACCCTAACTGTGTTGGGCTTCCAAACAAATAAATAGTGGGCTGATTTACTCCATATAGTACGTTTTGAAGGCCAGCAAAATTAGGACGAGAGCAGTTTTCTTTTTATGTTTGTATGCCCTTCAAAATAAAGAAAAGAGAGTTACATGAACTTGTTAATAAAAACATATTTATCTTTCTTATTGTAATACATTTTTTTTTATTTTCTTACTCAGCTCGTACCCTACCATTTCTTTTAATCATTATAAAAAAATTGATAATTATTCATGTTATGTAAACGTAAGTTTACATCATTATTAATTTTGTTTTTATTATTTGATTTAAAAAAACATTATATATTATGTAGTAACTTTTGTAGTTTAACTGGTCTCAAAGTTTAGTATAATTAATTAAATTTAACTCGATGTCTCCATAAACCTTTTTAATCTAAAATATGAGCTTAAGAGTATTATTCAATAAAAACTAGCTCAAAATACTTGAAAGTATAGGAATATTTATATAATATTATATATATTTTTAGACCACATCAGGGCCTACTCTAGTTCAGTGGTTGAGTCATCTATACGGGACCCTGTTGACAGGTACCTTCATCGGGTGGTTGCCTGCACCATCGTTGGCCGTCATTATGGCCACGATAAGTGCAGCAACCTCGATCTTTTATACTTATTGTCGATTATTGGCCAGCGGGAGGCCAACATTGCTATGATACTGCTTACTTCTTTTGCTCGGGGCTGATATTTAGAGGGTGCATCAGCTTGTTTATCTTCGGGACCATATATCACTCGTCTAGCGGAGCGTTTGGGTATTTTTTAGCGATATCCCAGGGACTGTTTCACTGCGGGGCCGACTACCGGAGTCATTACCTTGGAGGATGCCCTGAAGGCTGGGATTTGCGAGTTATATGACCCAACAGTTTAGTCCTGGTTCGACGGGGCCCCTAGGCACCATCACCACCAAGTACACCTGCTGCTATTGGTTTACATATGGGGTGTTCCCACACACAGGCAGCACGTCATCGTCCCGTGTATGATGAGGCCACAATATTAGTTTCCTTTCAGACAGCCAGCCCAGCCAGCCACACTCGATATGATTTATCGGCATCAACTCATCATGCTTGCCATGCAGGAGGAGACACGGGCCCACCTGGCCCACCATAACGATTGCTTTCGTGTTTTATTCACTCATTTACATGTATCGGTTCCCGCTTCACTTCATGTTCTTGACCAGCAGGCTGGCGGTCAGGCTGAGGGAGCTAGTGGTGATGCAACACAAGTTGGTGGAGAGAATGAGCATGTGGTTGAGCAGTCATTTGTTGCTGGTGATGATGTCCAGATGGAGGAGTAGTTGTTGATGATGCAACAGACTGCCACTTACAATTTTAGGTTTTTATTTTCCCTTTATTTTGTTTTTATTATCATGGTCTGTACTTAAATAATGTTATATTAGGAAAATGTGTATGGATAACCGGTTGGGTGATTTATGTATATATATCTTTTGTTGATGTTTGCTGTGTTTGATTTTTGTATATTTTGTTGTATTGGAACTTTGTGAGCATAGTTCACTATAAACCCTTACGAGACCTCACTCGTCCACCCGGGCTACCAAGGGTTTAAAGGGCTTGTTGCATACGCTAAATGCAACCATAATTCCGACAAAAGTGAATTAGGTTTTTTAACATTTTAACTCGTTTAACAAATTTTATTATGAAACTAAATAATTCGGCTTGGTAATAATCTTTATAAAATAAATTAAAAATCCATTTTCGCAAAATTCTTAAAAGGCCTATGTCTTACACACGGTGAGAAGCTTTCTTTTACATGTTCTGAGATTTTGCAAATTCAGTTATAGTCTTTGGAGAGGACGAGTGTTCACGAGCCACGTTTAGCACCGCATAGTCATCTATATCAGGTGATTCCGGTTTCATAGTTTATTTTGTTGTTTTAGTTTAAGTGTTAACAGTGTAATTGTAGATTTGAGTGCTAGAACCATTACATTAGAGCCCCGTTTTTTAATTGTTAAACAATCAATTTAACCCGGTCCTCTCATAAAACGTTTTATATTTTTATCATTGAGGACAATGTTAACCTCAAGTGTGAGGATGGGGGAAATTTTGAAATTTTTAGCCCAATAGTACCTCGAAAGGTGTTAAGAAACCAAAGTTGTTAACTGTTATTAATGCCAAGTTAGAGGTTTCTGGTCATGGGTTTTTTAGCTTGTCGTTAGTTTTCCTAACAATTTTTTTCAAAAAGAAGTTGAAAATGGGGTCGTTTAGGCAGGGATAACGAGTCAAGGGGACGGGTATACATGCTTCATATCAGCAGCCTTAATATCCATACATTTTGTGAGATAGACCCCAATACAAAATTAGAATTTGCTTGTCATATGCATATCGAGATCTTAATACCATCACCTGTATTGGGATTAGAACTTTAGAAAACTCGTACATATACATGCCCACTAAATAAAACTCCTTACCCGACATTATCCCTTAGGAGCCCGTTTAGACCTTATTCTTTTTCATTTGTTAAACCTAACATTACACACCATGTCAGCCTTGGCCTTTTTATTTTAACCATGTGTGATGAAATCCAGTTCGTTATTGTTTTGTATATAGTCAGTTTTAGAGCATAGTACACAATGTATATATGTCTTAGCCAGTTGTACATATTTGATTTTGTATTGTTTATCAGTTTGGTAAAAAAATCAGACAGGCCAAAAAGAGTTATAAGTTTGTATTTAGTTGTAAATAGCAGTCTGTATTGTTGAGTTGTTTGTTTGTTCAAATAAACTGGGTTTCATCCACCTTAGTCATTAAATATGCCTATTCCGCACCCAAACCTAAGACTCGGCAAAACCCGTAGTCCGAGTCTTTATGCAACCGGTGGAGATATGACTGACCTGCAAGCATATTAAGTTGTGAGTCATATTTGTTATTTGAGGGCAGAGATATATACTAGCACATCTTTTTCTAGTCCAGATATTAAACCGATAGGAGTGTTGATAGTGTGAGGGGTATGAACATATATGCCTTAACCGGAAACAAAGTACACTTATATGGGCGGCTCTATTGTTTTTATAGCATTATTAAATATATTTGTTGATTGTCAATATAGAAAGTGTCAGTATGGGAAACTGGTATGACCTTAAACCTTACTAGTATTAATGGTGATAATTGACATACCTATGGTGGAGGTTGATATTTACTTTAAAGTATGCTTGAGGGCAAGCAAAAGATAAGTGTGAGGATGTGATGGTCGGTTAATGTGTACATATTTCAGTTTGTTAATTGTATATTTTTAATTGTTTATTTCGTGAACTTTGTTACTTCATAAGTGTTTGTTATGTTTCAGGTCACATGTGATTAAAGCAGCTATTTTGGACCTGCACGAGCACAGAAAGAAGACTCGGGATGACCAGCACACAAAACGAGACAAGAAGTGAAGTTTGTTGATGAGAAGACCCGTCGCGCTACGTGACGGGGTGGAACGTAGTCCATCACGTATCGCGGTGGAATTAATTTACTAAAAGCGAAATGGACCTGTGAAGACCCCATCGCGATACACGATGGGTTACAAAATCGGGAAATTTAGGGTTTTTAATAAAACATCATTATGATGACCCTATTATCATCATACACGTTCCATAGGATGAAGAGACAATTTCCACCCTTCCGAATCATCCCGAGATCATCTACATGGCTTACGTTATCATAACTGACGATCTTTTTATGTCGAGGCCCGACTAATCTTCTCGAATGATACCCGGAATGTAGAATATTGTATTTTTCAGTTTTCTCATGTGTTAAAGAACAAACTAATTGTAATTGTTATTGATTAATCTAAAAGTATTGATGTTTGATATTGTTGTGCACTCAGTCGGTTTATGTTTATTTCGATTAGAACGATTAGTATGCGAGTTGCTATGATAATTTCTTATAGGATTGTTTTGACTAGTTTGAATATGATGAAGCATACAATTACCCTTAGTTGAGTCACACTGGTAGGGGTTGCTTGATAACTAGTGTCGTATGTTAGCGATTGCTGATGCCTAAGGTTTAACTCCTTGAATCAATCTGATTTGATCTTTGACAATTAATTTGTTATGTGAACGTGAGATAACTGTTTATTTACTTGTTTGAACCCCGGGTGTGGTTTGTCTTTGTGTAATTGCTTGAACACTCATTACTGTTTCGTCATAATATTGGAACTTGGTTACATGTTACACTAACCACATACTCCTCGTGGTTCGACACCCTACTTACCCTAGCTTGTTTAAGGTGATTATGAACTTGATTATTATTGTTTTTGACTAGATAATGACAGTCTAGCATCAGTGAGCTGGTTGCTATGTGCATGCAAAAGGAAGAGCATATGAAGTTGGATAAACCTGAAGTTGCTTACCTTGCTACCAATTCCAATAATAGGAAGTACACTCATCAAATAAAGGAATTTGCTAAAGTTCAAAGACTAATACAGGTGCTGCATCTAGCTCTCAGAACTCCCTGGAAAGCCTTTCTTCAAGTTTTTCAAGAAGTACATTCATAAGCAGAAAAACTGTCCAGACTTTAAGTAGTGGTTGGCTAAGAAAGGTAATGATCTCTTTATGATACTTGAGTCATATAATTTAACTGTTCCAGCTAATACATGGTGGTTTGATTCTGGTTCTATGGTTCATGTGACCAATTATACTCAGGGATTCCTTTCAATCCGGAAGCTAGAAAAAAAAACAAAGAACATTAAACTGGGGAATGATAAAGAACTTGAAGTCAAGGCTGTGGGAACCTTGCAATTAATAATGAAAACTGGTTTATGCATTAAACTTTATGATACCTTATATATTCCTGAGATTACTCGAAATCTTATATCAAGACCAAAGTTAGACATGGACGATTTTAATGTTTCTCATGATCATGGCAAACTTACTATTTCTTTTAATTCTCAAGTGTTTGGTTGTGGCTTTTTGAATGGTGGTCTTTATAGATTAGAACTGCATGATAATTTTCTAAATGGCAAATATATGTATTTATATATTTATATATGGCCATCATTATTATTTATATAATAATAAATCAAAATAATTAAATTATACTTTATTATTATATTACCTAGGTAATTCTTGATGGACCATATTACCCATTGTTGCTAATCAAGGGTTTTCTCTTTGGTGTATATAAATAAATGGAGAGAATAATTGGCATCATAACATAACCCTAAACACACACACAAAATTTTCATCTCTCTCTCTCTCTCTCTCTCTCTCCGTATATTTGATTTTCTCAAGAACCTTAATCCCCATCATCAACATACATCCTAAAGGGGAACTCGACCAAGTTGACAATCATGTCGTGTGGATCATTTTCATCAGCCATGGCTACTCTCTCTGCTGTAACAAGTATGTTTTAGTTATAGGTTTATCATATTATTTATATTTTCCATTACTAACGTGAAGAATTGATCAACATGAATTGCTTATATATTTTAGTGACAAATTTGGGACTAAAAATTATGTAGTTTGCGAGATACATATTTGTCGCTCGTAAGCTATATATATATACTTGTATGTAGGGGTGGCAAAGGAGTTGGGTTGGGTCGAACGAGTAATGGATTGAAACGAGTTAGGGTCGGAATGAGTTAAAGTCAGAACGGGTTTTTTAAAAAAGGAGTTGTTTTGGTTTGGGTTGGAAAAGGTTAGTGTCGGAACGGGGTTTTTTTTTCAACGATGATAACGGCGGAAACATTTTTGTTTTTTCTTTATATTTTAAGTTATGATTTATTTATTTATTTTTGAATTTTTTCTTGAGGGGTTTTTCTTTTAAGATCAAAAACCCCCTAAAAAAATTCAAAAAATTAATAAAAAAAATCAAACTCAAAATATAAACAAAAAAAAAAGTAAAAAATAAAATAAAATATTTTATCCGTTGTCCTCGTTTCAAAAAAAAAAACGCGAGAAATTAGCTGAAACTGAAAAAATCGACGAAAACGAAACCAAAACTGAACTGAACCCATCCCGTACGAAAACTCATGTCGGCTCGAACCTGTTCCGAGCCAAAACCTAAACCGAACTCATTGCAATCCAAAACCCGTTTTATGCCGAAACCTATCCGACCTGAATCGGCCACATTTTCTAAGAACACGAACCGACATTGACCTATTTATTTAAATTTATAAACCCATTTTAACCCAAAAATAACAAGATGGAATTTCAAGTGGCCCATTTTAACCCTTTTAGTTAAAATAGATGACCCAAATCAGCCCATACAATTTTTAAATCAACCTAAATTGACCGTACTTGTATGAGATACATGTGTATTTCACAAGCTACAGATATCTTTTTTCAATAATAAAAAAATTATAATAATTAAAAAATGAAAAATAATATTAATTAGAAAACATTGATTTAAGAAAAAGGATGTAAAATAATGACATGACATGTCATATCGATATGAAACCCCAATTAACCGAAAACACCATGCCTGCAGTTGTCTAACTTGCCTCAAGGAAATTGAAGTAATCTACTAAAAAAAATACCAAATAGTTTTAAGCTATTCCACAAAACACAATTTTAAAAGAACATATACTAGGATTATACAAGTCAACCGGTTAACTCGCCGTGGTAAGGGTGTTCTTCGGGTTATTTATTCGGGTTTTGGGCTGTTTGGGTCGGGTTGTTCGGGATTGAGCTCAAAACAAATCGACCCAAGAACCGACCCAAATAAGCTCGGTTTGTTTGGGTTTCGGGTTATACGGGTTGGGTTTTGGGTTTAACAAATTAAAAAAAAAATCCATCTTTAACAATATCATAAATTAAGAAACCATATTCCAAGCCATTATAAAACCATAATATACAACCATATTTTCAACAATATCACATATTATTTAGGAAAACATGAAATTTATCATATAAGAATGCATTAGACGGGATGGTGTGTTGTAGCCTATGGATTAATACTTGTGTAGATTGAAGAAACATGCTCAATAAATATTGGTTTAAATACTATACTATTTAAGTTTTTGAATTGAAGGTACATTCTCCGCATGCTTTATGGTCATTAATACATTGGCATGTGATAGATCCAATATTAATTGGAGTCTTGAGAACAACCGAACAAGAATACATAAGGTCACTGTGCTACTTCACCGCTAAACTACCCTATAAAACTAGGGATACATGCATCGATGTGTTATACTTCGGATTATTCGGGTCAACCCGAATCTGGGTATTTCAACCCAAATACCGACCCGAATATTTTATCTCGGGTTCGGGTTAGAAGTTTAATCGATCCAGGTGAATTCGGGTTGGGTTATTTGGGTCTCGGGTCGCTTCGGTTCAGGTTTGTTATTCGGATACGGTTAAAAAACACAGCCCTACGCCGTGGTGACATGAACAATAGCCCGTTTAGCCACACATGTTTGTAGGTTCGACTCAACTACTTCAAACCCGTTTGAGATATTACTTCAGAATTAAGCAATCTTAAATATGCCTTAAATTCATAACTATATTTTGCTCCATTAAATAACTAGCAATTTTTATAACGAAACAAAAAAAAAGGGGGGGTCTATTCGATACAACTTATTTTTCAAAACGCAACTGAATCAGCCAAAAAAATAAATTATAATAAATACCTTAGTAATTCCCAATATATTACTCATATCTCATACTGAAAACATAATAACACAAAAAGATATATGATACTTGAAAAAATTACCAAAAACTCATTGAGTGTTCAAAGCCATGAACAAGTTCTGTTTTCTCGCATTCTCCGGAATCAACCGCTGAACAGTCTCGGGTGGGATGCCCGCAAGCTCTGCAACGCAAAAAATCAAAATCGAAGATGATTAACAAGAGGCGGAATTCGACAGGTCAAAAGAGTCAACATGTAAGCCTATATTTATTTTTTTAATGCAAACAGTTAGGTTCACAGTTTGAAAGACCAAGTTTAACGGATAAGTTCATGGTTTGGAATCAGCTTGCTATGTTTTCAATTATTTAACCTTTTATTCCACTTTTAGAATATGAAGTTATGTACTAACTGCCAATATTCTTATATAAACCCATATTAATATTTAGTTTTTAAATTCTTTAAAAACCATCGGTTCAAACCGTACTAACTGCCAAACAAAATTTCAAACACAATAATACTAACGATTTTAAATTCTAGAAAAAATGGTTCAAACCATCCTAACCACCAATCATTAATGCTGAATTTCAAATCATAAACTTTTAGTTCTAATACTCTTAATAAAGCTTAGTTGGTAATAAAAAATGTTCATCAAAATATTACTGTCCATTTTCACTTAATTATGCAAATCAAATTACAGTCAAAAAGTCAAATGTACACCTATAGCAGTATCAACTTACCTTGCGGTTTAAAATTAAAAAGTGGAGGAAGCGGGCGACCATTAAGAAGATGGGTACTCGGATCTCTTAATTCATCAAAGAACGGATGCACACAAGCTTCTAACTGCAAAATTCACAATTGTTTTTTAAATCACTACTTAGCCACCGCCCCTAATTTTTTTTTATTTTTGTAATTAACAGAACTGCATTTTTTAGAGCGAATTACATGAACGGTCACTTTGGTTCAAATTTTGGATTCCGTCAGTCCCCGCCAACTTACTTCATCAACGACTTTGGCCCAAAAAGTCAATTGGGATAATTTTTATTAGTTAGTTTACAGGCATTTAGTCATTTCATATTTAGCAATTTAAACGAAAAATGAAATGACTGAAATGCCCCTGAACTAACTGATAAGAACCTAGTTAACTTTTTGGATTAGGGATGAAAGAGAAAAAGGTTGGTGGTGACTAAATCCGTATTTAAAGTGCGAAATCCAAAGTTTAGACCAAACTACAAGAACCATCCCTTAAAACTTTATAATTTACACACTTGGTCCCCACCAACTTTTTACTCCTTCAACTTAGTCTAAAAAGTAAACTAGGCTAATTTTATCAATTACTTTTATGGGCATTTTAGTCATTTCATAATAAACTAATTAAAAAAGTTGAAATGACTACAACGCCCTTAAACAAATCGATAAAACTAACCTAGTTAACTTTATGGAACATGGAAGAAAGACAAAAAAAGGTTGGTTGGGACTAAATCCGTGACTTCAAAAATTCATCTCAAAATCCAATATTTTGACCAAACCACATGACTCCTGCGTCTGCGTGTAATTTAAAATGCAAAAACTAACATTAATGGTCCCTGTGATTTGATTCAAATTTGGATTTCGTCCCTGAATATTCAAAGTTACAAATTAGTCCCCACCAACCAATCTCTCATTAACCCATGTTACAAAATGTTAACTGGGTAGATTTTATCAGTTAGTTTAGGGGCGTTTACAGATTTAGTAACCAATATATCTTACATCCCTCCATAGTTATCAAATGCGATAAGCGCATAGGCCTCGCCGAGGCCTACACGCAAGGCAACAAAGCGAGGGCCCGAGATAAAGAAATGCTCACTTAATAAAAAGCCTGTTTTGACGTTTCTGGTTAAAAAAACCACCCGTTTCAACCTTTTAAAAAACATAATTGTTGCTAACCATCATTAATAATGTAAGATATATAGTAAGTGTTACTAACCTATTGTTTCAAGAAACAACAATGTTGTAAAAGTAGGTTTACAAAGCCGAGTACTCGCTACAAGGTATGTCGCTGAGGCGAGTTTCTTTAACTCCGCTAGTTACTAAAAATCGATCAAATGTGGTCAAACGCAGCCAGAATCGCATCTTATTGGTGAACTTGGGCCGATTTTGACTCAAAAAAATAAAACATAATTCATATTTCAATAATATTAAAGAACAAATATTATTTTTTAATTAATGATTAGTATTTTTTTAGAATATTTTATTATTTAAAAATGTAATTCTCTTATTTATGTTGATATTCCCCTATTTTGTTATAAATATTAGTAAACTTATGGTATTTGACATATATATAATATCAAAAAACTAATTTTCTTTATATTTACCATGTCCGAATACTATCTGAGTACTCCCCGAGTACTCCGAGTACACCCAACTCCCCAGTCGGCCGCCTAGGGTCCGCCTAGCGACTTTTGCAACCATGAGAAACAGTGAGTAAAAAATGAAAAAACTAAAGTGTTGCTGCCGTGACGTAGAAAAAATCAACAGTATACTGGGGACCAAACTTGTAATATGATCAAACCACAGGGACCTTTCTCATTTTAATTTTTATTTAGTTTAGATATGCTAATTGGAACTTACAGCAGTGCATCTTAAATTGGGTGAATACTGGAAAAACCTACAAACTAAGTCCACGGCTTCGGGAGGTAAACGTTTTTGAAAGACCTGAAAAATTAAATCAAGTGAGAATTAGTTTCTCACATTATTAATTATGATAACTTGAACTACGAAAATAGAAAGCATACTTTATGCCATGGATGAGGCTTTATTTGTGGAAATCTGAATTCAGTATAGTTTGGATTCATGCACTTTATCTCTTCGCGCGTAGGTGTTCCTAAAACCTGTTTAATAACGTTGACTTGATCAAAAGTAGACGTTTTGGCTTTGATTATCCAATCGACTAAGCACATCCAAACACTATTTTTTAATAGCTTATTACAACTGTTGGTCTGGTTATGATAATTTAAAATTACATAATCACCTTCAAAGCACGCGTCCAAACAACACGGATGGTCCCTATAGTTTGGTTGAAATTCTGGATTTTGTCCCTGTGGTTTAAAAATCACGGATTTTGTCCCCAATCAACTAGTTTGAAAAAATAATAATTATTGTACTAATAATAATTATACTAATAGTATTAATAATTAGAATAATATAACACTAAACAATAGGGGTTATACTGTAATTATTAAAATAGTAAACGGTCAACGTGTAACTTTTAAAACGGGCAAAATAGTAATCTTACCTGACCCATGAACCATTTATGAAAGAAGAAAAAGAATCATTGTATGATGAAAATAGAATAACCACCCCTTTTTTTGTGTTGTTTATTTGTATTTTTAATAGAATAGATCGATAGGATAAGGTTTTTGTTGATAACTCTAAAACCGGCCTATAAAGCAATTTGAGAATACTTATGATATGGAATCATAGATTAAATAGAATCAAGATCTAAAGATATCCATTAACCATAAAATATAGACCCTTTGCTCAGGGACCAGATCCATAAATTTTAAAGATATCCATGATGGGAACTATCCATAATTTTTAAACCATTATGAGGACTAAATAGAATCATGATCGAAATCATAGTCTAAAGATATCCATTATGGGGGACTAAATCAATAATTTTTAAACCACAAGGACCATCGATGTAATTTAATCTTTTATTTATAACGTTAAAGACAAATAATTCAAATTTGATCCTAAATTTACTTAATTACCTTTCCAAATAGTTGATACAACTTGCTCGGTAGCCTCTTAATGGTCATTAAGAGGATTCATAGCCTCTTAATGGTTAAGTGGTAACCTAAAGTCTAGCCTCTTAACCATTCAGACTTAGGGCTACCTCTTAACCATTAAGAGGCTATGAACCATTAAGAGGTAGCCTCTTAATGAGACCATTAAGAGACTACCGAACAGCATACTTTAACAATTATAAATAAATAGTTGCAAACCTTGAAAACATATTCAATAGGATACTCATTTAAAAAACCTAATAAAATTATTTTAATTATATATTATTTTGTATGAATAGTATTTACATCTGTGTTGAAGTGTTGAACATTTTAAAAATAAAATTACCTTAATGATCTCCACTAGTTGATTAACACCACTTTCTCCAGGAAACAATGGCTGCAAATGAATCAATTAACAGAATAACGAATATAAGCTGTAGCTTTAGTTAAAAATGAAGAAATTATAAAGCTAAACTACCTGTCCAAGCTAAAAATGAAGAAATTATAAGCAAGTGCTCTGCATATCTACATACAATATATAAAATAATTCAGCCATAACACAACCAGTTGACCAAATATCTATAGCCGTTGTATATTCAGTGGCACCAAATATAAGCTCTGGAGCGCGATAATATCTTGAACAAATGTAGGAAATATTTGGTTCTCCTTTTATCTGGAAAAGAAATTGGACATTTGAATAAAAAGTAAGTAATAAATTGGAACTAATATTAGCGAGTTTATGTTTATATGACTTACCAGAACTTTGGCACTTCCAAAGTCACATATTTTTAGCTGATTTGTGTGTGGATTCACCTTAAAAGTACACAAACAAAAAACATGTTTTGTAAGTGAATTTCGAGCTTGACTAAGCAGGAGCTCAACTCGTTTAACTTACGAGAGCTCGAGCCGGCTTCTGAGTAGTTTTTTAAGCCCGAGCTCGACGCGTTTATTATTTATTAATTAATTTAAATACATTTTTAATTATTTGTTATGATTTTTTAATTATATCTTTTATGTATAACGTAATATATATTATTTAGTTTTTATCATCATTTTATATACAACAATAACTATTATATGAATATACTTATATACATTTAGTATATTAAATAAACATTTTAAGATTAATAGGCTCGTTTAGGCTCGCAAGTTAGCTCGACCTAACTAAGTATAGCTCGGGCTTGTTTATTAAACAGCAAGCTAGCTCGACCTAACTAAGCATAGCTCGGGCTCGTTATTAAACAGCCTTATTTTTAGGCCCAAGCTCAAACTCCGGCTCGACTCAATTCAAGCTTTTAACGAACCAATCGCAAGACTTGATGTCGAATATCTTACTAGCAAATTATGAGGCTTGATGTCGCGGTGACAAATACCAATGCAGTTATGAATATAAGCAAGTGCTCTGCATATCTACATACAATATATAAAATAATCGGTTTGCTAAAATTGTAAGTTCATAAGATGGTAACTCTTTAAAAAACAGGTAAAAGATCAAAAACAAAAACTTAAAAAGTCACGTGCCTGATAAGTATACAACTTGACATAAATTAAAGGCATGCGTTGGTTCATCCTCGTATAATGGCGAGCACTGCGGCTAACCGTTTCAGGAACAAAATCAAGAACAAGATTAAGATAAAGCTCTTCTTTATCAGTTGTTGAGAAAAAATAATGTTTCAAAGACACAACATTAGGATGATCCAACATTTGCATAATTTGTAATTCCCTGTTTTTATAACGTTTGTCTTGTAGCACTTTCTTTATAGCCACAATCTCCCCTGTTTCTCTGCATTTAGCCTGCATCAAAAACACAAAAAAATATTAACTATAAACAAAATTAAATTAAAATTTTTAACCGTTAGCTCGACTTACTTGAAAAACGACTCCAAAAGAACCCGTTCCGATCACATGTTCAGCTATGTAACTAACCGTCTGTAATAAACCAAATTGTTAAAATATTAAATATAACATAGGACAAAACGAGAGGGCGTTTATGGAATTAAAACTTTTTACAAAATTATTACTTCTAACCTGTTTAGACTGACCATTATGACCACCAATTGTTGTTCTTATCACATGCCCTGCTTCAGTACCCACACCGTGTACTATTTCCTGCTCACTATCCTGAAACAACATTAATTTTATGTCATTTAGAGTGTCCATTCAGAAAATTTATCAAATAATCATTTTCCAATGAAATAAAACTTCCACAAGGCTGGTTTTATAAAGTTATTTATATCTCCGACAGATTTTTATCACCACATACCTAAATTGTAGACAAAAATAACCTCTATATATGTAACACCCCAACCCGGAACAGGCTAACGTGTTACTATTACAGATATCAAATCAACGCCACAATCCAAAATACAACAAAAATTAATGCAACCTACGTCATATTATTAAACAAAATGAATTAACTTTTAGAAGCTTGAACTTCATTTTTTTATCTCTCATCACTAAATTCCCAGAATCCCGGATTACCTGAAAACAAAATAAGAAAAACAAAACAAGAAAACACGGCTGAGCCAAAAATTGCCCCGTAACGGAAAGAACAATAGTATAGGTAAGGACAGACGTAAGAGAATAAATATACGAACTTCAATTCAAACTCGAAACCAACCCTTTTTACCTAAACATATACTTAATAAAATTCGGATGTATGATCCGACACTTGGCCAGAACATGGTCAAACGCATGCGGAAATATATCAGAACTATAACAAAAACACCCAGAGCCAGAAACATATAACTTGTAGCATATAATGTGTGACGTGTAACATATAACGTGTAACATTTAACTGAACTATAATTAAATGCGAAACATAATCCGATACACGATCGGGACGTAATCTGAATATACTCAAATTTAACCAAATGCGTATACACATATCAAAACGGACCAGAAATATAGCGAAACAAAATATAATTACTAAAATACACGACGATGATGTTAAAATAAATAGGTCGTGTAATACGGAAGCACCCAGAGCCTAAACAGAGGGGTACACAGCTAGCTAGTCCATGCACCAAGGAGACGGTGTGGGTGGCGTGCACACATTGTTCCATCTCAAACAGAAGTCAGGAGTCAGGAGTCAGAAGTCGGAGCTAAGATCGATCTATACGCCTCTAAGTGGCCAAGGTACTACATGAGTACTTTCAGAGACGCCGTGAACTTTGATTACGCACTGTCACGATAAGTGCCATGTCAGGAGTCAGGAGTCAGGAGTCGGAGCTAAGATCGATCTATACGCCCCTAAGTGGCCCTAATACTTCAAAAGTACTAGTTAGAGACGCCGTGAACTTTAATTACGCACTGTCACGACAAGTGCCTTCCCGTTGACGCCCAAACGACAAGTCAGAAAATGCTCGGGTAACAGAGTACTAAAACTAAAAACATATAACTAAAATATATTATATAAAATAACTGAACTCAAAATATAACCGACGCGTAACGAAAATCCGTGCTACAAAGTAACGGAATAGATTCAATACTATTAGTAAACGAGAACAAAAGCCGCACTACGAAGTAACGGAATATAATTAATACTATTAGAGAAAGAAACCAGAAACCGTACTACGAAGTAACAAGAAACAGCATCCGTACCACTACGAGAACGATGAAAACAATATAAAGCTAAAAGAAGAAAAACACGGAATCCGTACTACGAAGGAACAAAATATAATACTATGAGTAACAAAAACGGAAACCGTACTACCAAGTAACAGAATATAATTAATACTAAGAGTAACAAAAACAGAAACCGTACTACCAAGTAACAGAATATAATTAATACTAAGAGTAACAAAAACAGAAACCGTACTACCAAGTAACAGAATATAATTAATACTAAGAGTAACAAAAACAGAAACCGTACTACCAAGTAACAGAATATAATTAATACTAAGAGTAACAAAAACAGAAACCGTACCTTATAAACGAGTAGCAATAATCGTAAAATGACTTAAGCTTGATTAAACGTCAAGAGAACCTACAATTATTGTACTAATATTAAATCAATTTTCTTTAGAGTTCGTTTCGTTTCTGTATTCATGCACAATTTATTTAGTTATTTAATTGGTGATACGTTCGTTGTATATATATAGATATTTTAATAATATATCTTGAATCAGTTTACTATTATTATTACTATGTTACAAGGTTTAACCGGTATTCATCTGATAGCTATGAGGCTGTTAGATTTAAAACTCCATTTATGCATTCATACGACAAAACACCAACTAATACTTCAATTTCTCACAAGTGTTGTATGCTATTTTAACATGGATTTAACAGATTATCAATTTTTATAAATCTCATTCACCTTGGGTTTTGATATAAAAAAAACTACCAACCTTTTTAAAAGGTTTTATAACAGTTGTTAGGAAAACGATTTAGTATATAAAATATAGCAATTAAAACATGTGTAACTATAAGTGAATTTATGATGTAATAGAGACTTTGAACCCATGGTGTCTTTGGGTCTGGTAAGGCAACAGAGCCTTCCCAACATGTTTGTCAAAATCACTTTTGGTTTGGTTTTTTGCAAAACGAGTGACCTTCACATAATTTAAACTCAAACCTCGTTCTTCTCTCTTTTATTATTATTATTATTATTATTATTATTATTACTACAGATTACCCATGGACTATGTTAACCCAGCCCTTTCGTTCAAATCAATAAAAACAAACAGATAACATTAGCTCGATATTGTATATGAGTGTTACCTTAGATCGTAGCTACAACGACGTAGGCGGTTTTTGACTTTCGGCAACAACAGGTTGCCGCGGTGGTGAAGACCTCACGTGTACGAGCAGGGAGCGGAAGTTAGCGTTGGTTGTCTGGCTACCACCGGCGACGGCGAGAACCCGTGTAGCGGTGGCTGTGATGTCAGCGGTTTCTCCGGCTAGTTGCAGGGCGGCGACGGCGGTGTATACGGCAGAGAGAAAAGGCTAAGATTTAAGGTTTTTGGATCAATGAAAATCGTTGGAATGTTATCGTATATATATATTAAACGAGTTTGAAACAAAATCAAATCCTGATATAATCGTATCGTTTGTTGTTCACGTTTTCACCTGAAAGAATACGTAAGTGTGTATGCTTCAATTTGTGTTTTAGGAATTGTTAAAACTGGTCCTTGAACTTATCTCAACTAATTCAAACATTTACAATTTAACCCATTGTGTTTAACCATCTTGAACATCTTATTATTATTTGATATTAAATATAGCATTATTATGTAACTCATGATTTTTCGTTTATTAACAGTTTATCGGTTTATCAATTTTCTAACAATCGACATTTATTATTTTATTGTTTCGAATTTTAGTATATTACAATATACGATTTAATATATAAATAACATATATATATGACTTAATATGTAAATAACCAATAAATATATAAATTAAATACGGTGGTTGTTTTACATTTTTTGTTTCTAATATTTATTTATCTTTTGGATTTTAATTTTATTTATTGGAAGGAAGTTAATAATATACTTGGGGTTTGATGATGAAAGGGTTTCACAAATAAATGAGATCTTATAACCCGTTTAAAAGCTATCTGGGTTTGGTGAGACCCATGATCAACTTATTTTTTTTACTATAAAATTGTTTCTTAATTATAAAAAATATCTTTTTTTTAAATTGGATATTAATTTTTAGTATATCCCTATTTTATAGGATTTTCATATCACATATTTGGTAAGATTAATTTTTAATTTAATGAAATGTTATAACACGTTTAAGGGCTATATGGTTTTGGTGAGACCCGTACCCGTGAATTCGGATCAAATGCATGAGAAGTCTCCATTTACAAATAAAGCAATCTGGTGGCTTGAGATGAGGCGGGGAGCAACCAGAAAGCTTTTAAAGGTTTCGTTTATATATATTTAAGGTTAAATATATGAAATAACCTCTATATACGATTTAATATATAAATAACCTTTATATACGACATATATAACCTCTGTATACGATTAATACCGGCATACCCTCTATACGACTTAATATATGAATAACCTCTATATACGATTCAATATATGAATAACCTTTATATTTAAAATACGAATAACCTCTATATACGATTTAATATATGAATAACCTCTGTATACGATTTTAATATGTGAACATTCTCTGCATATGATTTTATATATAAACAGACTCTATATACAACTTAATGTATAAATAATCCGTGCATACAACTTAATATATAAATAACCTCCACATAAGATTTAATATATCAATATAATATAAATAACCTTTGTATACAATAAAATAAAAAGAACCTCTATATACAACTTAATATGCAAATAACCTCTATATACTATGTAGGGAAAAGTTAAAATATAAAGGGAGACAAAAATGGGAAGGGTGAGAAGTCTTTGTGGCCACACAAAAAACCATTTAAAAAAATTTCCAAAAAGTTAATAAAAAAATCATATTTCAAAATATAAAAAAAAACAAAAATGTTTCTCTCATCATTCTCGTTCCAAAAAAAAAAAAACAATGTAGAGACAAAAGACACAATGACGAAAATGAACAAAAGACACAATTATAACTAAAAAAATAAATCGCAAAATATAACACAATGCTGAACAAAATATAACACAATGTTGACTAATATAACACAATATCAGGAAAAAAAGACACAATGTCAAGAAAAATAAACACAATCAATGACGAAAATAAACACAAAACACAATTAAAAACAAAAAGACACAATGGTCTTTTTCACTTAACATTGTGTCTTTTTCGAGTTTTTTTTTTTTTTAAGAATGAGGAAGACGGTGGAAACAATTTTGTGTTTTTAACTTTTTTTGTTTTTTTATTAAATTTTGAGTTATGATTTATTATTTATTTAATTTTAATTTTTTTAAGGGTTTTTTTGTGTGGCTATAAATCCTTCTCATTTTTGTCTGCCTTTGTAGAATAACTTAGACCCATACTATGTAATATATAAATAGCCTGCACATGCGACTTACTATATAAATAGCCTCTCTGTACAACAAAATTTCTACTAAATCAAGTAAAATTAATAAACTTACACTAACTCGGTCATCGTCATGATCCACTTTGTCTCTAAGTCTCATCTCAAGCATCTCCCGACCCAACCAATCAACCGAACTAGATGACTCATCAAACCCACCTGCAGTTCTCGAACTGCCGACCCCACCGTGCCCTAGACTGGCTGCAGCCATCTTACACCGGGAACGAACCAGCTAACAAAGGTTGCACTGAGTCCACATACACTTGTACAACTAGAATCTGTATTCTATTCATGGTAAATGAATGATCACACAAAAACAAGATTCAAAATAATCCTACACTCTATAGAATCCGCATAATTCGTTATCATTCAGATAAGAGTGCAAGCGAGCCAAGCTACTCGAGCTCGGATTGATAAAAACCTCGAAACGAGCCGAGCTTTTTCAAGGCCGAGCCTTGAATAAAGCTTGTTTGGTTATCAAGCCAGAGCTCCAGTCTTGCATAGCAAGCTCGTTTAGGCTCGTCGAGCCTTTAACTAGCCATCGTTTTTCTTAAGTTTTACCTATTTTGGACTTCTATGGATTAACTTTAAACTGGTTATAAAAATCCTATATCAAAATCCAAATTCGTAATTCAGTAATTCAGATATGGTTCGGAACCGCACGGAAATCCGAATTCACAATTGGGATCGGTTTTATTGGTTACAGATACGATTCTGTTATCATACTTTTACGGGATTTTTTCTGCACATCCTAGCGTCAGCTTAAGCCGAGCTTAGACTCGTTGAAGATTTTTATCAAAATGTATAGACGAAGGATAAGGGTATTTAAATTAATTATTAATTAATTAAACAATAAACAAGCGAAACCCAAGCCGTAAAAAACAACTCACAAGCCGAGGTTTTTCAAGCTCCAGGCGGGCCCAAACCTCAAAGAAAACTCGTTTAGTTATCGAGCCCGAACTCTAGTTTAGGGTCGTCGAGCCTTAACAAGCATTGGTTTTCGGGTTTTCTCACAACCCATAAAGTATATATAAATAACTAAAAATATATAAATGTTAATTAATAAATAGCAAGCCGAGCCTAAGGTTAAAAAAAGGAAAAACAAGAATAGGAGGTCGAGAGTAGCAGAATACACCAACCAACCAGTTGAGTGAGATCTAAGTAAAGTAAAAATCTCCCGAAATAAAGAAACATTGCAGACCTCAGTAGTGAATATATAGGTTGCGTTGGTAACAACAAAACAATTTCGGCATTTCGTAATCAATCAACTGACAGACGATCTGATTGGGTTATTTGGGTTATAGTTAACTGAGAATAATAATAATAATAATAATAATAATAATAATAATAATATGAGCAACGGAGGGGTGTTTTGTTTTGTTTTGTTTTGTTTTTGGGATACTACTAAACACAAGACACTGATGATAGTGTTCGGTTAAAGGGAGAGAGAAAGAAAGATGATGAAAGTTGGTGACTGACAGAACAACTTTCTTTCCTTTGATTTTTTCTCGGATTTTCTAGGAAACCGCCCGGCCTATACGCCGTCTACCGGCCGGTGTTTCTAGAAAATCCAACCAATTTTGTCTTATTATGTTTTTTTTATATTTTTTTTCTTTGTTATTTTGTTATTATTATTATTATATATTAATAATAATAATATATAATTAATTATTTATTTATTATTTAATATCCTTTCGGTGAAAAACAGTTAACACATATATATACCAAAAATCAGTGTTAAATCTGTACAAATAAAAGAACATACGACAACTAAAACATAAAATTTACGTGAAGTTCCCCATGTCCATGCCCATGTCGTCGTCGTGACCCACGAGCCCCCCGAACGCGTCGCCAACGTCCGCGTCGTCCTCTCCCCTGCGCCTCGGCCCCGAACCGTCAGGGGCATCCACGTCGTCGCCCCGTCCGCGTCTCACGCCAGACGTGCTCGCCTCGTGGTCAAAACTGAGGGGTGGTGGCGGTGGCACGGTGTACTGCTGTCCAGACAGCTCAGCTACCCGACTGGCAACAAGCCAGTCGATCTGGCGCGACATCTGGCTCATCCGCCAGTCAATCTGACGCGACATCCGCCTCATCTCCAACTCTAGGGCCTCCAACCTAGCGTCGGTGGCGGGACCCAGACGCACCGCGCGATATGTGCGTGGAACGTGCTGCGTCGGCCCCTAACAACAAAACGACAGAAATACGTTTAATACGAAGTCGAATTAAAAGAAACGATAAAACGATAATATATTAAAACGTACCTGAGATGCGCCCGGATCCTCACGTCCGGCACCACCGTCGTCTGAATCCCCGCCGGCCCCTTCCCCCACGTCGACAGGCTCATGGACAAGCTCCACCTCCGGTGCCGCGATAGGTGGAGGCTCGACTAAAGGCACCGGGACGTAAGGCGCACGTGCCCCCGCCCCCGCCACCAGTCGGTCCCGCGGCCCGTGGGGCCCGGGGAACGAACGCACAATGTGCATGCCGCCGCAACGCTAGCGGTCCAGCGGGCAGGGAGGGGTCGGAGTGATACGCAGGCCGTCCACAAGGTCTCCATGGCCCAGAGATATCGCAAGCTGGGTGACGTACCCGCCACCCATCAAGGACCCTCGTCCCTGCCTGAACTGGTAAGCGACAAAATAGTCTGCAAACCCCCTAGCGAGGTTGCAGTGCCTGTGAGTCAGCAGACACCTCAAAAAAAACAGGTCGCGTAGGCTGCAGTGATCCACGCCCTGATTGCGACCCGCAATGGACATCGCAATCAGCCTGTGAAGGTACCTGTGTAATATAAGATAATATAATTTATTAACAATAATAATAATTATATTATATTATATTATATATTACGTTATACTAAACAATAGAATACATTTTAAGAACGTACATGTGCAGCGGGTCCCTAATAGACGAGACCTTGGAATTGGTGACCAATATCTTATCCCCGAAGTCGTGATCGCTGATGGCCCGCCACCATACCCGCAGCTCGTCCTCCGGCATCTGGTGGATGCTCTCCGTGTATATCGGGCTGCGTACCTCCTGCGCGGTGTATAAGCCCAGAGCAACCGCGAACTCCTCCATCAAGAGATGGACGTCATGCCCGAACATGCGGAAGTAAACCTCCGACTGTGTCGTATCGGCGCCTGGCACCCTCATCTCAATCTCTGGCGTACCAGGCGCGCGGGGCCTGCAATAATATAATATAATATAATATAATATAATATAATATAATATAATATAATATAATCTAAATAATAAATATAATATAATATATTAAAAACATAACAATGTGGAGTAAATTACGTAACGCGTATCATGAAGTAAACCTCCAGTGCCAGCTCTCGGTGAGCTGATAGTGGCATACTGAAGCATCGGCTCTAGGGCGTATCCTGTCCAATGTACTCAGCCGGCCGCTAGTGCGAGTCACAGGACTCCAAGAACGGCCAGGATATAATCGTGCTGGGAAACGGGTCCATCTGGCGTAGGCGAATGTATCGTGTGTGGTCGGGAGTACCCTTATCAAACTGCAGATGAGGGTAGGTGAGCAACACGTCATTGCCCTCGGGGGTTCCGCGGCCCCGCCCCTGGCCCTGCCCGAGCTGCTCGAGTTCGTGCTCAATCTCATCGTCCACAAACTATAATAATAACAAATAATAATAATTAAAACAATAACAATTACAATAATAACAATAAATACTAATAATAAATATTATTAATAATATTTATAACAAATAATAATTATTATAATAATAATTATTATATTAAAAATATTAATAATAACAATAAATACTAATAATAAATATTATTAATAATATTTATAACAAATAATAATTATTTTAATAATAATAATTATAATAAAAATATTAATAATAACAATAAATACTAATAATAAATATTATTAATAATATTTATAACAAATAATAATAATAATTATAATAAAAATATTAATAATAATAATAATAAATACTAATAATAAATATTTATAATAATATTAATAATAATATTTATAATAATATTAATATTAATAATAATAATATTATTATTAATAATAAAAATAACAGAAAAAAAATTATATCAGACGTCGCGTATAGGGCTATACGCTGCGTCTAATAGTCCATGTAAATCGACGGCCGGACTCCGGCCATTTTACGGCCGGACTCCGGCCGACAGTTTTATCCATCCAAACAACATAATCAACATCATCACATCATCAACAACACATCTTCATCATCATGTTAACCTAATCATCATCACTAATATAATATTAAAAAATTACCTCCATATCGTGTCGGTGTCGGGTGAAATCTCGTCGGCTTGTTTGGTATTCCGGTCGGTGTCCGTCCGATATAGGCTCGTGTATGGATGCTCGGTTGATCAAGATAGTTGATGGTTTAGATCTATAGTGTGCTAAAAAAACCGTATAATGCCATGCTTAGATTATGTGTTTTATTTTAGCCATGGCATGTCCTATTTTATTCCTACAAAACTATTAATTCTTATTTAAACTCTTCTCTTAGTCTCATACCAAAAACATACGTAGATTTAAAGGTAAAATTAGAGGGTATGTGAGTTATACGTTCTAGGACAAAGGAAAATATAATATTTTATTTATTTACCAGGCAAAGGCAAGCTTAAAGGATTACTTATAAATCAAGATCGAGATCAAGATGTAGAGCTTGAAACAAGTTAAGTTTTGAGTCCTCTTAAGTAAAACGAGTTGAGCTCAAGTTTTTAAATCTCAAGTTAAATATAGCTCGTTCTCAACTTGACTAGTTTACTCGCTAAACAGGACCACCAAGAACTTGAAAACGAAGGAAGCCTAACTATATTATCTAATATCTACCATGGAGATCATTCATATGATGTGCATAGCACTAGGCATGTTCAAAACGGTTTGGGACTAGGAACCGGAACCGGTTCCTAACCGGTTCCTATATTCAAAACCCCCTTTTAAACCGGTTCCAGGCTCGAACCGGTTAGGGAACAGAACCGGTTCTCCCACCCTCGGACCCCTAACCTATCTAACCGGTTCTTACCGGTTCCTAACCCGGTTCCTGTACCGTAACCGGTTCCAACCGGTTACAGTGTAAAAAAAATTTTTTTTTTTCGTTTTTCGTTTGCGATTTGGATTCTAAACTACGATTCGTATTTGTATAACATGAAAAATAAAAAAAACAATTAACATAAAAATAAACAATTAACTGATGAAGAAAAGACAACTACTGAAGATGTTTGCCACTGAAGACAACTACTGAAGGTTGCCACTGAAGACAACTACTGAAGGTTGCCACTGATGACAAGTTGACAACTACTGAAGGTTGCCACTAATGATAACTACTGAAGGTTGCCACTGATGACAACTACTGAAGGTTGCCACTGATCACAACTACTGAAGACTGCCACTGATGAGGAATACTCATCAGTGGGAAAGCTGCCACTGATGAGTATTCCTCAGCAGTGGGAACAGTCATCAGTTGAATCAGTGGGAAAGCTGCCACTGATGACAACTACTGAAGGTTGCCACTGATGAGGAATACTCATCAGTGGGAACATTAAACTTATAAATATAAAGTTGTGACATATTATTTCTAGAAAAGCCTTCTTGTACGTCGTAATTATTGAGCGGCGACTTCTTCCTCGGAATTACTTGTAGAAATGCCTTCTTGTTCGTCGTGCACTCGAACATCAAGTGGTGTTTCATCTTCGAGAGTGGTTACGTGTTGAATACGATCGATTGAGTCCAAGTGATCCTTTAAGCAAATGCACATCTCCACCGACTCCGAATTTAGTCTTGTTCTTCTCACCGATATTACCCTGCCACTAAGAGAAAAAGCGGATTCCGAAGCTACCGTAGAAGCTTGGACGGTTAGTAAATCACGGGCCATGGTGGCAAGAATCGGAAACTCGGTTTTCTTTACCTTCCACCAAGCCAAAACATCAAAAGTGCCATATTCCTCTTCGGATAAACCGGTAGAGTAATCATTTGCACTATACCTTCCTAGTTCGCTTGAAGGGGTGTTACCCCTTTGTTTTTTAGCCGTTACGTTGCGAACGGTGTTCATAAGGCTAATCATGGGATCTCGTACTCTAGTAGCACTTGAACTTGATGAAGACCCCCCCGGCATAGGCATGTGTATGTTTGACCCATATTTATTTAAATAAAAGTCATACATAAATTTAAAATTCAAGTTAAAATCATTTTTTGTCTCTGTTGAAAAGTTTGGGTCAACTTCATGCATATCTAAGGCTGAAAAAATTTCGTCTATCACACATTCAACCCCCGTAACATTTAACATTGGGTTTAAAGCGGCGGCGCAAGTAAAAACCGGTGGCAATTCAAGAAAGTATTTTTTTAATTTAAACTTCATTGGTAATATGATGTTTGAAAACATTGGACTTTTATTTTCAAATTCTTTAAGATTGTTAACGATTAAAAATAACTCCGAAAGAACCAAGGGACTTGTCGGATAACACGTTCCCGATAGTTTCGTAGTTGATGTTTTAAAAACTTCAAGAAAAGTCGATAAGTCATTGATAATTTCTCATTTCTCATTTGAAAAGGGGATTGCCAAATCATTCTCGGCAAGACTAGAATGAAACATTTGTAAAGTTTCTCTTTGTTTCAAAGCACTTTGAAACATTATGCAAGTGGAATTCCATCGATGAGGTACATCCCAATTAGCTCCCAAAGCTTTTCTTCCCGTATCTTTACAAAATTTTCTATATTCCATTTGTCTTTTTTACTTTTCTTAAAAACTTCATGTATCATTAGTCTAAAATCGTTTATAACCGATGTAACCTCATCTGAAGCAAGTCCGTCTTGCACGATTAAATTAATGATATGTGCAACACACCTTGAGTGAAAAAATACACCATTGCAAATCGGCGTATATTTTAATTTTAATTTATCAACCGCCGATGTATTATTCGACGCGTTATCAAATGCCATTGAAAATATTTTATTTTATAGTTTATAAGTTTTTATAACATAATCTAAAATTTCAAACAAATTATCTCCCGTATGTGGATAGTCAAAGAGTTCGAAAGCAATGGTGCGTTTCATCATTTCCCACGATGACGGGTCTACCCAATGAGCGGTGACACAAAGATAAGATTCGGGTAGACCATGTGGAGCCGACCAAACATCACTAGTTAAGTTTATTCCCGTATTTATATTTTCAAAATATGCAATTAGTACCTCTTTGGCATTCTTCCACAATTTTAAACAATAACGTTTAAGAGTATGACGACTTACGTGAGTGTATTGTGGTTGAAGCGTATCTCGAATCATGGCGGTTAAGCGAGGGTTGTCGAAGTGGCTAAACGGCAAAGCTTCTTGAATCACAAACTTCGCCATACGATCTTGAACTCGATCAATTTGGTATGTAAATATTCCGCCTTCACTATCCATTTGCATTTGTTGCGAATCGACGTTCTTTTTCAACGCCTTGCAATACGGTTTTTCGATGTGTTTCTTCAAATTTGAATTCGAAAGTGGGTTTAAATAAATCCCACAAAACTTGCACCGAGCCTTCAATGAATGGTCACTCAATTCAACCAAATCCCAATTGCACCAAATCTCTTGATTACGATTATGAGGTACAATACGAACGAAACTTGGTTCGGCGTTGGAACCTTGACCAACCGATGATTGTGAGGCAGCCATAACAACAAATATGAATATAGAAGAAGAGAAAACAAGAGATTAGAGAACTCAAAACGTTGTAATAGCGTTTTTTTGTATTTTTTTGCGTTCGGGTTTGCGTTTTGAGTGTTGTGATGAACCCATGACACCAAATACCTATTTATACTAGTAGTGGGGTGCTTGGGGGAGCCAAAAAAACGGCTATTTTTGACCCCAACGGTCAAAAAACGGCCAAAAAAACGATTTCCAACGGCTATATTCGATCCAACGGCTAGAACCGGTTAGGAACCGGTTCCGGATGGTTCGGTTCCAGAACCGGTTCCGGTTCGGTTCCGGTTCCTACCCGCCCCCACTCAGAAATGAAAGAACCGGTCACGGATCATCGGGTTGAATCAGATAGGGTCCGGTTCCTACAAAAAAACGGGTAGGAACCGGTTCGGGTCCGGTTCGGATCCACCGGTTCGGTTCCAGGAACCGGTTTCGTTGAACATCTCTACATAGCACTAATTAACATAAAGCTATGCTAAAGAAGATAAAACTTATCTCATCTTATCCATAATAATATTGGCGTAATTGATGTTAGTCAAATCATATCAAACAATTTAAAGAAAAAAAAACTTATACACAAGGTATCACCAAGATCATTTCCTTCCATATGTATGGTAAAACATAAAACTTTTTTGCCATTACATAATAACCATAAATCCTCATAAGCACGCACAGTATCATCTGTGTGCGCATATGCACAAGGCAAACATAACATTACCATTCAGACTTAATAAGTACATACAGCCGATCGCCTAAAAATCGTAAACAATCCACCCATATCAACAGCTCCACGGGCCACACTCCCGATTACAAGGGTGGATACTTTAGTTGGTATTATAATCAATCCTACGGTTTTTTTTAAGCCTTTTGGTTGTCTTGTAACTAGGGTAAAGTTTTTTTAACCACTGTCCATTGTAGGTCTCGGAACTATCATTTCCTTCTCCATTTCACCATGCTTAGTATCGATTGTGTTGTGATCAAAAAATGACTTTCCCGGTTGCGAGCAGGTTTATACTCCACTGCAAAAGAAAAAAAAATGAAAAGAAAAAAAAAATGCCTTCACTGCCGTGTCATATTGGTAACACTAGGGGTGTAATGAGCAAGCCAAGCAAGTGCGTGAGTAGTTTTCAAGCTCGAGCTTGGTTTGGACCAGTGGCGAAGCTCGGGCTACATATTTAATTTATTAAATAGCAAGCTACATATTTAATTTATTAAATAAAAATAATATAAACAGTAGGCCCGTGACCCTATGTAAAGCTTGAGCTTAAGCTCGTTCGTTTGAGCTCAATTCGAGTTTTTAAAGAGCCGATCCCCAAGTAACTCACAAGCGGGTTGACGCATTTACAGCCCCATCAAAAAGGCATGCAAGAAGACGAAACTAGTAAACAAAAACTAAAAATTGGCAGGTGAAATAAGATTGAGCATTTAAATTCTTTAGTGCATAGTTTGAAAGGTGGAAAAGTAGAAGGGTCAAAACAGGCCAATGTGCTGCCAATTGGGATGAACAGTAACAATTTTTCTTCAAATTTTTAATAAATGATTAGTGCCTTATATCATGATTACAAAAGTTTTAGTACGAGTAAATACATTTATAGTCCCTGTGGTTTCATCAAATTACTTATATCATCCCTAGGGCAAACTGTTCACTCATTACATCCTTGTTTTCACTGTTTGCTACTTTGCTTTAGTACCAGTCCCTCATTCTAGTAAAATGACCAAAATGCCCTTTTAATGTTTAACTCTTTAATCTTTGTTGAAGTTGACTTTTACAATATTAAATCATGTTTAATAATATTAATACACACACACACACACACACAACACAGTGGTTGTGGTGGTGCAATTGCTTTAAAACAGGTCTACGGAAAATGAAGGGGTCTGGGATTTGCTTTCCCTACATGTGTAGAAAGATAATTAAATATATATTTTACTTATAACTTTTCAAACATTAATAATATCTTAATAGCAACCAAAACAAAAAGTAAAAATAATAAGCAAGGGTTAGTTTGGTCATTTTACTTGGACAAGGGACTACAAATGAAAGTTTACAGCGAAAATAAGGACGAGATCTTTAAACAGTTATGCTTGAGGGATTATACGAGTACTTTTAACCAAACCATAGTGACTATTAGTATAATTTACGCTTTAAAAACAATTTAGTTTTTTAATGAAAAAAAATTAGAAGGCTATATTCAGTTAAAAACATTTTAGGCGACTTTAGGCCTATCTGACTTATTAAACCTATTTTGTTTATAAACAAGTAGTGTGCCAAATATTAAGAAAAAAAATTCAATTATTTCAACACTTATCTAACATCCTAAATAAAAATGATTTAGGAACTTTTAACTTTTAAGCATTATAATGTTCATTTTTAGACCACCTTTGGCCTGTTTGATTCATTTCCTTTTTAACTAACTTTCTATTAACTGTTTGGCCCATTAAATGTGTTACATGAATTAACCCATTCATAAATAATGAACTTTATTACTCTACTTCATTAGCATACAATTAGGGCTGCAAACGAACCGGAACGGGCCGAACAAGACCTTGTTCGTGTTCGCACATTAAGCTTTACTGAACATATACAAGCGCAAACGAACATAAACGAAAGGACATTAACGAACAGATACAAATGAACGCAAACAAACACATTACCAAACGTCCACGAACACAACTGAACGAATGGAGCCTATGTTTGTGTTCGTTCATTATATTAACTGGACGAAATTCATTGTTCATATTCGTTCATTTATTAAATGAACAAACGTAAACAAACATAAATGAACGCATTATCGAACGTCTGCAAACACAACTAAACGAACAGCTGTACATGTTCGTTCATTAACCTAAGCGAACGAATTTGTTTACGTTCATTCATTAATTAAACAAAAGCATGTAAACAAACATAAATGAACGCATACCGAACGCCGGTTCGTTTAGAGCCTCACATATAATAAAAGAAAAGCAAAAAATAGGATAGTGAGGTATAATTACCTGACTGAAACACCTAAGAACCAGAACTTGGCTTTTGAACCCACACCCGCTTCTGCATTGTGACCACACACAACTAAATTCAAATCCTGAATTTAAAAAATTCTAGAATTTTAAAATAAAAATAAAAAAATCTTAACAGAAGTTTGGTATGTTGGACCCACCTCATGTGAACCATAACCAGCACCACCTCTTTTCAAAACCTTCCCCTCATTAAAATTTGGCGATCCATCTGTATCCATATTATTATGTGCAGATGCCCGACGACCACCGTGTTTATAAGTGCCTACATTGATTGATATATTAACAAAATAAGTCTTCTATATTTAAAGAAATAAATATAGGTCACTAGTGCATCATTATTATGATACATTATGTTTCACATGTGAATATTACCATTATCAGAAGAGAAATGACCACTGCGAGTTCCGGTGGGTTTAAATTCAACACCATGTTCGTTTGACGCGACATACTTTGCGTCTCCACGAGTTCCTGTAATGAGAACCATGTAAAAGTTAAGAAGATAATTTAGGCTGGTCAAAGTTTACAGATTTACTCATTGTTCGGTCGTTTCAGGCTATGTAACTTCCCACAAGAATTTAGACCACCAAATGTGTAATAATCAATTAAGCATTAATTAACACCCAATTTTATGACCCACAAAGTTTCAAGCTCAGAATTCATTATCTGGGCCAACTTTTTCAGCCCAAAAATTTCAAACCCAAATGGTAAAACCAAAAACGCTCCAAACCCATCGTGAAAAACCAGAAACCAACAAAACCAGATTTTTGGTTTGGGTTTGGTTTGAGCCTGAAACAGACCCATGCACAACCCTAGAAGCAGGTCAAAAAAATTTGTCCAATGTGTATTATTAAGGTATAAATCCTTCTAGGGATGAGCAAATTCGGTACCGGTACCAATCACCGGTACCGAAATCGATACCGATTTGGTACCGTAGGTACCAAATCGGTACCAAAGTTTTAAGTTTCGGGACCCATACGGTACCAGTATTTCCCGAATTTTTACCTTCAATACCGGTACCGGACCGAATATTTCGGTACCGGTACCAAGAATTTATGATTTTCAGTACCGGTATGGTACCAATCTCATCTCAGCATCCTTCTACATCCTTTTATACAAAAGATTAGATTAGCACATAGTTATTAAATGCGATAGGCGCACTCAAGGAGCATAGGCCTCGTCTGGGGCCTAGGCGCAAGGCGCAAAAAAAGCGAGGGCCTGATAAAAAAAGCGCACTTAAAAAAAAAATAAAAATTATATTATGTATATGAAAAATAATATTATTCTTCAAATAAAATAAATAAAAGCTATTATATAACATTTAATATCATCTCACTAGCACCAAAAGTTCTAAAATAGTCCAGATTCAAATATAATTCCAAAACTTGAATAACAAAATGTTGAAGGTAGTTCCTTTTACCTCTCCTAGATCTAAGTTTCAATAACACTCCTTGTGTTTCTTTTTGCCTTCTCATGATCCTGTCCTAAACAATGCCAAAGCGCTCGCCTAGGAACTAGAAGCTCATTTATTGAGCATTGCCTGAAAAATGGGCCTAGGCGCAAAAAGCAAGGGTTTTTAATAACTATGGATTAACATTGTAGCAATATAGTGTTTATAATCATATTAATAGCATTTAATAATCTAAAATCAAAAAAGGTTACTTGTGTGTCAACTCTTACGATGTTATACAATTAAGCCACATCTAAAGTAAGGAACACAATTCAAGAGGCAAGAATTGTGCATTTTACTTGCTAAAAATATAAAGTATGCACTGCTAAAGTATGCACTACAAACTGCGAGAAAATAATAATATTTTATTTATATACCTTCTGCTGAATCTGGTGGCACTTCTTTATTATTATGATTATTATTATCTGGTAAACCATTTGAGTCCTTCAAAAGCGGGCCCCTCACTTTTCTATCCTGATTTACATTCTGATTCTGATCAGATTGATTGCGTTGTGTCTCCTGGTTAACAAGTATGCTTCTGATAATTCTTCCACTAGCCTCGTGTCTTTGATTTGTTCTAGCAGCAGGTTTAACAGAAGATGAGTTCTGCTGAGGTAGCAAGCTGGTGAGAACCTGCAAAACTAGAATGTGAGTGTGTCTCTCATTAATAAGAATTTAAAGGTTTGTTTAATTAACTTACATGAGGAATTTCCTTTTCTTTTCCCTTTAATAGAATCTTCTTCTTCCCGCTATCAGGGGTTGCAGAAGCACCTGCATGAATTGACAGTTATAACTACCTATGTGAACTGAATGAGTAAATAAAACAAAAGAATACCAATATTACCCTTTTCTTCATCCAATACTAAACTGACAGATTTATCAGAAACCTGACGATCATCTCGTTTAGCAAAACTTGACTTTTCTTGACCGTTTGTGCTCTTTCCACTGTCCCTTAGGACATACTGTTATTTAAAAAAATAAAAACAAATGAGAAATTTCACTAACTTCGGACACATAAATCAATATATTTCTTCGATCATACAACATGGGTGATACTGGTGAGAGATAATGAAGATAATTAAGATTTGGTTTCTTTATTGGTTTTTGTAAACCATTTTCAATGTATGACATCAATGTTCGATGCATCTATCTCGTGATTGTATAATTTAATGTAGTATATGAAAAATCACATGGGTGATACGGTAACAAGAGCGTTAATGGAATTTCCAATATATTAGTAAAATATGAAACTAAGTTTAAGGAGAATGTAAATGCTATTACTTCAATAAGAAATTTAAAAAAAAAAAATAGGCTCTAGCACAAAAATATGAACATAAAGTTCACGCTAATCACTTCTGAATATAAAGTTAATGTATGTGTATACAGAGAGGATCTTTCACCTAATTCCTATTGTTGTACTTATTTCTACAAGCGCTCTACCAATTAGGAATGTTCATAAACCGTTGAAACTGACCCAAAACGAAGCAAGTCAGTCGGTTTGACCAGTCTGAAATACGCAGTTCAGTTTTAACGGTTTATAGTAGAACCGGCCATGTAAACCAACCCCGCCATTTGAGATTTATTATTTAGTTCATTTTTAGGATTTAAAGTTGTGTGTGTGTGTGTGTATTCATGAACAATCCTTATCATTTTTTAAATTTGATACAAAATTATGATTTTGAAAAAATATATATATACATATTTGACGCGTAGATACTTTCAGATATAGCGTCACATTAAGTCTAACAAACATAGTGGGATTGGTCTAAGTAGACCTTGGTATTGTTAGGCTCCAAAAACTAGTTGGGCCGATTCACCAGTTAGTTCAAATTGGGCTTTATTCTATTGGGCCTCAAAGGTTAGTTGGCCTAGGATCTCAATAAAGCCTAAAAAGTATATGTGAAGTATCATAAGTCACAGATGAACATGTAAGTACATACAAACATACTGGTACACGTACACGACATGTAAGCAGGCAATCAAATATATATCATGTGATTTTTTTTTTTTGTTATCTAATTCTAAAACCACCAAACCACAAAAACCGAATTCTCAGCCCTTGAAAACTGACTAGTTCAGTTTGTCTTTCTCCAAAACCGCAGTTAGCAGTTTGTCAAAATTTCATCAAAACCGGCCCTACTAGCAAAAGTAGTTGTTTAAAAATTATTTAACCGATTAGGCTTCCAAGTTCCATTAGATCTAGAGTTTTCATCAAACACATAAACCTAACCCGTGCTATTGATAAAGTGATGCACTCAATTTTGTTCAATTTCATTAAGCTTATCTTATTTTTCAATTCACCCACATGTAATTACTGATTTACCCCTCCCTATACCATTTTAGAACAAATCCAAAAAAAGCCACACATCGTACTCATATTTTACCATCACCTAACAACATGAATATTAAGTCTCACCACCATTTATTATTTTATTGTATATGAATCGACTTAATGTCATATCAGGAAATATCATACGAAAAACGAATTGCGTAAGAGAACACATGCATGGTTTCACATATGAACTCAATTGCCAATGTAGATTTATAACATTACTATACCATGGTGGAACTTGTCTTCTTTTCAGAACCACGTTTCACGACAGTAGAACTTGAAGATGATGATGATGCACCAGCCCTTCTCACTAACTTCCCATTAGGCAAAGACCTCTGCAATAGATCAATGAAGACCATGAGGATGCAAGCATATTACACTGTAAAGCCTATATTTTGTCAATAGCTTCAATCTCTTCATGCCGTTGCAACTTGTGCCATAAAATCATTTCCTAACTTGCAATTCAAAGCACCTCTATGTAGGCCCGTAAACAAACTGAGCATTCAATGAATGGTTCGTGAACCGTTTCTTTAATAAACGAAAGAACATGATCACATGTCCCTTTCCTTCATTTATGTTTGTGAACACTCATTCATTTACGTTTCTTTATGTTCGTAAGTTTAGGTTTGTTTAAGTTTGTTCGTAAAATTCGTTCATGTGTTCATTTAAATTTCTTAGGCCTGACACACAATTAAGACAAGTTTTATAAAATTAAAAAAAAATCACCTAGTACAATTTAGTCTAGTTTTATTAATGTTTTATAGCCCAACAAAATTGATGTTCACATTCAATTTTAGTCGGTGTTCGCACGGCTTTTTCTATTTATGGTCGTTCACCTATGTTCAGTTATGTTCATTCATTTAGAATCATTTGCGTTAATGAACCATTTGTTTATACTATTACAAATGGAGAAAAACAAAAATGAACGCATCCATTTTCTTAACGAACAAACGAACATGAACATGAAAACCTCGTTCGTTTAATTATACGTGTCCGATCATTTGTTCGGTTAAAGTTAAACAAATGAGCACTGGTAGGCTCTGTTTGTTATCGGTTTGTTCATCTAAAGGCCTTTTCAGTTGCTCATAGCTGTAACCTGTAAGCTCTTATTACTTAATACAAGATGAACTACATGCTCAGAGACAGAAATCCTACCCGGGGCCCACCCTTGGCAGCTCTTTTCTGCCTGACAAAATCCATTAGAGGTGTGACTATAGGAGCCTCCTTTGCAGCACCTGTAAGACCATATTAGAATATTCAAGATTGTATCCTATTAATGACGGATAACATCTACTAAATTATTCACAATATGATTAAATCATGTTTTAAGTTAATTAAGAAAGCAGTTAAAAAATCAAAGAACTTAAAGCTGACCAGCTTGCTCAGCTTCTTTTCTTTCCAATTGTATCTCTGCACTGGGAAGATTCTCAACAGGCTTTGAAACAAACTCAAGAAATTCAAGATATTGAGGATCTATATATTCATTAAAAAGGTTGGTTATAATAAGTCAGGTAATTAGTTAATTAGCAACCTTAATCAGCATAAAAAATAAGGCTTTTAGAACCTTTCCCTATGGTCCCTTCACGCCCATCTTTTTTAGACAATTGCTTTGGAACACGCTGTGAAGGTGCATATTCAACAATCACTTTAAATTGGGTACCTGCAATAATATTATAATGAAAATTTTAAACCTTTATTCTTAATTATTATTAAGAGACACTGATCTGAAGGGAAAAAAAATAGACAAATAGCAGGTGAAAAACTGAAAATATGATAATATAACAGAACACATCATGTCAGAACACAATTTATTTATCCGAATCTTGCATTGAAAATTAGAAAATGTATTTGCAAATATATTTACCCTTCTCATTCACAAAAACATGCCCATTGAAGAACTCTGCAAACTCAATGACATCATCCGGTCGCTTAAAGTCAATATATGCTCTGGAATACGATTGAGACTTCAGGCTGCAAACAGAGCTTAATAAGACATTGTTACTCTACCATAAATAAATGATCCTAGAAAGAGTATGTTCAAAAAGATTTCATAACTGATAATCCACTTAGGCACTTACAATCATTAACTGTTATGAAATTGTACATACCAAAAAGACAGAAAACAATGCCCACATTCCTAGAAAGATGCACTAATTTGAAGCCCTAAAAATATAGGTAAGGAAAGAGTAACATATTGAATTATTGATAAGATTTTGTCTACCAGAATCATGTGTTAACTGTTAAGCTTCATGATACAAAAGAGATTCAAATCTAATAGGCCCAATTTCACCACCAACAACGAGCAATTAAACAACAAAACTTTGACTTCTTGACTCCTCTGTTCAAAAATTCCACACGTCTAAGCAAAAAATCTTTTCTTCCAACTTTTTGATCTTCCCATTCATTCCCTGTAAGGGCACGGCGAGACGAGCCATTTATCATTACGATAGTTGTCAAGTGGAAGTGCAGTGATCAAGGCCGGCTATGAAGGAGGGTGGGGAGGTCGACCGTCCCCGCCCCGAGCATCCCAGTAGGCCCGATTTTTTTGTAAAAAATAAATTATATATATATATGTGTGTGTGTGTGTGTGTTAAAAAGTATGTAATATGTATACATAATGTTTAAACTCAATTACTCAACTCATTTAAGCCCATTATTATCAAAAAGAATTATTCACAACCCAAATTATAACCAAGTACGCCCATTTAAAATTTTAATTTTTAGACCCGATAAGAAAAACCCTATTACTTAAGGCCCAAACATTTTTTTCACCTTCGGCCCAAAATTTTGTAAGAATTCTGAGAGACAGCCCTGGCAGTGATGTTTGCAGCTTAGGCACAAATAAAGAAGCCAAAAAGCATAACTCTACCTCCATGATCTCAACACTCGACCAAACACAACACAAAACCACAGTCAATGAACCTAAAATTTCAACTTACCATCATCCAAAACCTACCTACAACAAAAGGCGTAATTCACGCAATATCCAAAACCCACAACCACCAATTCAATATTTTTGGATCTTCCCACTGTAAGGTTACGGCTAAAATTTGAAGTTATGAGCATGAAAAAACCTGTTACGGAAGGAGAACCAATTATAGCGGCCGGCAAAGCGCGTATCAATTTGGTGGATAAAGGCGGACTGAGAAATGGTGTTCGGTAAGTGCCGCAGCACAACTTTCGTCCGATCTTTCATCAAACCAAACCCTAAATTAAATTAAGTGGGAATGAAATGAAATGAAATGAAATGAGATGTGTGTTGAGATGAATGATTGATGGTGAGCAGAGAATTTGGAGCCCCAATTCTGATCTCATCGCATGGGGAACGGAACGGAACGGAACGGAACGGAAAGAGGAGGATTTTGGGGTGGGTGTATCATCTTTATTATGATGACGTATGTTTCTTTCTGCCTTGCTACTGTTACACGTCCACGTCACGGACCACCGGAAACTCAATATTTAAGGAAAATCTCTTTTTGCGAGATTCAAACCCAAAACCTTATGCTCACTAAGTCTTATCTCACCACCAACATATCATTGGACTAGAATTCCTTTGATAGTTAATTAAAGATTTCAAAGAAAATACTAATAACTAGAGTTTAGAGTTAAGTGAAAATGAATTGGTGAAGATTAGTAGTTAACCTAGATTCCTTTTATATCATATTAGTTGCTTGTAACCTAATTTTTTAAATATCGCTTTCACCTTTAGCTATCAACACTTTCACACTTGTATAAAATAAAGAAGATAACACTTTTTCACTACATATATTCACCTGAATATAGTACATTCTGTACTAAGAAATCAAATGAATATGATGAACTAAGGTTGATAGGGAGCAATAGATTATAATCTTTCGATTATAATTAATGCAAAATTGTTCTACCATACGAAATCTTCAATGGCTTGTTGTGATGGGAGATTCTTACCGGTGTACAACAACTATAGTCTGCCAAAGAAATGTATGATGCTGTGATTGATATGTTTGAAGGAAATGTTGAACTCAAAGAAATCAAGGACAAATTGAAACAATAGATAGACAGAATCAAGTTTAAGCCATGGGATAGGCTAAGTTCTCTATTGCAGAGGCTTGTTGCTATTGCGAATGAGATAAGGATCACATATTTAAATGTGAAAGCTCAACACTAATAATAATAGAAGAACCAATTAAGCCTTTTGAATCACCAAGGATTAATCCTGTTAGTCAGAATGTTGTAAGCACAAATCATTCAAGGTTTTATGCAGAAAAATGTTAGCCCTAAGTACTTATTTCTATTTGTCCTAATACTTAGGATAAATATGCAAAAAATCACAAAGGATTTATCCTATTACTCAAAAATGGTGTACTCGAGGCCATTCCTCGAGTACATTATTTTTTGCCACGAGTGCATTATTTTTTCCCCAAGGACATAATGGTTTACTCACGAGGACTTAGCAATTGGTCATGAGTACCTAATTTTGGCTTGAAAATATTCTAAGTAAAGATGCTCGTGAAGGTATCGAAGAGAAGTTGTCACGACTACTTAAGATATTTTCTAAGTATTTTAAGTGCTCATGAAGGATTTAGTCACGAGTAGTTATTATTTGTTGAAAATTGTCTAAGTATCTTAAGTGATCGTGAACCAAAATACAAGTGTTCATGAACAAAATGTAAGTGTTTGTGAACATTTTTAAGTGTTTGAAAAATTTTTGGGGCAATTTATACTAGCTGACTTTCAATAGTCAAACGGGCTGGCCTAGTTTGAGAAAAGAATGTATACTCGCTTATCCGTTAACTTCTTGAGTTCTTGACCAAGTGTTGTACATGAAAGGTATTTGCTCAAGTATGATTGACCATTTTGGAGTGATTTTTCTAGTCAACTCATCCGTTGATGTACCGGGTCAACGAGGGACATTTTGGTCATTTTTAGAAATTTTTGAGCAAAAATTGGCAAAGTCACAAAATTTTCACGACTTCAACAAGATCAAGATGATTGATTTTTTGGTTCATTTCAAGAGTTGACCAAGTCAAAAGTCAACTATCAACCACAAAAGTATCATTTTAATTCGTTTATTTCGAATTCCATCAACAATTCTTGATAGGTCAAGATTTGGAGACAAGATTGTTTGGTTTGAAAATTTCTATATTTTCACCCGCACTCGATTTGAAGATAAGTTCATTAAATATTTAAAGGTATTGCAACGAAATTGGGGGAGTAAATAATATGGAATTTCATTGCAGTTTTGATCAAATCAAGTGGAAGACTCATTCAAAAGCAAAAAATTCGAGTTTATTTTCTTTTGTAATTTCAGATTGACTCAAAGCTGATTATTGAGGTTTGAAGCCTCGTTTTATGCCCATACAATTGTATCCAAAGTTGATAAAATGCTAAACCGAGTAAAAGGGAGTTGTTTAACGTGAGGGGGAGAATTTCAATGAAAGACATCGGGTTATGAGGTGATTGTGAAAGTGATTCGATGGCATTGGTCTAAGGGGGAGATTGTTGGGTATTATATTTTAAACTGACGCATCGAATCATTACTCATTTATAATAAATAATTATTGCTAGACAAGAAGATTTTATGATGAGTAATTGAAGCATATGTCGGGTGAATTATTATATTTTATAATATTTCATTGGTCTTATCTAAGAGACGATGGACTGAAGACCAAGGCACATGTAACATGGTGAAAATACCATATCTAATTTTGGGTTAAAAATGTTAATTCTGAAAAATAGAGGACTGAAAATGAAAATTCTGGTTTTCATTAATCTTCGCGTGACGCGAAGTTGAGACTGATCTACTTCACGCTAAGTGAAGTAGCTGGCACACAAATCAAGAAAGACTATTCTTCGTGCGACGCGAAGTGTTACATCGCATGACGCGAAACCTGGTTAAGTAATCTAATCCACGTGTCGTACTACGTGTCAACATGTGGCATCACGAGACAGGCCACGTGTAAAATGGCGGTTGAGAGGTGGTTCACACGACGCAAAGAATCTCAAAATTCGCTTATAAAAGGACAACTACGGGTTTAAACTTAAACCATCCCATTTCACTTCCATTTTCGCATAGTTAACCTAGGAATCCGTGCCAAGGGTTCTCCGACGTTTTGAGGGCTTGTTTTCGCGAGTTTTAATCAAGAAACGAGGTTCCGAAGCGCTGCTAACAATTTGCTACCTTATTAACGAAGCACTACTAACAAGATGTTGATCTTTTTCTAGTTCTTATTCTCGAGTAGCCGCCTAAGGTAGGATTATGCTTTAGTTACTTACTTATAGTTATTTAGAATCTAGTTAAGATTATAGTCGTTAAATATAACTGATTTTCCAAATAATGTTTTACTAAACATAATGACATTACTTTCACAAGAAGTAATGTTATCAAAACTATACTTTTGCGGGCATGTAGTAACTGGAAGGGGGAAATCATTAGTAGACTCTTCTTGCCTAAGGTTGGTAATTCGTACAAATCCCAATCAACCGTGGGACCCATTACTTACCTGGAGAAGTTTGCCAATGTGATAGACTCTATTTGGCCAAAGCATGCTATCCCAAACGTCATATGTAAATACAAGTATATTTTCATAAACAAATATAACCATACTAAGGATAGGTCAGACTTAAAGGTTTGCTGAATAAAACAGACTCAAAGTCTGCTGAGTTAAATCAGACTTAAAGTCTGCTGATTAATCAAGAAACACCATCAAGGTGATGATGCGTGCCTATTATGAATATAGGTTCATAGCATACTAAAAGGAAAGGTTCTGAATATCACTGAACTGACAACAATAGGTGAGCACGTTAAACCTTTTACCAACTGAGCTGATTTTACTCTTGTAATAAACAGTCGTTTATTGCAAAGAGTCTGATAAATGATTGCATGAGATTATGTCTCTAAAATCGTTATAATACAAAATAGATAATAAAAAATAACTCAGACTGAATACACATGTGTCTGGATCCATACATAATTGATAATTGGCATACAAAACCAAGTCAGTCATAACTAGTTCTCCAACAGGGTCATATAGCCTAGGGGAAGGTTGTCTCTGAACAGGGTTTACTCAGGGAACCTTTGAATTGTGTGTGTAGGGAAGTGGTGCAAATCCCGGGAATGACAGGCGTTCCTGCTGAGTTTGTGACACAGAAAATTATGTTTGTATTTAACGATTGTTGTAAATTGTTTTATCGAGTCAACGTTTCACCAGCACATAGCTGAAGTGTTTTCCAATCCATGCAGGTAATTAAGTGATGTTAATGATAGACAAGGATTAAGGAGTCATGAAGATAGAAGATCACTCAAGATGGCTCAATTTTCAATATAATTCTTGTAATAATAATACAACATTGCTTTGTAACTAAATGCCACACCTCGACTTAGGGCCTAGGTGCGACAGCCATTAGTTGGTATCCGTTTTGAAAATATATCAGAGTTGCGGGTTTGTTTTAGCGGAAGTCTTTAAAATATAATATTCATTTATAAAATGTTGGGTTAAAATACCCGTTTAATAATTCAAATACTTGTCCTTTTGAAAATATAATTCTTTAATAATATTCTGAATAAAATATCTGAGCCATCAGATCACCTTTAATGACTACGTCTCCAATCTTCTATCTGTCTTGCCTGCCAATTCTATTTTTTACAGTTCCCTGAAATATGGGGGAAAAATACGTCAGCACACAGCCGATGAATGACGCTGACTCAGTTCAATACCATTGTGAAAACTAAAATAATACTTTTGTGACAGTACTCATTAGGCACCCAACTTAATTGGGTTAAAATTACCCTAAGTACATGTATAATTAATCATATACACAATATCATTTCTCTGAACAGTCCCGTAGACTTCCAGAGGCTTGTTTGATGATATGCATGGCCTCGGGGAACTCCGAGTCACCATTTATGAATGGATCCAGACACATGTATACTCTTAATCTGAGTATGCCCGTTTCTTATTATTGTAACACAAAGTTTTAAGGATTCATAAATCCTATGCAAACAATCAGACTCTAAAAGAGTTGTAAAAGTTTAGGGCTTATTCACCTTTTATGATTGTAATCAGTTTCTGACACTGATTCCTGTATATTGATCAGTTTCTGCTACTAACCCCTGTCTGTAAATCAGTTTCTGTTACTGATTCCTGAATCTGGCTTTAGCTTTCTGATTGATTGATTGATTGTTATCTCGGACTTATAGTATGAGATTAACATTTTTATAAATATCTAGATCTACGATCTAGCTTCAGACCCGTAGTCTGATTTGTATATCTTTAACCTTGACAAATCATATATTTGTATAAAACATTTGGACCTTTAGTCCTCTTGTTTATTTATCTGTTTTGTGCTAGGTTTCTTCTTCAGGAAGAAACATCTATATCAGGTTTCTTCTTCAAGAAGAAACATTACTTTAAATATAACTTGTGTGAATGAATAGTATATTTCTTAATCATTAAGAAATACTATTTAACTATACCCTTTGCATGTGAATGATTATGTTTCTTAATCATTAAGAAACAATAACTTAGCTATAACCTTTGTTTATGAAAAGCTATATTATGATTGATAGTAATCAAGGTTCGGGCTATACCTCCGACTATGGTCTAAGCCATTATAATAACAATAAAATAATAACTTAATCAGAACCCCTACCTCTCACGGGTATGTGGAGTTAAATGCCTATGACTGATTGAGCGGCACTGCTACTCTATATCACGCACTAGGGCTTAGACTGTCAGAGCTTCGGAGCTTGGCATATTCCACGAGACGTGGCACGATTCCCGAGATTAAGTGTAACGACTCCGGCAAATTCAGGTATACCCTAGCCGGAATATACCATTTATGTGTTATTTAATACTGAATATATAAATTATAATGTGTTTATACGAGTATATAAGATTCACAAGTATGAATTATACTCGAATGTACAGCTAGTCGTATTGGAATTACGATTAACCGATGAACGATTATTGAAACCCGATCGAATCGGGGATTACATTATAGACGAAATATATGATGTTTAGTAAGGTTTACGAAGTATTAAGGCTACGGGATAAGTGAATTATAGCACAGAAAAAGGATTTCGATTTATTGGTACGTCGGTACGATAAACGAAACCTTTAACATCAAACCAAGCAAGAGAAGATCGATCAAGCCGAAAAAGATGCACAATGACCGACAATATGATGTGTTGAGCCAATAAATGTCATGGTTTAAGTTTTTAAAATTTTTAAATCGGTTTTATATAAATTTTATTTTTAAGCCGAAAAACGACCGTTTTAGCCTCGTTTTAAGCCGAATTAAGTGTTTAACCGAAAAACGAACTGAACCAGATTATCCACAACATTATCCGGATTACACAATCCGAATGTGTGGCCAAGGTTTGAGATGTGGGCCCCACCCTACACCATACATGGACCGATCGGTCCATTTGGTGCACACACACATATCATTTTCTTTTTTTAACACTCCAACTCCACATTTCTCTCAACACTCTTCAACATTCATCCAAAAACCCAAGTTTTTAAGCAAGAATCATAAGGTATAAACATATTATTATGGTTTAATCTTGGTTTTTAATTCCAAAATCTTGAGAAAATGAGGTTTCAAGTGAAAAATGGGTGAAAACCCGAGATGAAACCGATTCTTGCATGATCATGTGATGTATACAAGTTATACAAGGGATCTTGGTCCAAGAAAGGAGTTAAAAGAGTCAAAAACGAATTTTTACGGTTAAAATCTTTGTTTTGATGTCTTAACCGAAACCATGAAAGGAATGGCTTGATTGTGGGTATAACTTTCTTGGTGTGGTGTTATTGTGCTTGTAGGTGTTATATCTAGTTGCTAGCAAAGGCTAGAAAGCAAGATCTTTGCGATCTAAAGCTAGAAACACAAGGTAGTTCGGTTTTTCGTATGATTTGTGTGATTTGGACAGATTGTGGTAGACTTAGAGTTGGGTCATGAAATTTCACAGAGATGATCTACACATGAAAATATGATATCTGTGAAATTTTGGTAATTTTTGGATAAAGGATGAATATTTGGTGAATTTAATGCTCGGTTTTGGCTAAAAATGGTGAAAAATAGCTAAACATCATGAAAAATTCTGGAAAAATTCAGATAAGCTTTTTATAACATATAAAAGTCACACACAAAATTTCAGGTCCATTGGAGAAGTCTAAGTAGGCTTTTCGGTAAAACGAGTTCTAGGGTTTTCTAGCTCGGTTTTGGTGAAAATGGCATGAAAAATGAGTTTTTGGTTCTGTAAAAATTACTGGGAACTATGTGGATGGCAGGAGTCATCCCAGAAAAATTTGGGATTTTTCTAAGGTCGTTTGGTATTTTCGACATATTTGGTGTTTAAATGACGTTTAAAAATAGATAAATAAATGTTAAATATAAAAATTAATTCTGGAAATATTTTCATAAAATTCCTTACTGTCAAAAACTGATTTGTGCAAAATTTCAAGATCCGAGACTAAACGGATAATTATTTGTGCTAAACAGAACATAAAAACAAACTTTTAAAGCTTAAAACGCGTAAACAGGCAAAGTTCGCCTAAGCGAGCTGACTGGTGTATAAAAACCCTAAAAATGGACTATTTTCATGAAACTAAGTTAATCAAGTAAAAATAAATCATCCGAAAGTAATTCGGATGATTTGGGTAATTTTACCCGATTTAGCAGTTTCCGGTATACTAAAGACGGAAACGGGCCCCGCGGCCAAACGGGGTGTCTAAACCGAGCTCTAATTTCACCACTTTAATTAAAATATCAGTAACAACTATTTTCGGGTCGTATGTGACCAAACTCATTTTTGAAAACATAAAGACGGTTAACCGTGCTAGGCACGCAAAACGAGAAAACAAACTAATGGTAATTTTGACTAAAGAACTCTAAGTGATATCACAATCTAAGTCCTGAGAAGTGTTTCGGGGTTAACATTGTCCCCGGATCGTGTACGGTACTGGGTTAACAGTGTCCCCAGACGTACCGGTTAACACGAATTTAAGTTATATTAATAGAAATTGTGTAGTAACGACTTAGGGATCGTATTACAGATCCGGACCGGTAGCTGTGCACGGTATTACATCTTTGCTCACAAAAAGGTGAGTTTCACGAGCCCCTTTTTTATTGAACTGTTTTAAATATTTTCCCGGGGCGGAAAGCATGTTTTTATCAAAGTGTTTAAGTACATGCCGATCGCATGGAAATGAATGTATTTATATAATGTTTATTGTACGGGAATCGTACGGTAATGTATTAAGATGGTAATTGTCTGAGTTGCTAATATTGTAAGACCCGAAACAGTGTTCTGGGTTAACAGTGTCCCCAGAGGTTATTAAAAGTATTTCTGGGTTAACAGTGTCCCCAGAGGTTATTAAATGTGTTTCTGGGTTAACAGTGTCCCCAGAGGTTATTAAATGTATTTCTGGGTTAACAGTGTCCCCAGGGGTTATTAAATGTATTTCTGGGTTAACAGTGTCCCCAGAGGTTATTAAATGTGTTTCTGGGTTAACAGAGGTTTCACTTGTATGCTCAGCATAATTACATCGTTAATTTATGATTATTAAAATGATTTGTCATGGTTTATTTAAATTAGTGAAACTCACCAACTATTCGTAGTTGACCCGTTTCCTTTACATGCTTTCTAGGTACACCCAAATTGGAATGAGTGATACGTGCTTGATGATGTGTGCTATTTTGTGGAAGCTTAAGAGTCTATATTTTGTATTAAACATGTTAACATACTATTGGTAAAACTTATGTGATAACGCCTAGTCGGTAACGAAACTCGGAACAATGTAATACGTTTAAATTATTGTAGTGGTGTTTTCTTTATAAGCAATGCTGTTGATATCAGATGTGTCTGTTGCATCCCGTTTACGTTTCCGCTGCGGTTGCGGGGTGTTACATTAAGTTTGCGAAAAAGTGTGTGATTGAGGTGTGAGATGGGAATGCCGTGAACCCCCCTCTTTTATAATCGAAATTGGGTACCATCGCGTAGCGCGATGGTCCCTTCACTTAGGGCCTCGCGTAGCGCGATATCAGGGGAATGACGTGTTGCTACTGACTCAACTCTAGTGTCTGCCACGTGTCTCCCCGTTGCGACACGTGTCTGTTGCGTCATCACACTCTATCGCGTAGCACGATGGTTTCATTCTCATCGCGTCGCGCGATGGGTTTCAGAATTCAAATTTTTATTTTTAGTCCCTCGTCTTTGATAACTTGTCACTTCTTGATCATACTTCCATTTTCCAAAAATACTAAAGCGGTGAAGTGCAAAGTGCACCATCAAAACACCACATTACGCCCATCGCCCGTGTCCGTGTCCATGTCCGTGTCCGAGTCCGAGTCCGTGCGCGTCGGGTGCTTCTCACCCTCCGCTAGGACTATGGAGAGTAGTTAGCCACACAAGAACATTACCATGGAAACTTGCTTCCTTATAAAGAGCTTCCATTTCTTTTCTTGTTTCCATGTGGGATGAAAGTTTCCTTATTTATACCTATGTGGAATGCTTCCACTTTCTTTTATCTTTCCATGTGGAATGGATTTTCTTACTTCCTTAGCATAAGAACACTTAATTTTTCTCATTTCATTTTTCCCATAACTTATCTTGAGAATATTTTTACTCCTTCAACTTTCAAAGTTGACAACTTTAGTCCAAAATAATTATGGGTTTTCCGAGATGTTAAACTAAAAACTCGGGTATTTAATTCCCGAGTAATTTTGTAATGTAAATTAATATTTTAATATAAAAGACTTTCGTTAAAATGAACCCGCTACTCTGATATATTTACAAAACAGGTACCAACCGCGTAGTCACGCCCTAGGCCCTGGATCGGGGTGTGACAACACAAGACTATTATAAATAGATGGTTTAGGTCATATGAGATATGTTGATGTATTGAGAATTTACCTTCGGGGATGAGCTCTCCCCGGGTGACCGAGCGTTTATGAGTATGTATGTATGTATGTATGTGTGTATATATGTGTGTATGTGTGTATGCATGCATGTATGTATGTATGTACGTACGTACGTACGTACGTACGTATGTATGTGTGTATAAGTGTTCTTCATGTAAATCATTAGGTTAATGAAATCATACTACTACATCTATCTATTTGTATTTCGATTACAATTGATCATCATATTATTGATTGTTAATCGACTCAAACTCTCCACATCCGTTCATAGATCCTTTTGAGAATGAATACAAATTGTAGATCGATCCTAGATTCGAGCTCGTTTATCACCGTTTTACACGCTTCAGCACCGGGGTTCGGAAATTGCATTTGCCAACATTAAATTAGCAAACATGAAAATGATAAAAACAAGCATCAGAACTTGAATAAGTTGTTTTAAAATTGAAGTCTGAAATGAACTCAAAGGTAAATGAAAAAGACAAAGAAATTTTGAAATTTAAACATGATTTGTCTAACAAAAATGCTTATGTTGAAAATTTGTTGAGAAAATACAATGAATGCAAACAAACTTTGGAAAACACTCAAGTAATCTGTAAAAAGTGGATTGAGTCAAGTAAGGGTTTCCAAATCTTGTTAAGAAAATATACCAACAGTAATATAAAGTTTAGCATTGGTTATAATCACACTGAGAAACCTGATGATTATACATCAATCACACCTTAAAATTGTGTTGATGAACTTGAATAAGAAAGCTATTTTCAAACACATGCTCAAACTGTTGTTCCTCAAACTTCAAACAATTTAAAGATTGAAAATCAAGACAAGAGTGGAAATTGGTCCAAACAACTGGTTATTTAAAAGGACTCACACCAATTTCATTCTCACATCTTGTAGGAACCAAAACAACTGACAATTCAGTCAAAACAGCTGAGGTTCCAATTACATTAGAAGTTTTTGTCAAAACAACTGATGTACCCAAAACATCAGTAGTTTCTGAGCAAACAGCTAACGTTCTTAAAACATCAGTTGTTTCAAAGAAAACTGAATTAACAAAGCTTGTAGCATATGCTTCAGCATTTGTTCCAAGATCAGTTGTTTCAAAAATAAAAAAAATGATTCAACAAGTAAGATTCAAACAGCTATTCATTTAACTTTTGTACATGGATACAAGTCACTTGGAACAGTTGTTGACAAATTGGGTGTAACTAAAAAGAAAACATCAAAAAATGGCTCAAAGAAACAAACATTTCCAAATACATATGACGTATGTCATAAAAACAATTATTTAACTGAGAATTACAAATTTCTAAAACCAGTTGAACACCGAAAAATGGTTGTCATACCTGATGTTTTGTTCAAAAACAAAAACCAGCACCCAAGAATAAAGTGCAGTTTGAAAGTGTTGAGACATCTGTTACTATGGCTTTAAAGAACATTCCAAGTTCAATAATTTTCCAAATAACAGATGCTTCACCAAAAAATATTATACAAAGACAAACAACTGTTTATGACAGTCAAACGGTTGTTACACAAAGTGCTGAGATTAAAATGTTGATGGAAATAAAAAAACATTTAGATAAATCTTGTTAAGAATCTTCAATAGAAAATTGATATTTCTACTTTCAAAGAACAACTGAAAACTAAAAAGGCTTGGGTTAATCCTACTAACTAATTTCTTTTTATGTGTAGGGGCTTTCACATGCCTTGAAAGTTTATGGTTTGTTGATAGTGGAGGCTCCAAGCACATGACAAGGAATAGATCTTTTCTCTCAGAATTTCAAAAACATGGAGGAGGAGCTATTTCCTTTGGAAATGATGAAAAAGGAAGTGTGTTAGGATTAGGGAAGGTAGAGGCAGGAAAGTTTTGGAGAATTTGCGCCTACTTTAAATTTCCTAGGACATGCAAAAAGTGATAATAGATCTCGTCATTTAAAAACGTTTGTTTATGTATAATAATATATATAGATATTTATCATTGATTAGTAGGAGGCGAACTTTATGTTAAACAAGAGAATCAATAGAAGTATACGCTTAGGTCAACATGCATCTATGTCTGCTCACAAAGCGCGAAGAGTAATTGATCAAATTCGACTCCGCATTTTTCACAAAATTGTTGCTCTTCCTTTTCATCTCCGATTACTCGATAATTTCCACCACTTTTGATAGGCCCAAAAACTCTTTCACAAAATAGTCCATCCTTTTCCAGTTTATTGGTTTTGTAATGAAAGGTATAAGGTATTGTCACCTCTCCAACAATCTAGCCATTAGGCAGAATGTTTTTGGACCAAGCACTTACTTGTTGAGGAGAAACTAATTCAATTCGGAGTTGTTGGTGTGTATATCGATCGATCAGCATAATAGAATAAGAGACCCGATTCGTTTGCTGATGAGGCGGCACCCGGATTTGAACCGAGGAAAAAGGATTTACAGTTCCCCGCCTTACCACTCGGCCATGCCGCCAAAACGATACACAATAGGAGAAAATTTTACTTTTTTTGGTGGATTACTCAATTTTAGTTTATTGTTGCCTCTTCTTTTTAATCCTTTTTCTAACTAAACTTATCAAAATTAGAAAAGAAACCCTTTCCCCCTTTTGGTTGCCTTCTTTCTTTTTTGATTACCTTCCTCGCGTATGTATAAGACCGAATCCATTAGATTTCTAAAAAAGATTACTAATCCTTAAGTTTTTGAGGAATCATTCATCAGTGGTTGTGAATGACTGATTTTTTCAATCTTTTCGATCCTGGTTCCGTAGGAGCAAGTCAGAAAGTAGAACCATCTAATTTGATTCGTTCTCAATAACCATGAGATGATCATATCATGGTTATCCTTTTGTCGACGGATGCTCCTATTACACTCGTAGTCTATGATGGATGAGAATCAACTATGTAGCGCCTACATTGAGAATTCAAGTGTTGTATACGTCAATAGTCTGATCCTTTGTAGGTACTACCCGTAAGAATGAACTTGCAAAACGGATCTGTTTTTCATAAAGAGATTCATTGTTCCTGGCCCTGATTCACCCTAATTGTTATTTGAATAAGTAAAAGTTCTGTCGGAGTTTATCAAACGAACCACACTCATTTGTATACATCAAGAGTCCTTTGATGAGAAGGGGCTGGGGAAAGCTTGAACCCAATTCCTATAGTGAAGAATATAAGCGCAATTGAAATTCCTAGGGAGTTATACATTTGTGTTTTGATAAGACCATTCACTATTTCTTGAAGCTCGATCTCTCCCCAGGATGAACCATATAGCCAAGAGAAACCATAAACCAGAATAGAAGAGCTTGTCCCGGCTATGCCAATCTATTTGATAAGTTGAAATTTAACTTTTTGATTGTATCACAAATGTGTGATAAAGGATAAGGTGCATTTTTTTACCAAGAAAACATACAAAATTGTCAATTTAGACTATGCTAAATTGATTGAAAAATTGGGTGCTAATAACATTTTGTTAACTGCAAACATGAGTGGCAATGTCTATATTGTAGACTTGTGTAAGGATAGCAATATCTCCATTGCAACCATGTTTTCTTAGTAGAGCTTCCACAAAAGATTCATATTTATGGCATAGGAGATTACGCCATGTTAATTTGCAAACAATTAATAATCTTACCAAGCAACAACTGGTAAGAGGTCTACCTATCAAAGAATATTTCTGTGATGAAAAGTGTATTGCTTGTTTAAAAGGTAAACAACATAATGTTTCATACAAATCAATATAACAGTCTAAAACTATTGCTTTTTTCATCTTTTACACATGGACCTTTTTGAACCAATTAGAATACTTAGTCTTGAAAAGAAAAGTATTGTCATATGATTGTAGATGATTATTCAAGGTCTGCATGGACTTTCTTCTTGCACTCAAAGAATGAAACAACTGAAAAGGTCAACAACTTCATTATTCAAGTGGAGAGACAATTTGATTTGCAAGTAAAAATGATAATGGAATTGAATTCAAGAATGGAATGCTAGACGTCTTTAGTGTCTTAAAGGGCATTGTCAAGTAATTCAGCATGCCAACATCTTCATCAAAATAGAGTGGTGGAGAGAAAGAACATGCCACTTATTGAAGTTGCCAGATACATGCTTGCTGACTCAGGCTTACCTCTGTATTTTTGGATAGAAGTAGTTAACACTCCTGGATGTGTTTAGAGTAGGGTTTTGAGAAATCAAAGACATGGAAAAACAGCCTATGAAATTCTTTATAAAATAAAACTAGTAGTCTCATTTTTCAAAACCTTTGGTTGTCCATGTTTCCATTTCAAAATTTGCAGCCAAGATTGATTGTGGTTATTGTCTAGGTTATTCCTCCACATAAAACGCTCACAGAGTTTTCAACTCTAGGACAAAGCAGTGGCGGAGCCACATAGTAACGACCGGGTTCGGCCGAACCCGGTAAATTTTCGGTTTTATATGTAATCTATAGATACGAATTTACAAGCGAACCCATACTTTTTCGGCGAGCGAACCAAGTATCATTTTAAAAAAAAAATTTTAACCATAAAAAAAAGCCGAAAGTTATTTATAAAATGGGTTAATAAGCCCAACCTAATTAACAATATTAAACATAATACCCAAATAGAAATTAAAAAAAAAGCAGCCATAAACACGGACGATTCAGTTTCTTGCATACAGTAGCACCTCTGAGTCTCTGACCTCCTGGCTGGCTCCTGCCTCCTTCTTCTACCTTCGTCAATTGGAATTTGTAAATCGTCCGCTGGCCGCTAGTTGCCGTTCCGGTTGCCCAGTTCTGCAGTTCACCTCGTCCTCTTAACCCCTTCAGGTGTTAGGTGTGTATTTTCTATTTTTATGTTTGTGGTCTTTCATCTTTGAATAGTTTAAGCCTTATAGTAAGATATCCATATTATTAGTATATTATATATCATTCCAGTGTATTATTCTAAGTTGTAGCATAATAAAATATTCATATTATATTATTATATGAGGCCACATTTATTTGTATAATTGTATTTCTTTGTCCACAGTTTATTAAAAGATTTTTTAAACGGGTCAACAACGGTCAATTGACTCTCGCTTTGATTGCTTCAAGTGTTTAATGTTTGAATCGATCATTCGATCCGTATCTCATAACGACTCTTTCTTTGATTTTGATTTTTAAATAGTCAAATCTAGTATGAGTAAGAAAAAACAGGGTTAGTTTTTATATAGTCATTTATAATTACAATTATATTTATGTTTAGCGTTTACAATTATATTTGAATAAAATTATGTGTTGAATGCTGCTTACTAGTATGTTTTGAATTTGTGCATTTAGGGGATATAGTTTTTTTAAAAGAGCGCCGACCAACATTGGTTCTTCGTCTTCAAATGCCACTCCTCAAAATATATTTGAATGATCTTCCATGGGATCCATCCGAAAGAAAGCCAATATCATCTTATCACCCTAGTCAAAAGGATGAAATTAGACGAACATATTTAGTTAGAGGTCCGTGTCAACCAATGTTAGATGAATTTCCACAAACAATAATTTCTGGTGAAGTAAGGCATTTTCGTTCGAAATGGTATGAAAATTATAAAAACTGGTTGGAATATAGTGAAAAGACGGATAGGGTATATTGGTCAAAATGACACATTTACAAGTGAAGGCTTTAATTCTTGGCATAAAAAAGGAAAACTTAAGGAATATGTTGGTGAACTAAATAGTTTCCAAAAAAAGGCTGTTAAAAATGTGAAGACTTGCAAAATCAAGATCAAGCTATATGTTTTGCATTTGAAAAGAGGACTAACAAGGAGAAAGCTGACAATAGAATCTGATTGCATGCTACAATTATTGTTTCTAAAGCTTTACTTAGCGGCGCCTTATCATTCCGTGGCTATGATGAGTCTGAAAAGATTACAAAGGGCATTTCTTGGAGTTGCTACAATTATTGGGTGAGATTAACAAATCAATTGATAAAGTTATATTACAAAATGCCCCAAAGAATAGCCAAATCACGTCTCCACAAATTCAAAAAGAGGCCATTAATAGTTGTGCTCAAGAAGTACTAAAACAAATTTTTGAAGAACTTGGTGATGATGTATTTTCTATATTAGTTGATGAGTCTAGGGATGTTTCTAAGAAGGAACAAATGGCTTTGGTGTTGAGATATGTGGATAAATTGGGACTTGTTAAAGAACGTTTTATTGGCTTAGTTCATATCAAGGATACGACGACCTTCTCTCTTAGCCATGCTATTGATGAATTATTTGTTCGATATAATTTGAGTTTAATAAGGTTAGAGGTCAAGGATATGAAGGTGCAAGCTATACGGCAGGTGAGTTTAATGGTTTAAAAAGTTTAACTTTGATAGAAAATTCTTCTGCTTATTTTGTACATTGTTTTGCTCACCAACTTCAACTAGTTATTGTGGGTCTTGCAAATAAACATGATGAAATTTGGAGATTTTTTGAAGAGGTGTCGACTTTGACAAATGTGGTTTGTGCATCTTGCAAACGAATAGATATGATTCGAGAAAGTCAAAAAGAAAAATTGAAAGAAGCTATTGGACGTGAAGAAGTTGAAACCGGGAGTGGTTTAAATCAAGAGCTTTCTCTTGCAAGAGCAGGAGATACACTCTGGAGCTCTCATCATAAAACACTAACCCGTTTGCTTCAATTGTATACGTCGGTTATTGAAGTGCTTGAATATATTAGAAACCACGGTGACACTAATGTGAAGCAAAGACAAGCAAATGGAATTTGGAAATACATGAAGACATATGATTTTGCATATTATTTACACTTGATGAAGTATGTATTGGGGATTACTAATAATTTGTCTCAAAGTCTTTAAAGAAAGGATCAAGATATAATTAATGCAATGGAGATCGTTAAAACAACTAAGCAAGATCCACAAGCATGTAGACTTAACGGATTTGATTCAATTTTAAAGAGGTAGCATCTTTTTGTGAAGAAAATGAGATTGAAGTGGTCGACATGGATGATCAATATGTTGATCCAAAATATAAAAGAAAAAAAAACGGGCATCAACAATCAGTGGCGGATCAAGAACATCTAGAATGGAAGGGCCGAAATTCACGAGAGCCAAAATTTTTTTGCCCTATTCCATAATTTAAATTTAAATTTAAATTTAAATTCAATCATTCAAATTACCATTCTTACACAAAAGAAATCAATATTTTAAACAAACAAAAACAAGATACAAGGAAAAGGATGAGTACCTTAAAAAGAATCACAACTTAGCTGATAAGGTCTAAAATATACATATTATAAATAAATATTTCGTATACTTTTAGATACTTTTAAGCCAGGTTTTTATTAAATATTATTATTATTTGGTTCATGTATGAGTTTAATGGTTTCTAGAGACAAAGAGCTAATATGGAACGCTTTTACTGAGCTTGAGACGACGAATGAAAAGTCGAGCATATGTTACATATTACTAATTTTTATTATAATTAACATATATATAGAATATTAAAAAAAAGAAAAAAATGTAGAAAAGTAAAAACGTATCATAATATAATAATAATAATAATACTAATAATAATAATGAGCAAATCATGGCGGTTAAGTTGATTGTTTTTTTTATTTGTTTTTTTTTGAATTCAACGTAAGAAATTAGACCGACATATTTATTACGATTATTTATTTATTTATTGTTGAGGTATTAAATGTGGAGAAAAAAATCAAAAGAGGGGGGAAGATAATTCTTGAAAAAGTGCGCCGGCCCTACGGAAGAAAGTATAGCCAGCAGCCGCATTATTATTTTTCTTTCGGACAGCAATTTCAGCCGCAAGCCAAGTTCTTAGGTTTATATATTTTTTCGGTGGAGCTAAGAGAAAAGGGAGATAACCGCAAACAAGGAAGCAAGTTTGGGGTCCATGTTCACATCTCTACACATCCAAATATCATAATCTTTAGTTTGAATTTATTATTTTTATTATTACCTTGGGTGTTGAACTTATATATTTTATGCTTTCGAACATGGTTATTGGCTAAAACCTTTTTAGTTGCCTAGGTTTTGAATGAATATTTGTTGAGTTTTGGTTTGCTTGTCGTTATTGGTTATTTGTGTTGGACTAATATTATTGTAACCAACTTATTGGTATTTGAAAAGATGAATATGCATGCTTAATATTAATTGACTTTTATTCAATAGTTTCATATGTGTCTTTGTGAAAGTCTTTCATGTGTAGACGCATATTAGGTTACCTACTGTGTGTTCGTAACTAGTTTATGGTTTATAGTCAACATATTTCATAGGAACTATTGTTTGAGAGTTTAGAGATTTTAAGTGTTCTACCTATCTTGAGACTGAGAGGTAATAGATAGTTGGGGCTGTCTTATTCATTAGGCGGTTTGGGTATAGATTACACGAGAGTGGATTTCCCCCTTATTGTCTTTTGATTTTTGCTATCCTAAGTCTTTTTGAGCATCTTTAAGTTACTCCTTACGTCCCTTACACTTCCGGATGTATTGTGATTAGTGATACTGAGAGGTGATCTAGTCATTAGAGTACTTTAATATTGTTGGAGAGACTGAGAGATAATCCAACCAACCGGTTTGCGTCATACGTCCCTTAGGTTTTCCTTTTTGGTCAAACCCAGAGAATGATCATGGATCCACTAGGATGTCTAGGGCGTCGTATCTTTAGATCCCGATTCCATCACAGTTTCCATAGCCGATAAGCGTCCAAGATTTACAAATAGGATTTCAAGCCTGGGTAACGCCTTTCTTGTCATTGTTTTCGTCTAAGTCTTAGAGCTTTAATTTATTTTTCCTAGTTTAATTTAGTTAAAATAATTATAAGTTTTAAAATAAAATAAATAAAAATTCAAAAATAATTAGTGTAAGTGTTAGTTTTAGTTTTAGTATTTTTAGTTCATAGTTAATAAATAAAAAACACGAAAATCAATTAAATATATTTATTTAAGTTTTTAGTCAGAGTCTAGTTTTATGTGTCGCTAGTGTCCTTTAAGCTCTTTGAACTCATAAACTACGGATGTTGAACCAAAACTTTTAGCAAGTTCTTTTACGATATAAATCACCAAGTTATTCGTGAGATTTTCATCAACCTTTCTTTTAAAAAAAGAGTCGATTCTTTTCGACTTTACCATGATTTACATAACACATAACCACAACAAACATTTAACAAATTAACCTAATATAGTAATATTTATGAGTTATAGCATATCCACACACTCAACGAGTCAACGCCCCTCAAATGAACATATAAATCCAAACCCTAACCTACAAAATTGAAAAAATAAAAAACAAAAACAAATGGTGAAATGCAATTGTGAACATGGCCTGTTAAATTCTTCAATTGTAAATCGTCCCCACTGATTGTCGAGTGCCTCCTCAAAGCCAAACCTCAGTTGCTAATTGAATTCAAAACTCTAAAAGTCTAAAACTAAAACAACGCCCAATCTATCTGTTTGATTAAGATCAAATTTTAGGGTAGGAGGGTTCAATTGAGCTTGGCTGTTAAAAAAAATAATTCATTTGTAACTGGGTTTTATTTTATTTTTTTACCTTTCATGGCTGGCCGAGACTCAAATAATATGGATGGGCCAGACTCAAATAACATGGATGGGCCGGACTCAAATAACATGACTGGCCAGACTTAATAAATATAATTTTTTTTGGATTTTCCGGTAAAAATACATTACTAAACTAAAAACACGGTGGGGTCGCGACCCAATTTGGCCCAAACAAAGGACCGCCCATGTCACCAATCATCATTATTATGAGTTTGAGAATTTAAACACAATGTTAGATATGCAAATTCAAGAGATTGGCAATCATTTTAATGAGGTAACCACTAAATTCCTTATGTGTGTGGGTAGTTTGAGCCCGGATGGCAACTCTAGTGCATTTAATGAAGACAAGATGTTAAGGTTGGCGGAGATGTATCCGAATGATTTTAGTTATGAACAAAGAGAAAATCTTAAGCATGAGCTCCGCATATACATTGCTAATATAAGAGAGGATAAAAGGTTTTTCAACATGAATGGCATATCTAATATTGCAAAAAAAAAAATGGTTGAAACAAAGAAACATCTTGGATATCCGTTAGTCTATCGTTTGTTGAAACTAGCATTAGTTCTGCTGGTTGCAACGGCAAGTGTTGAGAGATGTTTTTCTTTAATGAAGCATGTGAAGACGGATTTGCGCAATCGGTTGGGTGACAATTATATAGATGATGCTTGCATTTGTTATATTGAAAAAGAGTTCTTTTTGAAAGTTGTGATTGAAGATGCTATGAATCGTTTTCAAAACATGAAAACGCGTAGGGAATAATTATAATATGTAATATCGTTTCTATTTAATATGACTTTGTATTTTATTGAATATTGACGATGTACTTTTGTTATGATGGTGATATTGTGTTTTATTTGTTTGACATAATGACCGATCCGAACCCAACCCATTTAGGCCCGAAAACTTGACGCTGGAAAAAAGTTGAGTACCGAAAAATCCCGAAGCCATAAAAAGAAATTCCTTGCTCGACCACTGGGACAAAGACTACATTAGAGACATTAAATGTTATATTTAATAAATGCCTGATTTTATAATCCCCACTATCTTGCCGATTTGTTTAATCTTGATGTCTTACAATATGAGCCTAAAACTAATAAAACTACTGATACATGTATTCATTCAGGTAGAGTATATATCTTTGAAGACTTAGACACAAAAGACAACATTTTCAGTCAAAATATTGCTCAGTTTCAATATGTTGATCAAAGACTATCTAGAAGTATAACTACTGATAATCAAACAACGGATGCTTCAATGACACTTCCACATTCAACAAATCAATTCATCAGTTGTTTCACAAAACAGTTGTTTACCACATCTGCCTCCACCTTTAACAACTGTCCTTCAATCAGTAGTTTCACCACAAACTTCCATAAACACAATAAGGGAATTATACCTTATAAGTTCTATCCATCCCATCTTTAAGAACAAATAATTGGTGACATTTAACATGGTGTTCTCACTAGAAGTCAACAAGAAAATGTGTTGAGTCGGATATCTACAAAGGAAGATTGGAATCTTCTCAACCTCCTCAAGAAATCGGCTAAGTATGGACTACGGGTAAGCTTGGATCATCGAGCATGATTTACTACCTCGAGCATGGTCTTTCAGTATATTCTTCCTAAGTGTTGAAAGCTTCGAGCAAGCTACACTTCTCCGAGCAAGAGTGTTTTTCTATCAAGTATGGATTGCCAATCGAGCAAACGACTTGATCATTCAAGTTTAAGCCAAGTGATCCGAGCACATTGGTGTCGAGCACGGATGCAATAAGAGGATGCCATATGTTCTAAGTATAGACTTTGAGCATAGTTCAGTTCCGAGCAAGCTTCACATCCGAGCATGCTAAAGATTGCTCAATAAGTCACAAGGCAGGATTAAAGACATCAAGAAGAATATGCTTGCTCGATGGACAAGTTCGAGCAAAGAAAAGATTTGTCAAGAAGAATGAAGCATGCTAGAGAAGACTAATTTCTATCAGAAATTATTCTAAGTAAAGTGTGCTCGAAGTCACTCATCGAGCATGCACTACATGTCAAGTCTGCTCGAGCAAGATACATATCATTCTCGAAGACTTTTACACTTGTATTTTATTTATCATTCATTATGTAATGATTAGGGAATTCTAGAAGGAATGTCAGGGTCTATAAATAGCATCCTAGGTTTCCATTTATTGGGGACAACGCACGCCACGAGGGAAAAAACATTCCAACGAATATTCTCCTTGTCTCCTCGTACTGCCGCCGCCTTCACGAAACCCTAGACATTCTTTTCACTGTTACATTCAACGAAATATTATATGCAGTGAATCTTTGTCTTTGATATTGTTCCTAACGACTATATTTTATTGTTTCGTTTCTGTTATCACATACCTTCTTTCCCATCTTTTGAATATTCTGATTCCGCTAGGATATTCAATAGGCCCTTGGGTTATTAGATCTGTGTGTTCTTGTCAACCTCTAATAGGTGTACACCAGATTTACGGTCCTGACAAGTGGTATCAGAGCTGTGGAAGCTCACTGAAGGCCACGGGACTGAAGGTTTGTGAAAAAGTTTGAAGCTTTACAAAGTTTTCGTCTGTGAAAGTTCAGATATGAGAAGATGGATGATCAAGAGGTATCAACAAACAAGATTCCAAGGCTAATCGGACAAGAAAACTTTATCAAATGGAAAGTCTTGTTTGAAGCTGCAGTCAACTATAATGACCCTGAGCTGTGGAACTCAATTAAGGATGGACAGTACATTCCCTCTCTCGCTCCAAATAATAATGCCACCATTGAGAGCAAGATGAAGAAGCGAGATGACAAGGCATTGTCTATGTTGAAGTTAGGTCTCTCTTGGGAAATATTGACCAGTGTTAATCATTACAAAACCGCAAAGGAGATGTATGATGAAGTCATAGACATGTTTGAAGTAACACAGAGCTCAGAGACATCAAGAAGGACATACTGAAGCAATAGTTGGACTGTTTCAAGTTCAAGGAAGGTGAACGACTAAAGTCAGTGTTGCAAAGGTTTATGACTATTGTGAACGAAATCAGAACAACAGACTTACAGATTTCTGATTTTGAGCTAAATAAGAAACTGCTATCCTCTTTGTCTGGAGAATGGTACACAGCCAGCAAGTTCATTAAAGAAAAGGCTAATTTTCCTAATTTCAAATTGGATGATGTCTTAGCATTCCTAAAGGCTGCTGAGCATGAGATGATCGAAAATAACATGATAAGAGAGGAGAAGCCCAGCTTCCCAGTGACAAATGCTTTAGTGGCACCTATGGGAAATCTCGCTCTTAAGTCACAGCAGCAGCCAATAGTGGAAGAGCCTATTGAGTCAGGATCAATGTGTGGAGGAAGCCAAGCAAGATTCAATGTCCAAATGATTGAAGATGATGTTGCTTCTACAGCCAGTGGACACCTTCCTTACACACAAAACAACTCAAGTCATGGAACAGATTATCAAGCATTATTCTCCATGTTTACATATTCCTACCATGCCTTTGTTGCAAAGAATCTGATTGACACAAGTATAGTGCAAGAAGACCTTGAACAGATAGATGTGGATGACCTTGAAGATATGGACATAAAATGGCAAGCTGCAATGTTGGCAGTCAGAAGCAAAAGGCTGTACAACGGAACTAGGAGATCATCTTTCTCAGGACCCAATGAGCGTATTGGATTTGACAAGTCTAAGGCCATCTGTTACAACTGCCAACAACCAGGGCAGTTTTCTAAGGAATGTAATCAACCAAAGCAATTTGGTAATCAAATGAATCAGAACCAGTTCTACTAGAGTCAACATCAGAATTATCAAGGGACTCAACAGAGAAATCAGCTGGTCAATCACAACCCCTATCAGAACCACAACAGATCCCAGCAACACCAAGCTCAGCCACAACAGAGAAACAATCAGCTCCAAATTCAGGGCAATCAGAACAGAAGTAATGTCAATACTGTGAATCAGGCTATAGATCAGGGAAATGCTGCAGTAACGATGGTACCATATGATGGGGAGTTTGACTGGAGCAACCATGCTGCAGTGATGGAAAAGGCCAATGTTGCATTCATGGCTAAGGTGCAGGAAAAAGGAGAGTCTTTAGAATCACAGGAAAGAGGCTTTTCTGAATGTCTATGAGACAAGTGAAGCCACACATGAAAATCAGATTAAAAGTCTGGAGGAAGATTGTATGTAAACCTACATGACTCAATCAAGAATAACTGTTGAGATTGAAGGTCTGAAGAAGATGTACACAGAAGATAAACTCAAGAACTCTGAGTTGCTGATTCAAATGGAGTTTCTAATGAACCTTGTAGCTACTGGAAATATAGTGGGATTTGTGGATAAAATGATCCCTGAAGAGAAATACAAAAAGGTACCACCACCTTTTTGTGACAAATATCCTCTCAAGGTAGACAAAGAAGTAGAAATGAATATCTAAATCAATTTAAGAGTGTATTTGAGGACAAACAAGAGTTTGTGAAGAAATATGAAGATGTAACTGTGAACAGAGAAGGTGAGTTTGTCATGAAAGAAACTGTGAAGACAGATGATAAGGAAATAAAGCAGACTGAAGTGAAGAAGAAATGGAGTGAATAATCAAGTGAAGAAAGCACCCGCAGTTGCAAAAGTGACAAATCTTCAGTTGACAAGAAGATAAACAAGGAGGGTTCTAAGAAGAAGAACAGTGAACAAATGCCAAAGCTACAAAAACAACCCCTAAACTTAAGAAGCATTATGAGAAGATGAGGAGGGAACACAAGGTGTTTGATATATGTGAAAGACCTCAACCAAAGAACAAGAATAATAAGTCAGAGAACTACACATATGATCAGCATCCTCCTATTTATCCTGTGTTCTCCAACCATGAGCTGTTTAACATTGGGAATGTTGAGTATGTACCAATGAGAAGGCATGTGGCTAGTCAAGAGGCAAGTTCATCAAGTCCTCCATCCAAACTGAAGAAGATCACTTTTGTCAAAGAAAAGTACCCTCAAATACCTGACGTGAGCAAGCCTATCAGAATGGACTTCACCAATTCTCTATACCCAAAAACCTCTCTAGGTTTTGACTTTCCAAAGCCAAGTGACAAGATCATGGACAAACAATTGCTTGAAGATATGGGGAGTTTTGCAAGAGTGTCATGCAAGAAGTGTGATGCCTATGGACATCACACTGATTCATGTTGGGTTGTTGAAGAAACTTTTTAAGTTCCTGACATTGTCACTGGATTTGATATGAAAGGATACAAAGAAATGTATGAGAAATATTTGAATGAAAAAAGGAGATCTTCTGATGGTGAGGATCATAGGTTGACCTTGGAAAAGAGGCTCAAGTCAGTTTTGAAAATTAATGAAAAATCAAAGGACTCTGACAAGCCTGTCAAGGGAAGAACGTCAATGATAAGGGAAAATCAAAGATGAGACCTGGAGTCCGGAATGGAGATGAAAATTTTCTTCTAAAACAAGGTTTTGAACCAAAAGGTTATCAATGGAAGACCAAGCAAGAGATAAACAGCTGGAAAGACACCGTGCTTGAGAATATTGAAGAAAGTATCAAGTCACCAGTTGAATATGAGTCTGATTCTGATGAATCATGTGAAACAGTTTATGAAGATCCATTTCCAACTCCTGTTGAAATTCAACATGACTCCGACTTACAAACTGATCCAGTTTGTAGCTCAGACTGTAACTGATATTTATGTTTATGTATGTAGGAAGAGTCCTTGGATGGAAACGATATATGGTACATGGACAGTGGATGTTCCCGACATATGACCTGTGATAGGGAAGCTCTTGTGAATTCTGAAAGAAAGTTTGAAGGACTTGTTGCATTTGGGAGTGATGAGAATGGAGGAAAGATTGTTGGAAGAGGCATACTTACAAATGGCAAAGTATCTTTTGAGAATGTGCTGCATGTTGAAGGACTACAATATAACTTACTCAGCATTTCTCAAGTGTGTGATAAAGGATACAAGGTTGCTTTCAATGATGAACACCGCCTAATCCTCAAACCTGAATTTGTTATTCCACCAGAAATGATTATGATGATGGCTCCAAGGAATGGGAACCTCTATGAGCTGAGAATGAAAAATGCAATCTCTAGAGGTGGTTCATGTTTTGTGTCTAAAGCTACTGAAAATGAGACCAAACTATGGCACAGAAAGATGTGTCATGTCAATCTCAAAAACATGAACAAACTGGTAAAAAGTGAGCATGTTGTGGGACTTCCTACCAGAGAGTTCAAATTGGAAGAAAAATGTATCTCATGTCTCAAAGGAAAGCAACATAAATCCTTACATAAAAGCAAATTGATAAATTCAATTGATGAGGCTGGAATTACTTCACATGGATCTGTTTGGTCCTGTAAGTGTTCCAAGCATTGGAAAGAAAAGATTCTGCCTGGTAATAACAGATGATTTCTCAAGGTTTACATGGGTATTCTTCATGGAAAGCAAGGACGAAACTCCAGAACTAATCAAGACTTATGTACTGAAGATGGAAAATCAACTTGAGAAAAGGGTGAAAGTGATTAGAAGTGATAATGGGTCAGAATTCAAGAATGGACTTATGGAAGAATTCTGCACTTCTTAAGGGATCTTTCAACAGTATAGTGCTCCAAGAACTCCTGAGCAGAATGGTGTTGCAGAGAGAAGAAATAGAACATTGATTGAAGCTGCAAGAACCATGATAGTAAATGCAAACTTACCAGTGACTTTCTGGGCAGAAGCTATCAACACTGCATGCTATGTGCAAAACAGAGTTCTTTTGCACAAAACTCACAACAAGACTCCATATGAGATTATCTTCAAAAGAAGACCTTATGCGAAGTTCTTGAAGCCTTTTGGTTGTAAATGCTCACTGCTAAACACAAGAGATTATCTGAACAAGTTTCAATCCAAATCTCTGGAATGTTTCTTTGTGGGATATTTTACTCAATCAAAGGCTTATAGAGTGTATGTCAAAGAGCACATAATGGTCATTAAGTCCTCAGACATAATCTTTAATGAAATCACTTTAACAATGTATAAGGACCCAAATGGTTGTTTGATCTAGAAAAGATGATTAAGTCATTCAAAATCTACAATGAAGACATGGATGACAGCATGCTCAGAACAAGTATTGAAGAGAAAGGAAAGCAAAAGCAAATTGATCTGGACAGGCTGTGGTCATCTGTTGCAACAGAAGAGAAAGGATTCACCTTTGAAAGAAACAACCAAAGACCAAATGAAATGGAGATCAATCATCAAGAAGCTGCAGTTGAAGTATCAAATGAAGGCCCAAGTGACATGGATAGTGAACCTGTGCAGTGTCAGCAACATGGTCAACCTGAGGAGACAGAAAGATTTGAAGACAGATTTCAGTCATTGTTTGATTCTCTTCAGATTAGAACCAATGAAGCATCCTCATCTGCAAATACTCTAAACCAAGTGACTACTGAATCTGAAGAAGTACCTCAAAATGAATCTACTGATATAGATATGACAAATCTTGAATCAGAAGTAAGAGCACATCAAATTGTTCAGACTACATCTGTTGAAAGAAATCCTGCTGAAAACATTATTGGTGACTTGCATGAAAAAGTGACAAGAAGTTCTTCTGAAAGGGCAAACATATGTCTCTATGCTTGTTTTCTATCCCAAGTTGAACCAAAGAACATCAATCAAGCCTTAAAAGACAACAGCTGGGTGGAAGCCATGCATGAAGAGTTAGCTCAATTCAGAGACTTACATGTTTGGGATTTGGTTGACAAACCCAGAGGAAAATATGCAATTGGCACCAAGTGGGTTTTCAGGAACAAAAAGGATGAAAGAGGTTTAGTCATCAAGAACAAAGCAAGGCTGGTGGGTCTAGGGTGTTTACAAGAAGAAGGAGTAGACTTTGAAGAAGTCTTTGCCCCTGTTGCAAGACTAGAAGCCATCAGCATCTTCCTAGCATATGCAGCATCCATGAACATCAACATCTATCAATTGGATGTCAAGTCTGCATTTCTAAATGGAAAGATTGATGAAGAATTTTATGTAACACAACCACCTGGATTTGAAGATCCAATCCATCCAAACAAGGTGTACAAGCCTAGTAAGGCTTTGTATGGATTACATCAAGCTCCTAGAGCTTGGTATGATGAGTTGTCAAACCACCTGTTGGATAACGACTTCTGTCGTGGAGCTATTGACAAGACTTTGTTTTATAAGAAATGGAGGAAAGATCTACTGCTTGTACAAGTGTATGTTGATGACATCATATTTGGTTCAACAAATGAACAAATGTGTAAAGACTTTGAACAAGTGATGAAGTCAAAATACAAAATGAGTTCCATGGGAGAAATGAACTTCTTCCTTGGACTACAAGTACAGCAGAAGGCAGATGGTATCTTCATAAATCAATCAAAGTATGTCCAAGAAATACTAAGCAAATTCAAGTGCCAGGATTACAAGACAGTGCCCACACCAATGGACACACATGAGAAGATGGTACCTGATGAAAAGGGGGAGCCAGTGAACCAGCATGAGTATCGAGCCAAGATTGGATCATTGATGTACGTGATGGCATCTAGGCCAGATATTATGTTTGCTGTATGTGTATGTGCAAGATTTCAAGCTAACCCTAAAGTCTCCCACATGTTGGCAGTGAAGAGGATTTTCAGATATCTTAAAGAAAAACCAGACTTACGAATTTGGTACCCAAAGAACCCCTCTTTTGACTTGATGACCTATACAAACAGTGACTATGATGGTTGCAACATGAGTAGGAAGTCAACGTCAGGAGGATGCCAGTTTCTTGGAAGCAGGCTGGTGTCTTGGTAATGCAAGAAGCAGACTATGGTGTTCATCTCAACTGCTGAAGCTAAGTACATTACTGCATCTGCATACTGTGCACAGGTTCTATGGATCCAAAATCAACTGCTGGATTATGGTCTAAATTTCTTACTCACTCCTATTTTAATTGATAATACTGCTGCTATGTTTATTGTCAAAAATCCTGTTCATCACTCTAAGACTAAGCACATTGAAATTAGGCATCACTTTATTAGGGATTGTAGTGAAAAAGGCTTAATAGAAATAAAAAGGGTAGATACATCTGATAACTTGGCTGACTTGTTCACCAAACCTTTAGATAAAACCATGTTTCATTTTCTGTTAAAATGCCTAGGTATGATAAATGTTGATGAAATTTGATTGATGATGTGTGCTTAAGTAAGATGCTTACTGACTATCTACTTGATGCTCATTGTGATTAATTGCATGATTTGTTGCTGTATGCTTGACTGACCATGTTGATTGAATGAATCATGCTTGGTGAATTGTTTGTGTGAAATATAACATGTCTTTGATATTCATGTCACCTTGTACTTAAATATAGGCATACTTGATAGAATTTGTGATTTAAGTATTTCGAGCATGGATCTGTGCTTGATATTGTGTTTGTTGCTCCTCGAGCACATACAGTCATACTTGAGAACTTTCATCAAGTATTTCGAGCATAGGTGACATGCTTCCGCAGTTTGAGCATGAACATATGTCTTGAAAGCATTTCCAAGTATTTCGAGCATATATCTGTTGCTCGAGCACAATGATTGAGTCTTGAACTTTCATGAAGTATTTCGAGCACATGCATTGAAATGATAGATTCTAAGTTTGCTCGATAGGATCTTTGTGTGCTCGAGTGAAAGATCATTCAAGACTGTATAAGTTTGCTAATTGTGTGAATCTTAAGTGCTGTTTGTGAGTCATATGTGCTTGAATGACAAACTTTTTCTTTTTTAAATCAGGTGCAACATGAATTCTTCTAAGAAAGTGATTTTTGAAATAACAAATGATTTTTGACCATGCAAACAGTTTTTGGTGAACTCATAATAGAAATGATAAGATTATTCAGTTACAAGCTTTGAAGAAGCTTAAAATGTTTTTCTATATGGAGATAGCATCCAACCTTATTGGGAAATGATAGTACATTGTTTAATCTCCTAACACATAGATTATAGGCTTAAAAGGTTTCATTTCAGTCATTGACAATTTGTATGGTATATTTTCATGAGTGTAATTGCCTATGTGATACAAATATTGTAGGTTCCCAGCCGGATCTACACGGAATATCTCGTTCTACGTAGGTGCGGAATCCCTACGTAAGACGTTACGAGCGTAGAAGACGATACACGTTAACACGATCAAACACACGTTACAATAAACAAAGACACGTTGTATTGCAACTGGAAACGCGTGATTCACTGATCACCGATTACACAAACTCTGAACAACTCGTAAAAACTAAAAACCTTTGCCGTAACCTAGGCTATTTAACAGTCGACAACTTCGCCTAACATGTTTAGGCGAAGTTGTCCCTAACTTCGCTTATTCTACAAGTTCGCCTATATCAGCGAACTTGTGAGCTAACGTCGCTTAATACAAAATACAAATCCAACTAACTCGATTACATACACTAGAGACTGAACTACTGACATCATGTACCAACAGACTCCCCCTTGGCAGTAGCTTCATATCTCTATCTTCAAGCACGTGTCTTGTAATCCCAAAAATCTTGTATCTTTCATCTTCAAGCATGAACTCCTTCTCGTACACAAACCGAAACAACTCTTTGATATTTCTTCGCTTCTTCTTTCCAAGCAGGAATATAAAATACCGGATCGGCTTTTACTTCATGATCATCCAAGGCTTGCCATCTGCTCTTATTCCTCTGTCTTTGTCTTCAACAAGCTTTCCTTTATGTGGTTTCAACAGCTCGAACTTTTTCTCCTTTATGCTTTCCTTCCAGACTATCTTCCCAATGACCCTAGCCATGTTATCATCACTCCTGTTTATCAACCCCAACCTGGCTAAGTCCTTCAATTCACACTCAGGCAACGTATTCAACGATCTCAACAGCCTCTTGAAATACTGAACCCCATCATACCTTTTAATCACAAAAAGCCTCAACTGCTCATCATATAACTAGCATATAATCCCCTTTTTCGATTCAGCATAACCCCTGATGTTGTAACTTTTCTTGAACATAGTTGGGACCGCCGGTTTCTTAGTCTTTACGAACCACTGAGCGTAGCCTTCTTTCCATCTTGGCTGCTCCTCCCATTCCGTCTCATCGCTTCCCATATCTTGACCCATATCTGCCTTATCAACTTCCGGAATCTCGTGCTCAACGTTCTCCTCCACAATCTCTCCTTCTTCAATCTCACTATCAATGACAATCTCATCCCCTATCTTCTCTATCTCCTCCATCGGTAACACATCCTCATCACCTATAACATCATCTAACACCTCCTCAGCATCCATAACCACCACATCATCACCCCCTGAACCGCCAGCTGCACTCGTTGACTCCCCCTGAGATGTGGAAGTCCCAAGAGCTTGTTCAGTTCTTGGCACTCTCCACCTGCACCTTTCGATGCATTGGGATCATCGTCTCGATCATTACGCTTCTTCGTCCTCAGCTCATCACCCTTACAGCCCGTCCCCCCCTGAGATGCCGAGAACTGTTTCAAAGCATCAATTATTTTTCCATGTTCGATCAGCAGGGACGACTGTATCTGATTCTCTGCAACGAGGCGCTGAATAGCATGGGTCTGGATAAGATTTACCCTTGATTGTTCTGCCACGACCCTTTCAAGCGCTGCTATTCGTTCCGAGTCGGATAAGGTTGCCTCGAAATCAAACCTCAGATGTGATATATCTTGAGTGTACTGAGGAGGGATTTCCAATGTAACCGGGACCTCAGAAGTAGGCGTAAACGTAACCTCAGGTGGTATCGTAACTGACAACCCTGCAGTAGCTACAACTGTCGACTCAATAAATCTTGCCACGACCTCCGTTGGAGTAAGACTGGAGGTTGCAAAGATACAATCTCCGGAGGCGAGAGTTGGAATGTAGTGGGTGGGATGCCGAAGAAAGATGAGGTAGTCACCACGGGAACATCCGTGGCGATTGGCCCTGTAACTTGCAATGGTGTCGAGACTATAGTCATACCAGACAGTGCGGGTGGAGTGAAACGAACCACCCTTGAGCTCTCACCAGCTCCAGAACCTACACCTGCCCGTTCCCTTCTCGATCTATGGACCAACTGATGTAAATCTTCCTCAAAATCCGACTCACTGTCATCATTGTCTCTCTTCCTCTTCCCTTGAATCCTTTCTTGTGTAACCAAAATCCGTCTAGCTTCAGCCACATCATCATCTGAAGAATCAGAATCAGCCTCAGTCGTAGCTGCCCTAGCAACATCCACACTAGTAACCTGGGCTACCGAGACCTGTACCTCTTCCTCAGGGTCAACACGATCCATATCAAAAAATCCTTGACCGCCAAACGCAGCTTCAAGGTCTACATTTCCTCCGGTGCCACAACAGGAGCAGCAGGTAAAGCTTGTTGTACCTCAGGTGGTGGTTGAGGTGCTCCAGCCTGTTGTGGTTGAGGATCCCGAAACTCGTCCCCACGAGCTGGAACATACTCTGGGTTGATCAAGTACCCAAATAATGGAGTATGTCGAGGACGGAGCTCAGGCTTGCTTCTTGCACTCGATGATCTGCACTGAGCGAAGATCCTCTTGCTGACACTTTCCACATATCTAATTGGGCGGCGCTGAGGTAACGTGGGAGCGACGTGATTCAAGATCATTTGTAGGAATCTTGGATACATCAGAAATCTCTCACGCGCCACCGCTCGTCTTTGACGATCTATCTCGTAAAATACCATCTGACTAAAGCTGTAACGCTTATTGTAAGTCAGTGCAGTCATCGCTGACTGCATGGTCGCACCCATTCCATCCGTACCAGCCTTTCTCCCTGACATACACACGATCATCACGTGCATATGAAATTGCCACTGGTCTATTAAGAACCCCTTGCGTCTCTGAGTATCCCCCAAAGGACCAGAATATCCCATCCTCAGAAACGCACCATCTCTGAATGGAGCCACAAAGTCTGTAGGATCGTCTCTCGTTTCATCCCCAAACTGTAAAGCCGCCCTAATCTGTTCAGACGAGAACTGTACAATCTGATTGTTAACCGTTGCACGCATAACCGGGGGCTCGACTCGACAGTCATATTCCACTGTCTGCCAGAAATCTTCTATGTTTGGCAATGAGAGAGGCAGTGTTGTAGTAATAGCGTGGAAGATACGCGAGCGGAGTAGAAATGTGATGATCTCGCGGAAATCATCAACACCGCTCGCATCCGGGTCCAATGTGATGTACATGTTATGCCCCGGGAAAAACTGTCGATGGTTATCTCCACCTTCATCACCACCTGCACCACCTGTTCCAGCTACAGCTGCCATTTCTGCAACACAAACAGTCTAAGTTCGAGAAACGTCAAGGCAAATCACAAGTTCGCCTGTTACCATGAGCGAACTTATGATTTATTCTGTATAGGCGAAGTTAGAGGTGGGGCGAAGTTGGGAACAACTTCGCCTCAACTTGAACTTCGCGTAATAAATGTTAAATAAAAAGGGCAAGGCGAAGTTAATGATAACTTCGCCTAACCACAACTTCGCCTCATATACTGTTACATAATTAATTATCAGGCGAAGTTAAACCTCAGGCGAAGTTAAGAATAACTTGGCCTAAACCGTAAGTTCGCCTGAATATGAATCGGCAACAGTTAGACGTTCAATACGAAGTGATTTCGGTCAATTTGAAGATTGCGGATCTCGTAAAACATGTTTTTAAGACGATCTAGACGATCAAGTTGATTACGACCACGTAATAACAGGTTTGAAAATCGGGTGTTGAGGTTTCGACTAAACGGGGTCGCGAATTGGGTTGAAACGACCGTTGATTAACGTCAATGACAGTGATTATACGATACTATCGACACTACACACCTATAACTCGGATTAGAAACTGAGAATGAAAACACAGATTGATCGAGATATCTTCGCTTAGGGTTACTGGGATATAAGTTCGCTGGTTGTTATGAAAAATAATAATTCGTTTGACCAAAAAAAATATCTTTATATAGGGTCAAGATTATACAGGCGAAGTTATGGATAACTTCGCCGATTGCAGGCGAAGTTATGGATAACTTCGCCTATTGCAGGCGAAGTTATGGATAACTTCGCTGATATGAAAATTTACACAACAAACCCCTATAATTTGAACAATTTGCAATTAAGTTTTAAAACATCCTTTAAAGAGTTAAATGATACGATCAAGACCAAGTAACCAGGTATAAAATCATACAACTACATAAGTAGAATAAAATTTTAAAAATAAAGTACACGGGATCAAATTTCAGTCTCGACAGGGACTACCATGTTTTAGAAAAGATCCGAACAGGAATCATACTAATTAAGTGACTGTCACACAGATCCATGTTCAGCTGTATTATGACATAAAGAAACAGGTTGTAAGCAGGTAAATAACTTAGAATGGTTTTCATTGCTTCTGTGATACGGGTTAGGTTCAATTAAGCTAAAAACTTAAATGGGCAACACCTCAGAGATTGTGATGTCTCCTATCTATTCTTAAAGCGTATTTGGCTTTTCCCAAGTCACCCCGAGTTGACCTCGACCCGTAGTGTCTGATTAAATAGTAAGTACTCTTCGATCTTTAGACTCTTCTTCCCGTTCTCTTTCTCATATCTTGATTGAGAAGTATTAACCTTATAAGCTCTAGAATGTCTCAGTAACACTTTTTTTTTCTTTTTTTTAAACAAAGACACGTTGTATTGCAACTGGAAACACGTAATTCACTGATCACCGATTACACAAACTCTGATACCACTTGTAAGTTCCCCCCGAGGCGTCGCCGATCGATACGAGATCCGCACGAGGTCTAGGAGTGCGGAATCCTACTAGACTCGTTTAATGGTGTAGAAGACGAAGAACACGATTACACACATACAAACACACGAACAAACACACGAATGGGATAAACACATCTGCAGATCTTTTATATAATAACTGAAACACATTACATACCAAACACGAAAACAAATGACGGCCGACCTGAGGTGAGCTCTACCTCGGGCCGTCCCACACGACTCTCCCTCTCGGTTTCTCTCTAGCTACTTGAACTGGACACACAATACTCTAATTTTCTGGATACTCAAACCTAAACAAGACATATATATATATATATCGAAACAACTTCGCGGGCTTGGGCTTGGGCCAGTAGGCGAAGTTGTTATAACTTCGCCCTTTGGTGAAGTTGTTCTAACTTCGTACTGCATTTCCGCTGATCAGAATTGCATAGCGACGGTCACAAAATGCACCAACAGACTCCCCTTTGACCGTTGCTCTCAATTCTAACAAACACAAAAGATCATCTGTTACAAAACATGCACCAACAGACTCCCTCTTGGCAGTAGCTTCATATCTCTATCTTCAAGCACGTGTCTTGTAATCTTCCACAATCTTGTATCTTTCATCTTCAAGCATGAACTCCTTCTCGTACACAAACCGAAACAACTCTTTGATATTTCTTCGCTTCTTCTTTCCAAGCAGGAATATAAAATATTTTCTTCTCGTTCAGCACCTGCAGATCAGCTTGAGACAAATTCACCAAGTGCATTGGATCATACACTCTCAGCAGCTCTTGTTCATCTTCATTCTCCATTACTGCTTCAGCTGTTTCACAATCAACATACCACCACTTCAGATCCTTGAGCACATCCTTGGGAATTTGTTTCATCGGCACTTCTTTTAAACACTTGTTCTGTGGTTTCAACAGCTCGAACTTTTTCTCCTTTATACTTTCCTTCCAAACAATCTTTCCAATGACCCTAGCCATATTATCATCACTCCTGTTTATCAACCCCAACCTGGCTAAGTCCCTCACTTCACACTCAGGCAACGTATTCAACGATCTCAACAGTCTCTTGAAGTACTGAACCCCATCATACCTTTTAATCACAAAAAACCTCAACTGCTCATCATATAACTAGCATATAATCCCCTTTTTCGATTCAGCATAACCCCTGATGTTGTAACTTTTCTTGAACATAGTTGGGACCGCCGGTTTCTTAGTCTTTACGAACCACTGAGCGTAGCCTTCTTTCCATCTTGGCTGCTCCTCCCATTCCGTCTCATCGCTTCCCATATCTTGACCCATATCTGCCTTATCAACTTCCGGAATCTCGTGCTCAACGTTCTCCTCCACAATCTCTCCTTCTTCAATCTCACTATCAATGACAATCTCATCCCCTATCTTCTCTATCTCCTCCATCGGTAACACATCCTCATCACCTATAACATCATCTAACACCTCCTCAGCATCCATAACCACCACATCATCACCCCCTGAACCGCCAGCTGCACTCGTTGACTCCCCCTGAGATGTGGAAGTCCCAAGAGCTTGTTCAGTTCTTGGCACTCTCCACCTGCACCTTTCGATGCATTGGGATCATCGTCTCGATCATTACGCTTCTTCATCCTCAGCTCATCACCCTTACAGCCCGTCTCCCCCTGAGATGCCGAGAACTGTTTCAAAGCATCAATTATTTTTCCATGTTCGATCAGCAGGGACGACTGTATCTGATTCTCTGCAACGAGGCGCTGAATAGCATGGGTCTGGATAAGATTTACCCTTGATTGTTCTGCCACGACCCTTTCAAGCGCTGCTATTCGTTCCGAGTCGGATAAGGTTGCCTCGAAATCAAACCTCAGATGTGATATATCTTGAGTGTACTGAGGAGGGATTTCCAATGTAACCGGGACCTCAGAAGTAGGCGTAAACGTAACCTCAGGTGGTATCGTAACTGACAACCCTGCAGTAGCTACAACTGTCGACTCAATAAATCTTGCTACGACCTCCGTTGGAGTAAGAGTTGGAGGTTGCAAAGATACAATCTCCGGAGTCGAGAGTTGGAATGTAGTGGGTGGGATGCCGAAGAAAGATGAGGTAGTCACCACGGGAACATCCGTGGCGATTGGCCCTGTAACTTGCAATGGTGTAGGGACTATAGTCATACCAGACAGTGCGGGTGGAGTGAAACGAACCACCCTTGAGCTCTCACCAGCTCCCGAACCTGCACCTGCCCGTTCCCTTCTCGATCTATGGACCAACTGATGTAAATCTTCCTCAAAATCCGACTCACTGTCATCATTGTCTCTCTTCCTCTTCCCATGAATCCTTTCTTGTGTAACCAAAATCCGTCTAGCTTCAGCCACATCATCATCTGAAGAATCAGAATCAGCCTCAGTCGTAGCTGCCCTAGCAACATCCACACTAGTAACCTGGGCTACCGAGACCTGTACCTCTTCCTCAGGGTCAACACGATCCATATCAAAAAATCCTTGACCGCCAAACGCAGCTTCAAGGTCTACATTTCCTCCGGTGCCACAACAGGAGCAGCAGGTAAAGCTTGTTGTACCTCAGGTGGTGGTTGAGGTGCTCCAGCCTGTTGTGGTTGAGGATCCCGAAACTCGTCCCCGCGAGCTGGAACATACTCTGGGTTGATCAAGTACCCAAATAATGGAGTATGTCGAGGACGGAGCTCAGGCTTGCTTCTTGCACTCGATGATCTGCACTGAGCGAAGATCCTCTTGCTGACACTTTCCACATATCTAATTGGGCGACGCTGAGGTAACGTGGGAGCGACGTGATTCAAGATCATTTGTAGGAATCTTGGATACATCAGAAATCTCTCACGCGCCACCGCTCGTCTTTGACGATCTATCTCGTAAAATACCATCTGACTAAAGCTGTAACGCTTATTGTAAGTCAGTGCAGTCATCGCCGACTGCATGGTCGCACCCATTCCATCCGTACCAGCCTTTCTCCCTGACATACACACGATCATCACGTGCATAAGAAATCGCCACTGGTCTAGCAAGAACCCCTTGCGTCTCTGAGTATCCCCCAAAGGACCAGAATATCCCATCCTCAGAAACGCACCATCTCTGAATGGAGCCACAAAGTCTGTAGGATCGTCTCTCGTTTCATCCCCAAACTGTAAAGCCGCCCTAATCTGTTCAGACGAGAACTGTACAATCTGATTGTTAATCGTTGCACACATAACCGGGGGCTCGACTCGACAGTCATATTCCACTGTCTGCCAGAAATCTTCTATGTTTGGCAATGAGAGAGGCAGTGTTGTAGTAATAGCGTGGAAGATACGCGAGCGGAGTAGAAATGTGATGATCTCGCGGAAATCATCAACACCGCTCGCATCCGGGTCCAATGTGATGTACATGTTATGCCCCGGGAAAAACTGTCGATGGTTATCTCCACCTTCATCACCACCTGCACCACCTGTTCCAGCTACAGCTGCCATTTCTGCAACACAAACAGTCTAAGTTAGAGAAACGTCAAGGCAAATCACAAGTTCGCCTGTTACCATGAGCGAACTTATGATTTATTCTGCATAGGCGAAGTTAGAGGTGGGGCGAAGTTGGGAACAACTTCGCCTCAACTTGAACTTCGCGTAATAAATGTTAAATAAAAAGGGCAAGGCGAAGTTAATGATAACTTCGCCTAACCACAACTTCGCCTCATATACTGTTACATAATTAATTATCAGGCGAAGTTAAACCTCAGGCGAAGTTAAGAATAACTTCGCCTAAACCATAAGTTCGCCTGAACATGAATCGGCAACAGTTAGACGTTCAATACGAAGTGATTTCGGTCAATTTGGAGATTGCGGATCTCGTAAAACATGTTTTTAAGACGATCTAGACGATCAAGTTGATTACGACCACATAATAACAGGTTTGAAAATCGGGTGTTGAGGTTTCGACTAAACGGGGTCGCGAATCGGGTCGAAACGACCGTTGATTAACGTCAATGACAGTGATTATACGATACTATCGACACTACACACCTATAACTCGGATTAGAAACTGAGAATGAAAACACAGATTGATCGAGATATCTTCGTTTAGGGTTACTGGGATATAAGTTCGCTGGTTGTTATGAAAAATAATAATTCGTTTGACCAAAAAAATATCTTTATATAGGGTCAAGATTATACAGGCGAAGTCATGGATAACTTCGCCGATTGCAGGCAAAGTTATGGATAACTTCGCCTATTGCAGGCGAAGTTTTGGATAACTTCGCTGATATGAAAATTTACACAACAAATCCCTATAATTTGAACAATTTGCAATTAAGTTTTAAAACATCCTTTAAAGAGTTAAATGATACGATCAAGACCAAGTAACCAGGTATAAAATCATACAACTACATAAGTAGAATAAAATTTTAAAAATAAAGTACACGGGATCAAATTCCAGTCTCGACAGGGACTACCATGTTTTAGAAAAGATCCGAACAGGAATCATACTAATTAAGTGACTGTCACACAGATCCATGTTCAGCTGTATTATGACATAAAGAAACAGGTTGTAAGCAGGTAAATAACTTAGAATGGTTTTCATTGCTTCTGTGATACGGGTTAGGTTCAATTAAGCTCAAAACTTAAATGGGCAACACCTCAGAGATTGTGATGTCTCCTATCTATTCTCAAAGCGTATTTGGCTTTCCCCAAGTCACCCCGAGTTGACCTCGACCCGTAGTGTCTGATTAAATAGTAAGTACTCTTCGATCTTTAGACTCTTCTTCCCGTTCTCTTTCTCACATCTTGATTGAGAAGTATTAACCTTATAAGCTCTAGAATGTATCAGTAACACTTTCTTTTTTTTCTTTTTTTTTAAGTATTTACACAGTTTCAGAGTCGTAAACAACTGCAATTCCCGAATCTGGATCACTGCAGTTTCTTGACACGCTATCTTCACGGGAATCAGAACACTCACAGGCTCGTGTATGACTGGGTAATCGCTTTTCTGCCTATCATTCGGAAAGATATATATGAAGACATGCACAACTCTTAAGGAGTTTCCATATAAAATCGAGGAGATTTAGTTAGTATCACTTCTACTTTTACGCACCATAAAAAGCTACCATGACATACACTGACTGTTCTAAAGTCTTTTAGGCCTAATAACTTCACTAGTTAAGCACACAGAATCAGTATATCTATCACTTTCCAAGGTTGGATCAATTTTCTGTTAAACATAGTAAAGGAACTTCTTACGAAGTAGTAGACTAGAAAAATAATTTCATCTCCCTCTTAACTGATGATCTTCTGTTTGCTCTTCAACCAGCCGTGTCTGGAACTGTCTTGTAGCTTCACAAATCTACCAATCACCCAGCGTCTTCCATATCAGATCTCCCCTTCAGTGTAAGCTTCTCCGACTATATAGATTGAGGTCTTTGAAATGCATCCATCCCCGTGCCTAATTGATCATCTCAACCAATCACGTGAGTCCTTCTGACTTCACCAACACGTGAAGTTCTTCTAACTTCACCAACACGTGAAGTTGGGCTCCCTCCATAACTTCACCAACACGTTGGCATACGATAAGGTTTAATCTTCAACTACTCAACATCAAGTGATCAATTTCATCACAAAACCACCTTGACAGAATCTAACACACATGACCATTAATTAATCCGAAGCATCTTCAATCACCAGGGATAACGATCAAGAACATAAACACTTTAATTCCCGATTAAATCCAACTTGTTCCAGACTTTTCACTTTAATAAATAAGCATCATGTTTCAGGATCCAATTCTCGAACGCCTTGAAAATAACATAAATAATATGCTCTGACCGCAATCCAGTAATGACGAAAACCTTCAGTTCAATTTGACTTTCTTCAGTTGGTCAACCTCGAACAACAACAATTTCATTGCCCACAAACACCCAAATATGTGTCAATATCCAGTTTCAATCAATATCCCATTCACAACCTCAACTCCATATCCAGAGTTGACACGTATTTGTTCACACGTAAGACCAAGAGATAACAAGTTTCACTCGTTGACGGAACAACGTCTTCGGTCTCACAATAATCGCGTACACCTGGCCATACAGACGAAAACTCTTTTTTTTTTGTTTTTTTTTTTAACTTCGCCTAAAGTCAACTTCGCCTAAAAGTCAACTTCGCCCCTCCTTAACTTCGCCTGTCCATAACTTCGCCTGTCCATAACTTCGCCTGTACATAACTTCGCTTAACCTTATATCTTCGCCTAAACCCTAAAATTTAAGCGACAACTTCGCCTGAACCCCATAACTTTGCCTGCGGCGGCTGTTCGGCCAAAAACGCATCAGAAACGTGCCAGAAACACCAAAACGCAGATCTCGAACCATAGTATAAGAGCCTAAGGCTCTGATACCAATTGTATGTTCCCAGCCGGATCTACACGGAATATCTCGTTCTACGTAGGTGCGGAATCCCTACGTAAGACGTTACGAGCGTAGAAGACGATACACGTTAACACGATCAAACACACGTTACAATAAACAAAGACACGTTGTATTGCAACTGGAAACACGTGATTCACTGATCACCGATTACACAAACTCTGAACAACTCGTAAAAACTAAAAACCTTTGCCGTAACCTAGGCTATTTAACAGTCGACAACTTCGCCTAACATGTTTAGGCGAAGTTGTCCCTAACTTCGCTTATTCCACAAGTTCGCCTATATCAGCGAACTTGTGAGCTAACTTCGCTTAATACAAAATACAAATCCAACTAACTCGATTACAGACACTAGACACTGAACTACTGACATCATGTTCCAACAAATATAATGATCATGCTAAGCCTGATGTGGTGATACATTTGAAGATTAAGGTATGTTCTCTAACACATCTCTCCGGATGATAGGCAGAAATGTAATTATCCAGTCATACACGAGCCCGTTGGTGTTTTGGTCACCTAAAAGATATGTTTATTTCCTTATCTGAGCAGAAATAAAAGGATAAATATACATACTAGTTAATTAAAAAAAACTTTAAGTAAATATTACAAATTTTTTTTTTTATATTCAGACTTAAAGGGGCTCCAAGGGAACTACAGGGGTGGGGCATACAAATAAGTCCTAAACACCCTGAATGTAAGGCATGGAAGTCCGGATGGCATGTAAGTCCAACATTCAACCTTAAAGTCTGATTTTCTGAATAATTCTGCTCAAATTCTAAAACTATTTTGACCAAGGCATCAGGGGGTCGAAGTCAAATTGGGGTGACTTGGAGAAAGCTAAATAAGCTTTGAGAAGAGATTAGGGACACCCTGAAAATCCTTAGTGTTAACCATTCTAATCTTATGCATTAATTGAACCTTAAGTATATCACAGAAAGCTATGATAATCATGCTAAGTGCCAATACCTATGTCAATCTGACTTAAATCATAATACGGCCAACCATGAAGTGCTGTGAAAGTTTTTGAACAATATGATCCCATGTTGAGATCTTTCTATAAAATTGTTTTGAAGTGACCTATCAACTGAATTTTGATCTCGTATGCACCTTAAACTTATGCTTAGGTCTAAAATATGTCTTGAATAATGAATCTTATTTATTTAAGCAAAGTTTTTGTGTGAACATGTCCAAAGTGTTGGACAAATGTTTCTGTATTTCAAACCTAAATTCTGAAATGGTTGAAGTGTTTTCGAGCATGATACTATGCTTAACACTATTTCTGTTACTCATAGAGCACACTGAAGTGATATGAAATTTAATTTAAGTCGTTCGAGCATAGATCATGCATTTCGAGCACAGAGAAATGTACTCTAAGTTATTCGAGCACAAATTCTCTTGCTGAAATAAGAAGTTGCATTACGAGCACATGCTCTGTCATGATAAATCTCTCAAAAGTGTTTTCGAGCATGCATATACTCTACGAGCATAGGTGTTCACAGGAAAATCTGTTATGTTCGAGTAGAGTTAAGTTGATGTTTTTGAATGTGTTTCGAGTATGATTGATTCACTGAATATTTCTTCTAAGTACTTCGAGCACACAAATTGGGAATTATGATTGAGAATTTGGTTTAAGTACCTTCGAGCATGCTACATATCACGAGCACGCTAGTCTGAATTACATTGAATTTGAACACACTCGAGTATGACCCAATGCTTGGTTCCTTTTAATTAAAATTTGGCTAAGGTATCGAGCATGAGTATATTCGAGCAAACTATCTCAAGTATACTTGTCTTTGGGCAACTCAAATGAAAACAAGTACGTCGAGCATGAATTGGGATAAATCTTCGAGTACACTAGGAGACAGTTGTTTATTTGGCTGTATGCTTGAGCAAGGGAGGTACATTTATTTTGAATTAAATGACAACTGTTGTGCACTAGACGACAAAACAGACCTGTACTGACCAAACGTTAGGTATAAAAGGGGGACTTGGAAATTTATTTTACTCATTTCTTTTCCCTCTTTCAACCTAATCAGAAAACCCTCTTGCTCGTGTATCCCCTGCTCACTCCGAAATCTTATTATGTGCTTCATACTTTTTCGAGCATAGCCATTAGCTCTGTTTCGACCTTGGTAAGATATCGATTATCGTTATCGTATCCCCAAGTTTCGAAATTAGGGTTTATATTGAATGTTTACTGATTAATTGTTTGATTTGTGCAGGTTCGCAAACTACTACGAAACGGGTTACTGAAGACGCTATTCTTCTTTAACTACTCTCCGCTATCAATTGTGCATTTATGGGTACTGATTATTTTCTTATTTTGCAGAACTGATGGCAATGAAGTTCGAGTCTAGGCACAATATGTGCGCCCTGTTGGAAGTAAATGATGACAATAGAGAATTGGAGTTAATCATCAATTTCCTTAACAACTCCAACTTACGAGTGGCATTGACAGAAAGCCCAACCATATACAGGAATCACATCACAGATTTCTGGGGCTCTGCTACTTATCTTAATGACATCAATGGGAAGATAATTGAAGCCTCTGTCCTAAATCAAGATATTGAAGTAACTGAAGCGTTAATCAGAGAGGCAATACAATTGAATGACAATCATGAGGTGCTGTCTTTGTATTCAGTCCCAAGACTTATGAGAATATTTCAAGAAACAATGGGATATCAAGGAGGTGTAAATGAAGGACAGTTTTAGAAGGGAAGTGACGTGTGCGAATATATATATAAAATTTGAATAAAAGCTTCACACAAATCGGGTTTTATAAATGGTTTTCACCAACAACCAAACCACACACGAAAGGCAAGTGTACCTATCGTTTGTAGCAAAGTATCGGTAAGAACCGAGTATCAATCTATGGACACGGCTAACTTTTGATACTAAATCTTTGTAATTAATTTAACCAAACAAACAATCTAAGCAATTTGTTCAAGTAACTAAACTAGCATACAACAATAACAAAGCAAATGAAATACAACTAACAATCAATCCAAACAAGGCTACTTAGACTATGCATCCTCATAAACTTAGTGACAAAATGACAATGATAATGGCAAACATCAAGTATTAAGCATCAATACCAAATTCCAATCAAGGCAACCTAATACTAACAACAAAACATCATGATGGGTTTTAAACAAGTTATTAACCATAGATTAGTAAGTTTGTCAAAACTACCTAATCTCACAATTAAAGGAAAGCTAGCATGAAAACAACAAACTAACCACCTAAAATCATGTAAAATAGACAAGTTCAAGAACACTAGTTAAACACATGAGTCTTTCAAATTAGAAAAATATAAACTAAGGATTATGGCCTTAATCTCTAGCAAACATCAACCAACTCAAAGAATCATATTATCACCATACAATTTTCCAATATCAAGTGATAGGTTTCATACTTGTTAAAATTCATAACCAAGTTAATTTCCACTAGTCATTCCTAACTTAGTGATATAAACAAAGTATGCATACACAAACTAAGTTCATAAACAAATACTCAACACATAGTTTTCCAACATATTATGGCTAAGCATCTATCAAACTAACAAGATTAGGAATTAAAACAAGCATTCAACCATTAAACTCTATTCAAGAACATGTCATAAACTTGAAGAACACCAACTTGCCAAAATCATGCATAGATAAATATCACATAAGCAAAAGCTTCAACATAATCTAAGTAACAAGAGTATTTAGCCCATAAGGCTTGATACAACAAACAAAATCAAAGTAGTCTTACAAATCATTGTCAAGAACAAAAGATTGCAAACTAGAATGAATGATGATTGCACACTTGAAAGGATGATCACACAAATATGGAAGCCTTGAATTCTCTCTAGCAAACACACAATAATTTTCCAACAAATTCAGAGAATTCCCCTAAGGCTCCACACTTCAAATGAGGATAATGGAGGGGTACTTATGCATTCTGGATGTCTGGCACGGGCACGCACGACCGTGCCTATTTGTGGAAAGTCAACCATTGGCTTTAATCTGACCAAAAAGTCAGATTTCTCTGTTCTAGCACGGGCTGGAACTGGCTAGCACGGGCTGATTATTTTGACTTTTCTCAGCATTAGATCATGCACTGGCTTGTACTGGCACATTTCCAGGTTGGCACGGGCAGGTGCAAGGGCACGCATGGCCGTGCAAGTCTGGCAGATTGTTGCATTCTTCTTCCGAAATGCCCTCTTTTCATGTTTTCTTTGTCGGGCGGGCGTCTGGACTTGCAAATTCACAAATAACTCAAATAAGTACCTAAAACAATTAATTTGCATGGAGTTCGGCATAAATATGAGGATAATTTGATGCGATAAGATGTACACTTTGTGTTACATCAAACATCCCCACACTTGAACTTTGCTTGTCCTCAAGCAAATAAAACAAACTCCACAATAGCGATAATAACCCGTAAGCAATAATCATTCAATTCTTTAATAAATCATGTAAGCATTGTATATATGTTCAAACAAGCCTAATAAGAATGGAGACACAATCTAGAGAACATTACAAATTGTCATCACATTCCCACCTTGCAAACCTCACAATGTTCACTCATAAACTCGTTTATATTTAGTGATCATGCGTGCAATAGTGCATGTTGAGAACACTCGATGCCAAGACGATGACTAAGCAAGGCATAGGCTTGTTTAAGGGTCAAATCAAACCGACACATACATGGCATAAAACACGAGTACTTGAGGGTTGTAATTTGGCTTAGGGTTAGGGTGAGGAATTTTGGGAAAAGTGGCTAAACGGCTAGAAAATCCGGAACTAAGTTAGCTACAAAACGAAATCTAACTAACTAAACAAAATGGTTTAAACGGGCCGAGAGCTAACGAACCAAAAATTGCTCTTTGAAATCAAGTTTCACCTAATATATGATGAACTAACTTTATAACTTCTCTTCTTTTCTTACAAGGATTTTTTTTTTGCCATAGATAAATATTTACAAACAAACTTTTCACTTTGGGAGAAAGCATTGTGCTTCTAAAGTTCCCAAGTGAATAAAATACAACAAAAATGCAATACAAAAATAAACTAACTTGGCCGAACCGGATTTCTAACCAAAAATGGGTGAAAACATAAAATGATATATGGCTAAGTGGCGATAAAAATAGGGCGAAATATAAAAACACGGGAAAAGGCTAAAAATGGGCTACTAAGCGGATAATGTGTGTAAGGAAAATATAAGTGGAAAAATGGCTAGATATGGGGTTTATCCTAATTTCCTTAATGGTTTATGCCATCTATATGCATATGGTTTTAAAATGCAATCCCAAAAACAAGTTCTACCTTACAATAATCACCCGGCTCACTCAATTGCCCGCAAAAACATGAGAAAAAATATGATGAGGCCAACTCACGGAAACAGGCGGAATGGGTAACTTTTGCAAGGTAAGAATGTGAATCTTGTTTGTCATGCTTAAAGGTATGTCTTTTAAAGATTTTTGGCTTGAATGTCTTAAAGATTTGTGCTTTGATAAAATAATTAAAGTTGAATTAAAATTGCTTAGTGGTTATTATTTGCTACAAAAATTTTCTTAGGAGTTATGCAAAAAATTTTAAATTTGGACAAACAAAATTCATAAAATTCCCTCCCCACACTTGAATTGTGCAGCGCCCCCATTGCACAACAAAAAACTATAAAAGTAAGTGCAAAAGAGAGAACAGAAAACTCCCCTGAAAAACGCGAGGCTGCAAGACAAGAAACCCGGAAGGGTCAACAGCGAAGACCCGACAACTCCAACTGTGCAAATCAACCATTCACCTGCAAGGGTAAAACAAGGCAAGACAAACCCAACCATACAACACAAAATACACAAAATCCATCACATACCATCCACCAAATACGTCCAACATCCACTCAAGTACACAAGAAAAATAAAATGTTCTACAAATACCAAATAAAAATAAAGCCATACAACTCCTAGAATAAAAATAACAGAAAATAAAGTGCTAATCCTCAACCAAATCATCATATACCGAACCGGACGGGCCCGCATCCTGGTTCACGAACAATTCAGACCCGTAAGGATCTGCCATGGTGTAGGGGTCGCGGACCGTAAACTGGCCTGGCTGTACGAGAGGGCTCGAGAGGGGGACAGTAAACGGGGCAAAGGAGGGACCAGGCTGGGAAAATTGTGTATCGAAGGGCGGTGGCTGGTCGCCCGTGGGATAACTCGAGGAGGCGCCGTAGGACCAGGAAGGCGCAGCCGGGACAGTAAAACCGTTGTGTGCCGCATGGGCCTGACCGTATGCGTACATCCACTTGAAGCCCCGGCGTGTGTAATCGGAGGTATAGTCAATCAGGCCCCGCTGATCGATCGCCTGGTGCGGTGGTGGCTGCCCCTGATCTTGCATCTGCTCGTCCGCGGCCGGGGGTAGTGGATCCCAAACACGACCCTGCCTATCAACCAAACGAGTTTGGTTCCCGACCTGCCTGACGATCCTCATCGAACGCAGCTGATCAAGACCCATTGCAATTCCCTCACCCACCAGAGTCATCCGGCGAGCAGCCGGTAAATCCATGACTCCAATCTGGTGGGCCAGCTCAGCGATGAGCATACCCGCACATATGGTGCTCCCCGAAGTCGAACCACCCGCTTGACTGAAACACTCCGCCACACTATAACCCAGGTTACAATCATGACCATCAACGATGCAATAAAGGTGAAACAGGTCTCGGGTCACGACGTTACCTACGCTATCACCACGGCCCCCTATGCAGTACAAAATGAAGTAGTGTAGGAGGCTGTGAAGCGGGTCAAGTAGGAGAGTGGCCTTCGATGAACGGCCGTCATGCTGCCTACCAGTGACCTGTCTCCAGAACGCGTGTCTTGCCACGCTGCTCGGAAAATGCCGCAACCCATCGAACAACTCAGTTTCTATCTCTTCATCCGTATATAACCTCAATGTGCTGGCGAGGGTGGCGAGGGTCCAATTGTACCATTTACCCCCAATTTGAATCGGACCCCGCAGCTGTTGTCGTGTGAATCACGGATCAACGGATACATGAAGAAGGAAGCAAGAAACTCGAGGGTGGTCTCGAGGTAGACCGGCCGGTGGATGGCGAAGAGAAGCCGCCATGGCTCCGTGAGCAGGTCCTCGAAACGCTCGTGCTGATTGATGTGCGCGAGGGTTTCAATGCAAGGAACACGGCCCAAAGAGAACTTGTCTCTTCTAGGCCACAACTCGCCAAGCCAGTGGTTAGCATTGCGGCTCTTGCCACTACTGCCAGCGAACTGAATAAATGGGTGATGGCGACCTGTTGACATCTGGCAAAAAGAGAGTGTAATCAGCATAAAAACCAAAGGAACGAAAAACGGGTCGACTGACTATTTGGCATGGTCAAGCCAGAAGCAGTGCAGGGCAGTGCGGACCGACAGGACCATGCAGGGGGCTTCAGAAAAACAAACTGGTTGATCAGAAATTGTCTGGCCAGAAAATGACCACGCACGGCCGTGCGTGACCGTGCCGGCGGTCATGCGGCCGTGTATAAACATTGCCGGTGGCGGCTGTTGGCCGGAAAACCAACCCAATCGACCAAAATCAACGCAATCAAGCCCAAAGTAGTCAAACACAACCCTAAAACTAACCATTTCAACCGACCCAAAAGTGATAGGATTGAAAAAGCCCCAAATTCCTCAAGAACAAACTCTAAATTTTACAAAAACAAGGAAAAGGAAGATTAAAAATACCTTTGGTGTGAAAATCCGGTAAAGAATAAGAGAATCGGGGGCTAGAGGGTTGGGATCGGCTGGGGAAAGAGTGAAATGGGTGAGAATGATGGTAGGTAGGTCAATTATGCTGATATAAACCGTCTGCACGGATCCCGAGGCAAAACCGCAAGGCCGTGTTGGCCCGTGCAGGTGCCCGTGCGAGGTCGTTTTTGGCCTACCAATTCTCATTCTGCCAATTAGGCAGCATTCCACTCATTTCCAAACCAAAATGGTTCCCGATTCTGACCATTATGAGCCCTAACCCATAATTTCTCGCTCAAAGAATGAAACCGAAAAGAACAAAAGTAGCTTAACTCTTCAAAAACAAAAAAGAATAAAACTAACACGCAAAAATCTACAAAGTCCTAAACATGCTAAATTTTGACAGAGTCGAAAGCTAGACTCACACTCCCCACACTAGATCATGGGTGGAGGTCGACAACCTCCAAAACTGTCTCGACCGGCTCACCCAAATAGTGTTTCAAACGGTGACCGTTCACCTTGAAGATGTCTCCATCCTCATGGCCAATCTCAATGGTACCGTAGTCAAACACCTGTCTCACACTAAAGGGGCCCGACCATTGGGATTTCAACTTCCCGGGGAATAAATGAAGGCGCGAATTATAAAGAAAACACGATCGCCCACTTGGAATTGTTTGTGGTCCTTCAACCGGGCGTCATGAAGATTTTTGATCCTCTCCTTGTAAATCCGCGAATTCTCATAAGCTTGGCCTCTCAACTCCTCAAGCTCATGCAACTGACCCATCTTGTTTTTACCCGCGCATGCAAGATCAAGATTCGCACTTTTCAATGCCCAATAAGCCTCATGCTCGAGTTCAACAGGGAGATGACACCCTTTCCTGTACACCAATTTAAACGGTGTCATACCAATCGGTATTTTGTAGGCGGTACGGAAAGCCCACAGTGCATCATCTAATTTCTCGGACCAATCCTTACGGTTATGACTAACCGTTTTCTCCAAAATCCTCTTGATGCCCCGATTCGTGACCTCAACCTGTCCACTCGTCTGCGGGTGATACGGTGTAGAGAAGCGATGATGGACACCATACCGGGACAATGCCTTTTCCAACTGGGAATTACAAAAATGTGTCCCTCAGTCACTAATCAGTGCTTTGGGGCACCAAAGCAGGAGAACAACTTCTTCAAGAATTTCACCACCGACCTAGCATCATTTGTGGGCAAGGCTTGTGCCTCGACCCATTTCGAAACATAATAATCGGCTACTAGGATGTAACGGTAGCTTAAAGAAGTCGGGAAAGATCCCATGAAGTCGATGCCCCACACATCGAAAACCTCACAGACCTAAATCGGTTGCTGGGGCATCTCGTCTCGTGATGAGATGTTGCTCGCCCTTTGGCAAGCATCACAAGACTGCACCATGTCGTGAGCATAACGGAAGATGGTTGGCCAGAAAAAACCGGCGTCAAAGACCTTCTTCGCCGTGGATGTGGCTCCATGGTGTCCTCCGGTCGGGCCCTCGTGGCAGTGTTTCAAGATCTTTCGAGCCTCGTCACCATACACACACTTGCGCACGAGCTGATCGGCACCAACACGAAACAAGTAAGGATCCTCCCAAAAATAATGCTTAACATCAGAAAAGAATTTCTTCTTTTTCTGGTGAGTCAAACCCTTAAGCACGATCCCACTAGCAAGAAAATTCGCAATGTCAGCGAACCAAGGATGATCTTCATCACGCGTCTCGATATGCATGAGGAACTCGTGGGGGAGCTTGTCATTTATGTGGACCCCCACTTGTTCCGATGAAGCTGAGCACTCAAGACGGAAGAGATGATCGGCCGCGACATTCTGAGCACCCTTCTTGTCACGGATCTCAATGTCAAACTCCTGCAGCTACAAAATCCAACGAATAAGTCTCGGCTTCGCATCTTGTTTACTGAAAAGATAGCGAAGGGCTGCATGATCCGGGAACACAATGGTCTTAGAAAGGACAAGATAAGACCGAAATTTATCGAATGCGAAGACAACAGCAAGGAGCTCCTTTTCAGTGGTTGTGTAATGCTCCTGCGCATCATTCAGTGTCCTGCTCGCATAATAAATCGGATGAAAATGCTTATCCCGCCTTTGACCTAAAACCGCCCACCAATTTTTCCTTCAACAGCTCGAACGCCTGAAGGTATTTGGAGGAGAAAACAAATGGGGCATCCTTCTCGAGGAGTTTTGTCATTGGGCGGGCGATTTGGGAAAAGTCCTTTATGAATCGCCGATAAAATCCCGAGTGACTGAGAAAACTCCTAATAGACTTCACCGAGTTTGGTGGCGGAAGCTTCGAAATGGTATCAATTTTGGCTCGATCAACCTCAAGCCCCGCCTGTGAAATCTTATGCCCTAACACAATGCCCTCATTCACCATGAAGTGGCATTTTTCCCAATTCAGAACAAGGTTGGCCTCCTCACAATGAGCCAACATTCTCTCCAAATTTCTCAAACAATGATCAAAGGAACTCCCGAAAACAAAAAAATCATCCATGAAAACCTCCATGGAGTCCTCGATCATATCATAAAAAATCGCCACCATACATCTCTGAAACGTGGTTGGGGCATCCGCCGGTAGGCGAATGTGCCATAGGGACATGTGAATGTCATCTTCTCCTGATCCTCAGGAGAGATGGGGATCTGAAAGTATCCCGAGAAACCGTCAAGAAAGCAATAGAACATCTTTCCCGACAGTCGCTCCAACATCTGGTCAATGAAGGGGAGTGGAAAATGGTCTTTCCTCGTGGCATCGTTGAGTTTTCGGTAGTCAAAGCAAACTCTCCATCCCGTGACGGTACGTGTAGGAATCAACTCATTCTTCTCATTCACAACAACCGTCATACCGCCTTTTTTCGGGACGACCTGCACCGGGCTCACCCATGGGGAATTAGAGATCGGATAAATCAATCCAGCATCAAGAAGCTTGATGACCTCTTTCTTCACAACGTCTTGCATATTAGGGTTGAGACGCCATTGGTGCTGCACCACGGGTTTAAACTCCTCATCAAGATCTTATGGGTACAAAAGGATGGACTGATCCCTTTTATATCCATGATCTTCCGGGTGATCGCATGCTTATGCCTCTTCAAAACTGTGAGCAACTTCACCTTCTCCTCGCTCGATAAACTGGCAGAAATGATGACAGGCAAGCGGGACTCATCCTCCAAAAAGGCATACTTCAAATGGGATGGGAGTTCCTTAAGCTCGATAGATGGTGGGTCCACAACAGAAGGTTTTGCCTTAGGCTCGGCAACGTGATCAACATCCTCAATCCTCTCTAGACACTTCGGAGGCTCGTGGTCCACACCACAGACCAACTCCTCAATCAGAGGCCCACTGACCAAGTCAGAAACCTCTCTAAAACACAACTGAGTATCCAAAGAGTACTCCTCACACATGTCCTGTATGTGCTCATAAACGTAAGAATCGATGGTATCAATGTAGAGCATGTCATCATGATCATGTGGGTGGGGCATGGATCTCCCAATATTGAAGGTCACCTCCTCGTCTCCAACTCTAAGAGTGAGTCTGCCAATGCAGACATCGATGAGAGCTCTAGCAGTGGCTAGGAAAGGACGACCTAAGATGAGTGGTACATTTTTATCCTCATCCATGTCCAAGATCACAAAGTTAACAGGAAACACAATTTTGTTGATTTTCACAAGCATACTCTCAACTATACCTCTCAGGTATTTCACCGAGCGGTCGCAAGCTGAATGCTCACTTAGGACTAGCTTTGCAAAAACAGAATACGACATCAAGTTTATGCTAGCACCTAGGTCGGCTAAAGCGTAACTAACCGACAAACTGCCGATCAAACACAGAATGGTAAAACTGCCCGGATCGGTCATCTTTTTGGGCAAATTATTCTGAAGGACCGCAGAACCTCCTTAAGAAACTTAGCATACTTAGGCATTTCTTTCAATGCATCGAGAAACGGAAGATTAATGTGAAGCTGTTTAAAAAGTTCTAAGAATTTCCCGTACTGCTCTTCCATCTTCTGCTTCTTCAAACGGCCTGGGTATGGAATGGGAGGAACATAAGTCTTAACTGGCTCACTGGTTTGTGCGGTACTTTCTGGGGTTACCCTCGGGTGCACCTCACCAGGAGTCTCAGTCTCGATCTCATCGGCAATCGGTTTTGGTGTGGGAACCGATGCATCAATAGGAATGGTGGATCTACCACTCCTCAGGGTAATCGCCTTAGCCTCGGCATTCGGATTAATCTCGGTATTACTCGGAAGGCTACCTTGTGGTCTCGCAGAGAGGAGCTGAGTAATCTGTCCAACCTGATTCTTGATGGTCTAAATGGACGCTTTCTGATTCCTCAACTCGAGATCGTGTCTCTGGAGAGTCTCAACAATCTTCAGGTTCCTTTGTTCAGCCAGTTTGTTTGAGGTCTCAGTTTTAGCCAAAAGCTAGGTCAAAAGATTTTCAACACTAGACCCTCCACTGGACTGACCATCACTGCTGGAACCCTGAAACTGAGGCTTTTACTGGTAAGATTGGTTCTGGGGTTGACTTTGGTAATTTGGATTTCGGTCAAACCCCGGTGGCTTTTGATTTTGACACTGATTTTGAGAGCCACCACCATCTTTCCAGCTGAATTTGGGGTGATTTCTCCATCCCGGGTTATAGGAGTTGCTGTAGGCATTGTTTTGGTGGCCCAAAAAGTCAACATCCTCCACCACCATGGCCTGCTGGCACTGACTGGTCTGGCGTTTCCCATCACACACCCCATAACGGTAAGAACCGAGTATCAATCTATGGACACGGCTAACTTTTGATACTAAATCTTTGTAATTAATTTAACCAAACAAACAATCTAAGCAATTTGTTCAAGTAACTAAACTAGCATACAACAATAACAAAGCAAATGAAATACAACTAACAATCAATCCAAACAAGGCTACTTAGACTATGCATCCTCATAAACTTAGTGACAAAATGACAATGATAATGGCAAACATCAAGTATTAAGCATCAATACCAAATTCCAATCAAGGCAACCTAATACTAACAACAAAACATCATGATGGGTTTTCAACAAGTTATTAACCATAGATTAGTAAGTTTGTCAAAACTACCTAATCTCACAATTAAAGGAAAGCTAGCATGAAAACAACAAACTAACCACCTAAAATCATGTAAAATAGACAAGTTCAAGAACACTAGTTAAACACATGAGTCTTTCAAATTAGAAAAATATAAACTAAGGATTATGGCCTTAATCTCTAGCAAACATCAACCAACTCAAAGAATCATATTATCACCATACAATTTTCCAATATCAAGTGATAGGTTTCATACTTGTTAAAATTCATAACCAAGTTAATTTCCACTAGTCATTCCTAACTTAGTGATATAAACAAAGTATGCATACACAAACTAAGTTCATAAACAAATACTCAACACATAGTTTTCCAACATATTATGGCTAAGCATCTATCAAACTAACAAGATTAGGAATTAAAACAAGCATTCAACCATTAAACTCTATTCAAGAACATGTCATAAACTTGAAGAACACCAACTTGCCAAAATCATGCATAGATAAATATCACATAAGCAAAAGCTTCAACATAATCTAAGTAACAAGAGTATTTAGCCCATAAGGCTTGATACAACAAACAAAATCAAAGTAGTCTTACAAATCATTGTCAAGAACAAAAGATTGCAAACTAGAATGAATGATGATTGCACACTTGAAAGGATGATCACACAAATATGGAAGCCTTGAATTCTCTCAAGCAAACACACAATAATTTTCCAGCAAATTCAGAGAATTTCCCTAAGGCTCCACACTTCAAATGAGGATAATGGAGGTGTACTTATGCATTCCGGACGTCTGGCACGGGCACGCACGACCGTGCCTATTTGTGGAAAGTCAACCATTGGCTTTAATCTGACCAAAAAGTCAGATTTCTCTGTTCTGGCACGGGCTGGTTATTTTGACTTTTCTCAGCATTAGATCATGCACTGGCATGTACTGGCACATTTCCAGGTTGGCACGGGCAGGTGCACGTGCACGCATGGCCGTGCAAGTCTGGCAGATTGTTGCATTCTTCTTCCGAAACGCCCTCTTTTCATGTTTTCTTTATCGGGCGGGCGCCCGGTCCTGGAAATTCACAAATAACTCAAATAAGTACCTAAAACAATTAATTTGCATGGAGTTCGGCATAAATATAAAGATAATTCGATGCGATAAGATGTACACTTTGTGTTACATCAGGAAACTTTCCCTTGATTTACAGATTCTTGATACATCATGTTATCCAGTCCCTTTATCCATGAAGAGGAACTTGGACTTTATTAAGCAGGGAGCTTGCTACCATGCCCGTAGCCATCTTATATCATCAACCATTCAATTTTTCAAGATTTAATTTTAATGGTTTGGTGTCCAATGCTGAAAAGGGGGTAAATAAGAGATTTCTTATGTACCCAAGATTCCTTCAAATACTTATCAATAGGTCTCTGCCGAATCTACCATTGACAGGAGCAGTTCTTAGGTTGTGGGACCCGAATATTTGTCAAAGGATCAAGGAGGCTAGAAGCAAATTCGATGATAATGTAGAATGGGACATTCTCCCTTGGTTGCTTGTTCCTGAAATTGGAGTGATCAATGCACCACTTACTCCCGGACACAGTGAAGATGAAGAAGTTGAAGGTGGAAGTGATGGTGGACCTAATAATGATGATGATCAGGGAGATGCAAATGATGGTGCTAATGATGAGCAAGTTGTTGAACCAATTGCACATGAGGCTTAACATGTTGATGGTTTGGGCCATAGTGTTGAAGTAAATGAGCTTGCCCTTCACCAAATTGATGGTAATGAGGTAGCAATATTTGCAGGTCCTGAACTAGATGTTCGTATGGAGAATCAGGAAAGTGAAACTGGACCAGCAGATGAAGTTGCTGAACCTGGTGTTGGGGTAAGTGAACTGGCAACAAAACAAATTGATGGTGATGCATTCATTGCCACTATCGTCTCAACGGTGACTGACACTATACAACGTATCACACCACCAGACTCACCTGATCCAGTGAAAGACATTCAAGATACTGACTCATTTGGATCTGAACCTGCTCATGACAACATTCCCTCATCTCCTGCCACCACAGAACCAATATACTCAAGTCCTGAACCAATACAAGACACAACATTCACAACACCACCAATCTAACCCTTCCATGACCAAATTACTCTCTCACCACCCTTGTTACCACCAACTCTTTCTATTCAACAAACACATATTCCTACACCACCAGTCTCCCCTGTACATGGACCTGCTCAAGCTACAAGTGTCTCTTACAATGTGCCATCACCTGAACCCTATTATGAACCAGATTTCAAACCCACCCAAGAAACACCACCCTCCAGTCCAAATGTCTATGATCTTATTTCAGAGAATGCCAAATTGTAATTCCAGAATATCATGCTAAAAGACAAAAATGCATTTTTGGAGAGAAACAAATGCGGCCCTGGAGCAAGCTCTGCAGCATGCACTACAACGAATTCAAACCCTGGAGCAGGCTGAGGTTGATAAGACCTCAGATGCACCAAAACAGGGGGAGAATATCTATAAAGAAGCAGATGCTCTAAAATACTTAAATGAACAATATAATGAGGCCAGTGAAGAAGCTGAAGTGGGGACCTCCAATGCTCTAGAGATGATAAATGAAGAATATGTGGAAGATGCATTGGATGAGGGGGAGTCAGAGGAAGAAGATAAAACCCAAGAACAGATCTTAAAAATAAGACGAAAAGGGAAAGGGATTGCTCTTACTGATGAAGATCTACATCCCAAATCTGCCCACAAAATACAATCTGGAGATGACATATTACAAAAAGATGATGTAGTGGATCCTGACATAGCTGAGGTTGAATATATTCAAACAGTGATAAATCTTATTAATCAAGAGAGAGATAACGTGGTAGTTGGAGAAGATGAAGAGGAGGTTCCTCAGGAAGTGCTAGAGGCACTAATTGATATGAAAAAGAAGGAAGAAGAGGAAGAGAGGTTGAAAAAGCTAGCTGATGAGGCCATAGGGGATGCTATGGAGGCGTTGAAAAAGAAACAATTTGAAAAACAAACTCCAGTAGCACAAACCATAGATGAGCCCTAGTCTACACAGCCTGAGCCAGAACCTGAAAATGAAACTGAATTTGGTTTGGGCGTCAAAGAAGAACCTAAAAAAAATGAAGGACCAAAAATGCCATGGAATACTTATGTGAAATTCATTGCCCAATTGGTCATGCTCAGAACTTATTATGATATCTTGTTGATCCAGATGAGCATGCACTGGAAACTGTGGCAGCGGAAAGAAGGGCTCAAGCAGCTGAACGTAAAGAACAATGGAAGGCTAGCCAGCTACTATTAACAGATAAACCAGAGCCAAGGATAGATGAAGTGACTGATGATGAGCCTCATATCAATGAACCCAGAATTAAAGAAATATTTGATGATGAACCTGTAAATGTGAATGAAGAGCTAACAATAACTGAGCCAGAGCCTGAAGATAGGGGGTCTTTGAAAAGAAAAGAAACATCTGAAATTGAGACCCCCAAAGCAAAAAGACAAAAGTCTGTAAAAGTCTATAAAACAAGGGAAACACAACCAAAGGTTGTTGAAGGGCCAGTGATAACTCAAATTGAAGAACCTATGATCAGAGCCCTTCACAACTTAGATGAACATATGGAGATAGATGAAGAGGAAGAAAGGACAAAGAAGACTGATGACAAAAAAAAAGAGGATAGAGCCTACCTCTTGAGCCTCAAATATGATGTGAAATACCTTCAGAGGATGCCAAAAGAAAAGATTGCACAAGAGGCTGATGGCTCGAGGAGCAGAGAGTCTAAACGAGAATTCTTGATAAAAGTTGGTCATAGACCTGCCTTTCTCAATCTGCAATCATTTGACACATTTGACAAGATGTATAAGAATGCTCTTGTGGATGATACTGCAAACTATGTGGAGAAGATGAAAAGGGGAAAGGCAGAAAAGGATAAAAGAGACTATGAAATGATGAAGAGAAAATAAAAGGATGTGAGCTTCTTGTAACTACAAGGATTTAATTTCGATTCTGTCATAGACCAACCCATAGAAGAGATACAAAGAAAGGTGAAAATGGTCAAGGACTCCCATAAAGACGCAAAGTGTACTGCAGATTGTATGAGGGAAAGAAAATTGAAGATGGAGTTACAAAAGGAGAAAGAAGAGGCTGATAAGAAAAGGGCAGAAGTTGTAGAATGGTTTAATGATGCCAAAAGAGTACAAACACTGAAAGATATTGTGATGAAAAAGGGGATGACTGAAGCTGAGTTCAATTGCTTGACATATATCAAAGAGAGCAAAGGCTATTTTTGGAAACTCAAAGAGAAGTTTTGGCTGAAAGAATGAGGAAACAAGAAGAGGAAAGGGCAGAAATGATAAGCATTCTGCACAAAAGAGGTGCAGATATGCTAAACTTGGTTGTACAAACTGATGAAACAATAAGAAGTTGGTTTGAATAATCTGAAAGAGAATATGCCAAGAAAAATCCTCCGATAAGATTAAGCAGAATTGCTATAAGGTCAGAGATTGTGAGGCTTGAATCTATAAAGAATTTGAACCTGCCCACACATCTTTATTTTGATAAACGATCAAAGACCTTAAGAGTTGTTACTGAAGACAATGAAGAGAGCATAATAATCTTTAGAGATGACTTGAGAAACTTTTCAAGAGAACAAGTGCAAAAAAATGGCTCAGCTGGACCTTCATGACAATCAACAGGGAAGTCAATTTGCAAGTCAACAAAGAAATGACCTCTCAAAGTTCCTAAAAGAACAATCTAAAAGAGGATTTCTGTTTCTGAATCAAAGAAGGAGAGAAGCCAACAGTGAAGTTGAGAGAGAAAGGAGAAGAAAGAGAATAAATGAAGTGCACACTTTAGACCTCTCCTTATGGGACTCCAAGAAAGGTAAAACTCATCAGGCAAGCAGCTCCAGTGGAAAAGGGAGAACTTTGAAAGAGTGCTTAGCCATGAGAAGGGAGATGAAGGAGCCAAACTCTCAAGTACCGCAAAATGGCAGAATAGCTCATCTCACTTACAACCGGAACAATGATTCTGTATCTTTGAGAAATGCATAAGGAGGAACTATTGAGGTAGTTGTACATGATGAGGATCTACACTTCATACACATCCAAGATCTATAAGACATTACAATGCAGAGTTTCCTTTTGATTCTGAAGATGGAGTAGAATTGGATATGTTCAAACAAAAGGCTGGCTTGGTGAAACTCAAAAAGGAGAAAGCTGCAGAAAGGAGCCTGTGAAGAAGATAGCATGATGGAGCTAATGGATGATCAAATTTATTCCTGTTTATCTTTGTTTTGTTTGTTATGATGTATTTTGTTTTGTATTTTGAACAATGTTTGAATTTGATGTGTAATGCCTAAATGGCAGAATTCCCTTTATGTAATGTAATGATATTTGCATTTAAATTGACTATCTTAGGATTTTAATACATGTGTAACTATGTGCAGGTATGTTTTGGTGCATCTAAGCTTGTTCCAATCTAGGGGGAGATTGTTGAGTCGGATATCTACAAAGGAAGATTGGAATCTTCTCAACCTCCTCAAGAAATCGGCTAAGTATGGACTACGAGCAAGCTTGGATCATCGAGCATGATTTACTACCTCGAGCATGGTCTTTTAGTATATTCTTCCTAAGTGTTGAAAGCTTCGAGCAAGCTACACTTCTCCGAGCAAGAGTGTTTTTCTATCAAGTATGGATTGCCAATCGAGCAAACGACTTGATCATTCAAGTTTAAGCCAAGTGATCCGAGCACATTGGTGTCGAGCATGGATGTAATAAGAGGATGTCATATGTTCTAAGTATAGACTTTGAGCATAGTTCAGTTCCGATCAAGCTTCACATCCGAGCATGCTAAAGATTGCTCAATAAGTCACAAGGCAGGATTAAAGACATCAAGAAGAATATGCTTGCTCGATGGACAAGTTCGAGCAAAGAAAAGATTTGTCAAGAAGAATGAATCATGCTAGAGAAGACTAATTTCTATCAGAAATTATTCTAAGTAAAGTGTGCTCGAAGTCACTCATCGAGCATGCACTACATATCAAGTCCGCTCGAGCAAGATACATATCATGCACGAAGACTTTTACACTTGTATTTTATTTGTCATTCATTATGTAATGATTAGGGAATTTTAGAAGGAATGTCAGGGTCTATAAATAGCATCCTAGGTTTCCATTTATTGGGCATGCAATATGAGGGCAAAAGCATTCCAACGAATATTCTCCTTGTCTCCTCGTACTTTATTATCAAAAACCGGGTTCGATAATTGTTAGTTAATTAATTAAACCGGCTAATTAATATAAGCGTAACGGAATGAATATAATCAATACCAAAATAAAACCCAACAGGATGTAGTTGCAAAAAATACGAGCACGAAAAATAAATAGACATTTTAACTTTAACTACCGATGAGATAAAATCATACCACGGTTAATGAATAACCGGTTGAGACACTGAGGGCTAAAAAGCTTTGCTATGTGACGATATTGAACGAGACCCGGTGGTGGCGGTGCACGGTGGCAGCCGGCAGCAGCAGTGGCCGAGAGGCAGCGGCGGCGGGACAACGACTAGGCAGCGGTGATGGTTTCCAGCGGGTTAAAGGAAGGTGGCTGGCAGCTGTGGTAAGGGACAGGAATGAAGGGAGAACTCTATTGGTGGCTAGGTTAAAAACTTAATCACTTATGTTTAGGTTTTACTAACTAGTTAATCATATACTAGTTAGTTTAACAGGGCCCCCAAGTCCATAAAAGCCCACCTCATCTTATCAGCCCAGTCCATTTTCATTTATCAAATAAACAAGCATTATCAACTCGTCAATAATATCAATAGCAATTAACTGGTTTAAGCGGATTTTACGCTCGTTACCCAATGCTTTATGCTCGTTACCCAAGGTTTAAGTGGGTTTTATGCTCTTTACCGGATCACCGTATTCGGTAAAGCTATCATAGTTACATCCATGGCTTTCTCCTCTGCATCATACATTCATTTGTCGGCATTGGACATGTTTACATACTTTGTCACTATTTGTCTTCCTTCTATTTCAGTGAATGGAAAAATGTATCCATTTGGTCATGCAATTCCACATTCTGACATTGTCACACCCCGACTAGCGATTTGCGGAAGCGAAAAACGGTAATGTAACAGACACCTCTGGTATCAACCATATTGTTTATAAAGAATAATACAAACTAATTTACAATATTTTACATAGTTCTAACTTCTTTTACAAACTAGGTGATACAAATCTAAACCAGTCCGTTATGCTTCTTTACTTCTTACTAGCACACTTGCATCAGTTTACCCAACATTGATGGCAAGTCCAACACGTAGGACATTAGCTTTCTAATCCAAATCCAGTATACATGAAAAACATGTTAAAGCGGGTCAACTACAAATAGTTGGTGAGTTTCACGAGTTTCAAGAAAGCAATTGTGCGTACAACAATCATAGTTTTTAAATACACAAGTATGTATTTGTGTACGTTCGCAAGTACGTTTGCTTGTATGTTTATGATGTAATTATGCTAAGCTATAGTGAAGCCTTGACTGTCTGTTCATGCTGCGTGCCTCCATTTCCCACGCGCAATCAACCACTGTGGCCCCCCTTCCGCCCACAACATGCCCCGAGTAGCTATGTCTAACACTACATAGCGTGTTTGTATGATTATGGTCATGTGAAAACGGCGTTATGGTCTCAGCAAACCGTATTGGCTCCGTTTGGGTTCGTCAAACCAATAGTACTATTCACAAGCCACCGGCTCGAAGTTAATCACTATGTTAGCGGGGACTTTCATGTGTTAGCACTTAGATAATTCCTATCATCAAACAATTCCGAGTATATAGATATGTATCAACATGTTTTTCACCCCAAAAGTTCGTAAAAACAGTTTAAAAGTGGGGTCATGAAACTCATTGTTTTATCGGTAATCAACACGATAGAAGATAGCAGTTCGAATGGCTTGCTAACACTCAGATCCTATAATCAATATTATAATAATATTTATATTTTAATATTATTATAATCTCCATACTAAACTATGCTGTATAGCTAATCTGGGTGTAGTTGTCACGCCCAGAAAGTGTCAATAGGCTTACATTGTGACGTTGTTCAATGTCTAATATTTAAAACCGAACTTGGTTCAGTTTCCCCGTTTCACCAGGTGGCCAAGTTGATCGTTTATGTGTTTAGAAAACATGTATGAGTATGTAAACTTGGGTAACCATGTTGGTTGATAAAATGATAAAATTATAAAGATAGATCATGCATTAGGTGTCTGGATTCGTTACGGCACTCAATTCTGTTTATTCAATCTGGTTTGGAGAAAAATGCGCAAAATCCATCCGAATTGTCCGGATTGCTCACAAAAAGTTCAGTTTTACTTAATTAACCCAAAAATACGATTCTTGATCACTCTTGATGTTCTGATATTCCAACAGGTTCATTAATAGTGAACTCGTCGGTTTTTATTAGATTTGGATTTGTTTAACCTTTAATTTAGCATATTTAATTATTCGTTTATAATAAATTATGGAAATTTATACACTTATCAAGTAAAATTCGTAGTTTTTTATAAAAGCATTTCTGGAATTATTACCGGTTTATTAATTTATAAAAATTTATTTTATATGTTATATTTAACCCGTAAATCGTCCGTTTATACCAAACGATTTTTGAAAAATCCAAAAAAATTTATTAGTGATTCAAATATCTCCCAAAACACCCTGTAAAATTTCCAGAACCTAAAACTTTGCCAAGTTACCTTTTCAAGCCAATAACGACTATACAAATTCGAATAAACGCGAATTCAGAAAACATAGCTAGGTTTATCCAAATGACCCCAAATTTCATATGTCATCATTTTATGTCATACCTGAGTTCTCCACCAAATTTCATAATTTTTCAAGCATTTTAAATATTTTTCCTAAATAAACGTCCCCAAAACAGTAATAAATTCGTCAAATATTCTCGTATTGTCGAAAAATTATGAAATTTGAACAGGGACTCACTAATATGGTCCCTGATTTCCCTGAAATATTTCATATGCTAAAAACAAGCATGTCACAATCAAATCCTAAACAGCCCTAAACAAGTGTTTCGGCATTACCTTTGCGGTTTTCGTTCGTTTCCTCTCTTTTACTCAATTTTCCAGGTCCTTGGTCTTCTAAGTAATGTAACTACAAGTTCTAATTACAAAACAAAACATGTATCACCAAGAGATCATCTTGGAAACTTAGGGTTTCGGTTGGGGCTTTAAACTAAACTTTTGAACCGTTAAAACGCGATTTAAACCCCTTAATCCGTGTTATGGTCAAAAAACTTATCAAACAAGATTCTTAACCATGTGTAGGATCAAAACATATTTTTGGACTATTTTTAGGGTTTTTGCATGGTTAGAATTGATTTTTGGTAATAAACTATGTTTATATGTATTTAATCATGCTTAAATAAGCTAAAATTTTGATCAAAATGATATATTACCTAGGGTTTTTGGCTGAGATATTTGATGAAGCAAGCAAGTTGCTGCCTAGATCCAGATTTTTTTTTAAAGTCTTGTGAGTTAAGTTTTTTAAAACAAAAAATATATATGTAAAGTGTGTTGTTCAAAACTTGCGGCCGGGAGGTGTATTAGGCCTCCTTTGCCCACTTCCTTGTTTTGTGTGCCCGAACGTTAAATCTCGAGTCCAAATTTATTTTGGGTTCGGTTTTTTGCGCGAAAAATATATCAGGTACGACAAACAGCGCGAAAACGAGCGTTTTTCGGCAATTTTTGTGTAAATTTACAAAAACATACTATTTGTAACATCCGTATTACGAGATTACAATAAAAGAGAATTTATTGTTGCATGTGTGTCGTTAAGTTAGTCGTGTGTTTAGTGTTTGGATAATATTTGGACTTGGAAGTGTGAGTGGGTTGTGGGGCCCATAACCCCCTTATATAAACCCAACCCCTCCACCCTTTCACCATTTTCTTTCTCTCCACACACGTTCACACCACCATAGAACACACATACTCTCTCAAGACCCGAATCCAAATCTGGGTTAAAGTAAGAAAGATCTTGGTGCTCAAAGTGTCTTCAAATAACAAGAATCACGTCCAGATCCTCGAGTCGTCTCGGATCCGAACCGAACCCTAAGCAAAAGGTAAGTTTCAGTTTAAATGGTTAAGTTTTTAGTCGGTTTCGACATGCAAACTGATAGGATGATAGATCGGGCTGTGAAATGTAAGAAAAACAAAAACTTGGTGAGTTATAACCTCACGGGTATGTTATTGGACAAAAAGGTGATGTTCGGACCTCATAAAACACGGGTATACAAAGTTGGTACAACCCAAAACCCATAAAAAAGGTAAAATCGGGTCCTAATGAAGAGTCACGGAGTAAAATAGCTTTAAAATGGCAAAAAAAGATGTAAAAAAATGGGTTTTTCGCGTGAGAAGAGAAATCCCGTGAGAAGAGAAATTCCATGAGAAGAGAAATTCCGTGAGAAGAGGAATCCCATAAGAAGAGAAATCACATGAGAAGAGAAATTCCATGAGAAGAGAAATCCCATGAGAAAAGAAATTCCGTGAGAAGATAAATTCCATGAGAAGAGAAATTTCGTGAGAAGAGAAATTCCATGAGAAAAGAAATTCTATGAGAAACGAAATTCCCATGAGAAGAGAAATTCCATGATAAACAAAATTCTTCCATGCAAAATTCCTTGACCCCCGTTAGTTGAGGGTTTCATTAGCATAGATATAAGAGATACTGTAACAGATGATTGACACGCGTAATGTATTGTGCAGTTAGCCGTGCACAACTAAGGAAGGGCATTACCATTGACGGTGAGAGAAACCGACTCCAGGTGAGTTTCTAGCCCCTTATCTGTTATGTCTTCGAGGTTGTGTGCATACCCAATGTGATAGTTGTTAATACACTTACCTTAAGTGGTGAGTGTATGATACGCGTATGATATGTGTATGATATATGTATGATTAAGTATTGGATGTTATGATAGAATGTTTATACGAATGAATATGTATGTATATATATGTGTATATATATATATATATTTATATACATGATTAGAAGATATGTATAGTATCCACGTATGAAAATGAATGCATGAAAGAGTGAAGAGACAGGTATGGTTGTATGGTTAGTTGAGACAGAGGGACCAGACCCTAATAATATCTAAGACAGAAGGGACCAGGCCCTAATAATATATGAGACAGAAGGGACCAGGTCCTAATAATATCTGAGACAGAAGGGACTAGACCCTAATAATATCTGAGACAGAAGGGACCAGGCCCTAATAATCTCTGAGACAGAAGGGACCAGACCCTAATAATAACTAAGACAGAAGGGACTAGACCCAAATAATATTTGAGATAGAAGGGACCAGACCCTAATATATGTGATGGTAGAGATGGTGTAGCCTATGTTATAACATAGGGGATTAAGAAAGAAAGTATGAGATCACGAATGAATGAATGTATGTATGTATGTAAAGCAAGTATGAAAGAAGTAATAGTAAGTAAAGTCCGAAATACGTGTCTCCGGACACGTATTAGTAAGAACATGAATGTATTGTATGTTAATTGATTAACTAGAACTCACTCAGCGTAGCTGACTTTTAGTATGCACGCAGGTGAATAGGATGCGACGGGTTGCTTGAGGGAAGACACGTGGCAACAAAGTGAAGACTGGCATCGAAGAAAAGAAGATTCACGTGTCGTTTCCGTTACCTTTTAAGACTTTATGTATTTTGTTTAAAAACAAGCACTTATGTTATGTAAGAATGTTTAATATTATGTATTCCGTGAAAAGTTTTTAATTAACTCTGATTTTAGAACTGTGTTTATGAGTAAATCCAACGCCAAAGTAGGGCTTCCAGGAATGGGGCTGTTGGGATATATTTTGTGGTTTATGCTTGTACTTTGGACTTAGTTTGGGGTGCATTATGTAAACCGAGATCCTTATGGATCTCGGTGGGCTTTGGGCTTTTGTTGGGCTAGTATGTTGGCTACCTTATATGTAGATCTCTTTGTATAGGGTTTAGAAGATCGTTCAATTTGGGTTTTGGCCGTCTAGCATCATTGGTGTATTAGACGAGTATTGTAAGCAAGTTCTTAAGCACCCGACGTTAATATAACGTGTGTTTTGAAGCATTCCATCGTGTGTTTTATGTGTTCTTGCCTATCGTCTTGAATCATCTTGTGTTAGGATTCCGCACTAACATCAAGATACTTGATATCATATTGTAGTGATCCAGATTCGGGACTTACAATTGGTATCAGAGCCTTTGACCTATTCAGGCTCGTTATTGTGATATCAACGGATTCATGATCTAAGCGTTCGGTGGTTTGGTTGTATTTCCGGTGAACTGTTAATTGGAGAAGAGAAAGGGTTTCTTTTGGTGAAAGATTGATTTTGTTTTGGAAACAAATCAAATCCCACTAAACTCGGGAGTTTGTTATACTCAAAATCAAACTGAATCTCTTGTTTTCGGCCAAGGAAATCGGTTCTCGGTTAGTTTTGAGGGTTTCCGGCAATTTTTTCAAGTCTTCTTCTGAAATCTGATCGTTTTTGGTTAGATTTAAGGGTTTTCGGTCAAAAATCTCTGTTCTCGGTCACCAACCTTTATTTTCGGTCAACTCTTTAAGTTCTCGGTCATCTTTGGTTCTCGGTCAACGCATACTATGAACGTAGTTGGACCTGATCAATTTGATTTGGGCCTTGTGTATTGGACCTTAGAGTTTTCTAGACTTAAGCTTTATTTTGGACTGATTAAAAATAAAATGGAACAATTAACTAACAGTAATGTGTCATCCAATACTTCACTCCATCAAGAACTGGATTCCATAATGGGGACCACCACTCGTGTGCCTCATCTACTGTCTCATGAGGGGTTCAGTGAGTGGAAATTTTGATTCGAGAAGTATGTCAAGATGAAAGATGCAAATCTGGAGAAGCATAGTTAAGGGACCCCAAATCATCACGAATCAACGTGAGAACTCAACTGAAGTTGTTGTGAAGCCTATTGCTATGTACGATGATGATGATCTTGCTAAATTGAAGAGGATGAAAAGGCCCTCTCAACCTTAACTATGGCACTCTTACCTGAGATTGCTCTGGGTTTTAGAGAACTTCAATCTGCTAAGGAGTTGTGGGAGGCGTTAATTGAGGTGTATGAAGGAAAGGAAGACATGAAGAGAAATCGCCAAGACCTGCTGCGACAGAAATTCAATATGTTTAATCATGTTTTGGGAGAGTCGTTGGAAACTCAACTTCAAAGGTTCATAGCTCTTGTGACTGAGATGATATCTGCAAGCATCTATCTGGCAACTTCTGAAATAAACAATAAGTTGGTGAACTCACTTCCCAAAAGTTGGGATATGAATGTTGTTGTTATCAAGAAGACAAAAGATCTCAACAGAATGTCTATTTCTGAGATGATGGCTACTATTAAGGCATGTGACATGGATGACAAGCAACGTGCAATAAACCATGCAAACTCCTACAGTGCAGCTGGGTACAGCGTTGCTTCCAATAATGCCCTCATCTCACAAGACAACTTCTCAATCTTTAAGGCCACTCAGCAACTTCCACCTCAAGGAAACTTCAAAATGTTTACGTCCACTCAGGGAAAATCTTCTTCCATCCCACCTCAACCAGCTCCAGTATTTTTCACTAAATCTGCTCAATCTCCGGCTGGTAATGGTAAGCCTCTGTCATCTAGCATTTCTCCTGGTCAGAACTCCAGTCAAATTCCCTCTATCCCGAAAGAAATTCAAGAGAACATAGCTCTAATGGCAGGGTTCATGAACTGCTACAATGCATTTCTAGCTGTAATTGCTGTTGAGCTTGATCAAATCCATCCAGATGATGTTGAAGAAATGGATATCTCTTGGCAAATCGCCATGGCAGTGTTTCGGGCCAAGAAATTCAATAAGAGAACGGGAAGGAACAATTGGAACATGCCAAACAATTAAAAGGTGGGTTTTAACAAGGACACTCTGAGGTGCTACAACTGTTACGAGTCGGGTCAATTTGCTCGTGAATGTACCAACCTAGCAAAGGAAGGAAACACGGAGAGGGCGCTGGTTCCAGTGGGAAACGCTAGAGAAGAAGTTGGGGGTAGTTCGGGAAATGCTGAAAGGGGTTTGGTTGCTCAACAATTTTCCTGGGATGATTAGATGGCTACTCTCAACATTGGTAATCAGACCACCAATTATGCTCACGTAGAGGATGCTGAGGAGCAAATCAAGGAACTTCAATTCGCATTCATGGCCTTCACTCCTCACAGCTCATCTGAGGTAAGCTTTCAACCATGTTCTCAAGATTGTGTTGATAAAACTAATTTATATAAACTCCACAATGATAACTTGATTAGAGACATGGAAAGAGTGAAATCTGAAAATTTTAAACTTAAGAAAAATGAAAAAGCTCTCTTAGATAAAATAGAAGCAAATCAAAAGGATTTTTCTAAGCTTAAATCTGAATTCAGCATAAAGTGTTGTCACCACTTAGATGCCAAGCAGGAAATTGCTAAATTAACGCTAAAATGGAAGCCTCCAAAATAGAAGTTTTGAATTTAAATGCTAACTTTGAAAGAGCTGAACTTGATTTCAAAAAATTCGAGGGTTCCAGTAAAGTAGTTAGTTCAATGATTGATAATCAGTTATGGTGGTAGGAAAACGAAGGTGAGGGCATAGGATATAGTCGGGTTCCCCCACCTTACAATGACAACTATGTTCGACTTCCTGTCACCAAAGAACATGAAGAAAAGGTACAGGGCATGAAGTACGGTAAACAAGATAAGAATGACAAGTCTGATCCTGTGAATACAAATGTATCCACTTCAGGAGTGAACGATTCTAATGTGTTTGCTTCATGTGCAGAGAAAGTAATTGTTGAGGAATGGACTGATGAGGATGATGACTCTTGTGTTTCATTTAATAAAAACATTAATTCTGATGTTTCTTTAAAACTGCCTGTTTTGAATTCTGTTAGTTCGACTATTTGTGTGGGCTCTGGTTCTAAGAGCAAAGACAATTGTGTGGTTAATTCTGTTAAAACTGTGAAATCTGATGATGTGGTTTTTAATAAGAAAAATAAAAATAAAACGTTTGCTAAAAACTACCCACCACCCAAGTTCATTAAAGAGGGATGCTCAAATGAACAGAAGGGTGTCGAACCGAACAACAGGTCTAATGGTAAACATCAAGCTAAGCGACCTGACCCACACAATAGGTCAAGACAAAAGGTTCACCACAATGATTTTTATATAAAACGTCAAACGTGTTATAATTGTGGGATTCCTGGTCATATTGCTAGAAACTGTCCACATCGTCCATATGTTCCTTACTATGGATTTTATCAGAGGAATATGCCTCGTGATACCTATCGACGAAATTTCGGGCATCATAAGGCAAATCCCTCTGACGGTGATTGGAACAAGTACAAATCTGGTAGGTTTAGTCCTCATCAGACCAAGGCTAACATGTTTGGTAGGAATATTTGGAACCGTGCTTTGATTTCAAAAACTAACACGGTTTCTAAATCCAGGCCTAGCGGGAGAACAAATTCGTCTGTTTCCCCCATTCGCAAACCAGAGACTAAGTCATCCATTCGTACAAACAACAGTAAGTCTTACAACGGTAAACATGAATGGATGCCCAAGTCTCCGGTGACAAAGGTCTCTATTTCCATGTTATATAATAGAGAAGATATGTCATGGAAACCCGTGACAAGTGTAGATGAGTCAGGTGTACCCAGTGTTACAATGGACTGGGTACCAAAGTCTAATTAATCCCGCACTTCGTGCAAGATTAGCTATGGAGGAATATCATCGGACCTTGGTATGTTGATAGTGGCTGTTCCAGGCACATGACAGGAGACATTTCCCAGCTACACGACATTCAAATTTTTAATGGTGGGTATGTGTCCTTTGCGGGTGGAGAAAAAGGGAAGATCACGCAGAAGGGTACTGTAAGTAACGGTGTTCTAAAATTCAAAAATGTTAATTTTGTTCCAGAGCTGAAGCACAGTTTGTTGAGCGTGTCACAAAATCTGTGATAAAGGGTTTTCAACTCATTTCACTAAGAAAGAGTGCTTGATTTTGAAATCTGGTATCATTATGCCAGAAGACTGGATTCTTGTTCGATCACAAAGAAAAGATAATGCTCACGTGATCGACATGAACAAAAATGTTCTTGATGAAATAACCTGTTTGTTTTCAAAAGTGTCTGAACATAATGTCATGCTTTGGCATCGTCGTCTTGGTCATGCTAATATGAAAAATCTGAATCGTCTTGCTAAAAATGATTTGGTACGTGGATTACCCGTTAAAGATTTTATTACTATGGAAAAGTGTGTGGCTTGTGCTTTGGCTAAACATCATCGAAAAACTCATAAACCAAAATTGCTTAACACCATTTCATCTGTGTTTCAATTACTGCATATGGATCTTTTCGGTCCGGTTCATGTTTTGAGTCTTTCTCGCAGCTCTTATTGTCTCGTTATTACTGATGACTACTCACGTTTTACTTGGGTGTTTTTCTTGTCAAATAAGAGTGAAACTGCAGAATTGATCAAGCGATTTGTCGTGCTTATGGAGAATCAGCTGAATCTGAAGCTGAAGGGCCTTCGGTGTGACAATGGTACAGAATTCAAGAATGCATCATTGAATTATTTTTGCTCAGAAAGGAGGGTGCTCCGTCAATACAGTTCAGCTCGGACTGGTAGCAGAATGGTGTGGCTGAAAGGAGAAACATGACTCTTATCGAGGTAGCAAGGACCATGCTGTGTGATCTAAACTGCCATTATTCTTCTGGTCAGAAGCTATCAACACGGCCTTTTTGTAACGCCCGTTAATTCCGGTTTCAAGAATTACAACTTGTAGAGTTTGTATAATTCTCGGGATTTATCCGACGTTTCTCGGGAGCCTTTACGTCATCCCGGTACGTTAAAGAACCTAACTTTTCCTTCCATTTTGCCTTACACTTCAATCTGGAGGGACTAGAGTGTAATATATTATGTTATAACATAAACTAACCCTAGCCCCACCACCCTTGTTGCGATCGGCAGGAAGCAAGGACCCAAGACCCACGAATTTTTCTTTTTGCAGCCAAGTCTAAGCCTTAGAACTTCAATTCAAGGTATGTACTATGATTCCCCAAGTCTTTTACACCATAATTGATCGTTATAACGCGCGTATTGATTGATTTATGGCTTGTTGTAGGCTAGCCGGGTGGCTGTCCAATTGAGCGTTTCCGGGGCTGTTTTGAGTGAGGTTTTTGCACCAAAATCCTCCTAGGTATGTGTGGTACATCATACTTAAAAACCGTATTCATTGAAGGTGTTTAGGTCGGTCAATCGATTTTAGTTCGAAAACTAGGGTTTACCGGGTGTAGAATTGGCAATTGTTGAGTTTGTTGCGTTAATCGATCGAATGACCAATCGAATCAGTTTGTACAGCCCTAGGGGGGTTTAAGGGCTGTGGGAAAATTAAATTTTTGGAACTCGGGGCTATTTAGGTTGGTGATTAGCTAATCGAGTCGGTTGTGCGCAAATTGTCGTTTAAACGTTAAAGTGAGTGTTGTAAAAAGGATCCGTCACCCATATCGACTCGTGTGGCATGTTTATGATAAATGAGCAGGTTATGATGGGGATTCGGTCCATTTGGGGCTGATTTGCTTGACAAATGATTTAAGAACTCATTTCGCGCGTATTCGACTCGATTGGCTTGCAAGCGAGTAAATTGTACATCATGCTTAACCCCGATCATGATAGTAGGGTGGGTTTGGTTAATTGAAAGGTTTTAGGGGCTAAGGTAAAGTAATTGGGTATGGGTTGGGCCTCGGGCCAAATTGTTGGGCCTCGGGCCAAAGTGTTGGGGTTGAACTGCCCATAAGGCAAGTGTGTTCTTACGGTTGTGTACAATTTACAGGCCCTTACTTGTGAGTGTGCACTTAGGGACTTCCTAGCCCGTTGCAGGTGTTCGGTTGATTTCAGGTGAGTTCTCGATGCCCTGTTTAACTCTTTTTAAGTTTTGGGCTAGCATGCACACCTAAGCGATTTTGCTTGATGAAATGTTTTAAACTATTTTGCATAGGCTTGCTAGTATTGGTAGGCCTTGGAATGTTATAGAATGTGTGTATGTATACATATTATTGTATGGCCAATATTTGGCGAATGTTGTAGTCGTTATCGAATACGGAATGTTACGTATGCCTACTTCGTGTTTGCATGCGTTGAATGGAATGTTACGTGTTGGGGTTGTACGTTTTCTCGGCCCTGAATGTTATTATTTAATATTATATATATAGGAATGCACGTATAGAGATGTTCATGCGTAAGGATGATTATTTATTAAATGTGATGACCTAACTGATGTATTTCCGTTTACAGTTTTAAAACCGTTGGAATGATTATTAAGACTTTTGTTACTTATTTAAAACTTGAACTCACTCATCTTAAGCTGACTTTGTGTGCATGTTAGTGTGAGTTTCTAGTTAGGAAGAGGATTCCTTATCGCTTGGACGTGCACGAAGCTACTTGGACGGTGAAGGGCATACGGGATTTGAAGATTTTATTATTAAACATTTATTTTTAAAAATTTTTTTTAAAGATAATTATGTTGGTTTTGTGCAAAATTCCCGGGTTTTGGGAACTTATTTTATTATTTACATTTTCCGCTAAATTTTACTCTGAAATTGGTTGCATAATGGAACGCTTGAATTTTTTTTTTGTTTAAATATTTTATAAGTGTTTTGTATGATTACCAACTGTGGGGTTCCCGGGGTTCGGGGCCTTACACTATTATGTTCAGAATCGGGTAATAATTAACAAATCACAAATGAAAACTCTATATGAGATCGTATATGGTCATAAGCCTAATGTTGCACACTTCAGAGCCTTTGGTTATCCGTGTACTCTACTGAATCTCGAGTTTACTCCGAAGTTTGGGGCCAAAGCTGTTGATTGTTATTTTGTTGGGTATGCTGATCACACTGCCTACAGAGTCTATAATAAGTCAACCAAACAGATTCTAGAATCCTATGATGTTCGTTGGTTGGAAAAAAACGAGACTGATGCTCTGTTGGTCAGGACTGATTATTCGATTACAATGAACTATTCAAACCGTTCAATATGTTTCCGGTCATCAACACAGAAACTTCAGGTGGTACTACAGCATATACTGAGAAAGAAGACCCACATGTAGTATCTCACATCTCTCCTCTTTTGGATGTTGATGTCACAGAACCACTTGATGACAACCCACCCACGTCCGTCAGTCAGCCGAAAGAAGTTACGGAAACAGTGTATTCTCCAAACTCTTCAGAAAATGTTTCAACAGTTGAGGGGGAGAGTCCTATTCGTCAAATCTTCGGGAGCACCTTGTTTCCCGAGGACATTCTGAATGAATACGTTGCCAGCACCTCGTACTCACATAGTACTGCGGCTTATGGATGGAAGAATCCCCTCACTGAGATGGATGAGAACCTGTCAAACTTACCTCTTACCGGTACCATTCCCGAACAGCCGATTCCGACAAGAACTCAACGAAATCATCCTATCGAGAATGTTATCGGCCCTCTTGAGACAGGTGTGTCCACCAGAAGTCAGACAGGACACATAAACAGTTGTTTGTTTTCTTGTTTCATCTCTCAGATTGAGCCGAAGTCGGTGGAAATGGCTCTTCTAGAACCAAGTTGGGTGGATGCCATGCACGAAGAGTTGAATCAGTTTGATAAATTGAAAGTGTGGAGGTTAGTTGAACTGCCAGAGGGAAAGAAAGCATTAGATACGAGATGGGTTTTCCGAAACAAGCAAGATGACATGGGAGTTATTGTTAGAAACAAGGCACGGTTAGTTGTTAATGGTTTTCGTCAGGTTGAAGGCTTAGACTACACTGAAGTATATGCTCCTGTAGCTAGACTTGAGGCCATTCGGATTTTTCTGGCGTATACGTCTTTCATGGGTTTCACGGTATATCAGATGGATGTTAAGACCGTGTTTCTGTATGGCGAAGTTAAGGAAGAGATTTACGTGGATCAGCCACCGGGGTTTGTAGACTCTAAGAATCCTAATCATGTCTACAGTTGGATAAAGCATTGTACGGTCTTCACCAAGATCCTCGGGCGTGGTATGCTACGTTGATGGCACATCTTCTGGGTCATGGCTATACAAGGGGGACCATTGATCAAACTCTGTTCCTTAAAGCCGTTGGGAAAGATTTGATTCTGGTTCAGATTTATGTGGATGATATTATCTTCAGGTCTACCAGTGCTGAGCTGTGTTCAGAATTTGAAGAGGTTATGAAGAAGAGATTTGAGATGAGCTCGTTGGGAGAGATGACAACATTTCTAGGATTGCAGGTTCGTCAGAGCTCGACGGGAATTTTGCTGCATCAAGGAATGTACGTTGAAGATATGCTTGCAAAATTTGAATTTCAAGATTCCAAGAGTGCCGCCACTCCAATGGCAGAAAGGCCTCTTTTGTCGACTGATCCTGAAGAGAGTACCGTAGACCAAACGTACTATCGATCAATGATCGGGTCTCCGATGTATCTCACTGCCAGTCGTCCCGACATCATGTTTGTAGTCTGTCAATGTGCTCGTTTCCAGGCTAATCCTAAACTCTCTCATTTAATTGTTGTTAAACGCATTTTTAGATATCTGAAGGGACAACCGAAGTTAGGTCTTTGGTATCCCAAAAACTCATAATTTGATATTTACGCTTTTGCTGATAGCAATTATGGTGGAGATGACATTGACAGGAAATCCACATATGCCGGCTGCCAGTTTTTAGGAGATCGTCTCATTTCATGGTAGTGCAAGAAACAACAAACAGTGTCTACTTCGACTGCCAAGGCGGAGTATGTTGCTGCGTCTGCTTGCTGCTCACAGGTTATCTGGATGCAACATCAATTGGTGGACTACGGTTTGGAATTTCTTAACACTCCCATTTTTTGTGATAATGATGCTGCTATTGCAATTGTTAAAAATCCCGCTCAGCACTCCAAAACCAAGCACATTGACATCAAAGTCCATTTTATTCGTGACTGTTACGACCGGAAACTGATTCATCTTGAACAAGTCCACACTGCTAATAATGTGGCGGACCTATTTACAAAACCGGTCGGAATAGCCAGATTTAATGTGCTTGTGGGATTTCTTAAGATGTTGCGTTTTGATGACTGAGTATTTTTGAGGGTTAAATTGTGAACATAAATCTTTTTTAACTTCGTGTCATAATTTCTGTACAAATTTAGGGGGAGAAAAGGGAAAAATACAAAAATAGTGTGTGTGCGTTTTTATCATTTTATAGAAAAATCAAAAAGTCAAAAAATATATAGTGTGTGTTTTTTTATATTCACTCTCGCTTAAAATTATGTCGACTGCTCAAGTTTGAAGGACATATACTTGTATATGTTTGGTCCGGTAATCTACGCGTAGATTCACAGGATAGCCATTTATCTAAAGACTGAAAGCATTCAGGGGCGATTGTGATGTGTTTTATGTTTTGAATTCTTTCACATAAAATTATGTCGGTAATTCCAAGTTGGAGGGACACGTATTCCCATATGTGTTTGGTCCTGTTAACCACTTGTGGTCATACGAGATAACCATTTACCTGAAAGCTAAAGAGTGACCGGGGTGACTGAGTTCTTAACATGTGTGTCTTCTGGGAAGTGATATTATTATTCAGCTAAAAGCTTTTTAGAAGCTTAAAATATTTTCAAATAAAAATTGATCCAACCTTTGAAAAATGATAGATAAATTGATTTTGTGTACCTAACGTGTGAAGTTATTAGGATAAAAAGGCTTTTGATTAGTCATTGATGTGTATGGTAGCTTTCCATGATAACTAAAAGTTTGAAGTGATATAAACTAAATCTGCTAAACTTATTGTGGAGAGTCATTTTGAAGATGTTTGCATGTCCCTAGATACATCTCTCCGAATGATAGGCAGAAAAGCAATTACCCAGTCATACACGAGCCCGTTAGTGTCTTGATCGCCAAAAATATTTTATTCTTTTGAAGTGTAAAAAAAATTATAAAATTTATATATATATGAAAATTATTGTCATTCAAATTGTTTTCCAAAAGCTTAAAGGGGTCCCAGGGAACTATAGGGGTGGGGCATACAAATAAGTCCTAAACCCCCTGAATGTAAGGCGTGTAAGTCCTGATGGCATGTAAGTCCAACGTTCAACCTTAAAGCTTAAAATTATTTTTGTATAGAGAAAATTCTTTTGATCAAGCATTAGGGGGTTGGAGTCAAATGGGGGTGATCTGGGGAAAGTCAAATACGCCTTGAGAATAGATAAGGGGCATCATAGGTCCATAAGTGATGTCCATGTAAGCTTTATGCCTAATTGAATCTAATCATATCACTGGCGCAATGAAAATCATGAAAATTACCTACTATCAACCTTCTCACTATGTCACAATAATGTTGAAAATGAATCACTGTGAAAGTATCTTAATCAATATGATTTCATGTTCGGATCTTTTCATAAAAAGGGTGTTGTTTGTTTTAAAAATAGCTGAAATTTGATCCCAAAATATGTTAATTCTACTAAAGGCCAGATAGGTAAATCATTTTTGTTTTTATTTAGTTTTTATTCTAACTATATTCTATTTTTAATGTTTAATTTTTTTTAAGTTTTTACCTCATGTTTACTCGTGTCGAAAAAAATGTCGTTTTCACATGGATCGGGATATGTTTTTATTTGACGGTTGCTAAATGTCATGGGTCGTTCAGTTGAGCAAAGTGTGTCCATAATCTCTGTGTTCTCGGTCCTGTCAGCTCTGGCCCAAGTTTGTTGTGTTAATGGTGTTCTTGGTTCTTCTTTGTTCTCGGCCAAATCATTTTGGCCCAGAAAACTCAATTTTGTGAGTTCCCTACTTTCAGTACTTGGTTCTCGGCCATATGTTTTCGGTAATTAAGTGTTCTCGGTCAAGTTTGATGTGACCAAGTAGTTTCAAAGGCACTCATTACTACTTATTGATTATTCTTGAAACTCACAACTTTTATAATCTTCCAAAATCTTCTCTCATTATAACCATCATATCTTTCACCTACTTGCCACCATACATCATTTTCTGTCTGCTGGTTCTTTCAAGTAGACATTTTTAAAAGGTAAGTAAATCTATTATGGTTGAAGGGTTTTCGGTGGTCATTAGATTTGATCGATTAATTATTCAGAAGGTTTGTTTGTTCTCTGTTGAAGTTACTGATTATCGGTTTAGTCATTGATTGTAGTTACAGGTTTGGTCATAAATGGTGATTGGTAGTGTGATGAAGATTATGAGTAGTACTATGAGGCTCTCGGTATGGACTGATCAGATTCTTTTGATCAATCAGAGAGATCTTCGTTTTGGAGAGGTTTTGAAGCATTCTCGGTTAGACCTTGACCGAGGACTTGTTGGTTCTACCAAAGATACATCGTGTTTGAATTTTCTGAGTCAATCAAGCCTAACACTTGCTGCTATTTATGATGACAAAAGTCATGTTCATCTACTTCATATGGGTAGTAGCATGACCTACGCTGGATTACTAGCCAGGTTTTAATAAAGGCCCTAAATAAGACACTCAACTTCCAAGTGTCTATTTAGGAGTCACAGTATATACGCCGAAATGTCTAAATGAAGGTATAGAAGCACGCTGATCGTCTACAGCTGAAGTAGTTGTGATCAAGCAATAAACCAAGGGGGGGAATGTTGGGATATATTTTGTGGTTTATGCTTGTACTTTGGACTTAGTTTGGGGTGCGTTATGTAAACCGAGATCCTTATGGATCTCGGTGGGCTTTGGGCTTTTGTTGGGCTAGTATGTTGGCTACCTTATATATAGATCTCTTTGAAGAGGGTTTAGAAGGTCATTCAATTTGGGTTTTGGCCGTCTAGCATCATTGGTGTATTAGACGAGTATTGTAAGCAAGTGCTTAAGCACCCGACAATATAACGTGTGTTTTGAAACATTCCATCGTGTGTTTTACGTGTTCTTGCTTATCGTCTTGAATCATCTTGTGTTAGGATTCCGCACTAACATCAAGATACTTGTTATCATACTGTAGTGATCCAGATTCGGGACTTACAGGGGCCTTATGTAACACCCCGCAACCGCAGCGGAAACGTAAACGGGATGCGACAGACACCTCTGATATCAACCACATTGTTTATAAAGAAAACTGAATGCATTAATATACTTCAAATTACATCATCTTGTATTTCATTACCGTCTAGGTGATACACGCATCATACAATACGGTACACAATTCTATTTGTTATAATGTATCCTAACATCCTGCACGCAAATCTTACACACATCAAGCACTTAGCACGTAAGCAATCACTTCATCTTAATTGTACCTGAAAAGCACGTGAGAAAACGGGTCAACTACGAATAGTTGGTGAGTTTCACAATTTTAGTAAACCATGATAAATCCATATCATAATATAATATTATCTGGGGACACTGTTAACCCAGTACTGTACTCACTCCGGGGACAATGTTAACCCGGAAACACTTCTAGGGACCCCTAGGGACACTGTTAACCCAGTACCGTACTCACTCCGGGGACAATGTTAACCCGGAAAAACTTCTAGGGACCCCTGGGGACACTGTTAACCCAGTACCGTACTCACTCCGGGGACAATGTTAACCCGGAAACACTTCTAGGGACCCCTGGGGACACTGTTAACCCAGTACTGTACTCACTCCGGGGACAATGTTAACCCGGAAACACTTCCAGGGACATCTGGGGACACTGTTAACCCAGTAATGTACCCATTCCATACGATTCCCGTACAATCAAATATTTATAATTACACGCAAATCCATGCTTTCAGTATGTACTTAACATCTAAATAATAACATGTTTTCCGCCCCGGGTAAATATTTAAAAACAATTCAGAAAAATGGGCTCGTGAAACTCACCTTAGCACATGCAAGCAGGTAATAACAATCATTATCAATTAACGCGCCCAATCTGTAATATGATCCCTAAGATCGTTATTATACACTTACTGTTTATATAATCTTTTAACCGTATCAACTGGAACATCTGTGGACACTGTTAACCCAGTACTGTACCCGAAATACTTCTCCGGACTCAGATTGTGATGTCGTTTAGAGTTCAACAGTCAAATTTTCTATTAATTCGTTTTCCCCGTTTTGCGTGCCCAGCACGGTTATCCAATTTTATGATTCAAAATGAGTTTGGTCGCACACGACCCGAAAATAGTTGTTGACTGATAACTTAATTACAGTGGTGAAATTATAGCTCGGTTTAGACGTCCCGATTGGCCGCGGGACCCGTTTCCGTCTTTGGCGTACCGGAAACTGTTAAAATAGGTTAAAATTACTCAAATCATCCGAATTATTTTCGGATGATTTATTTTTACTTGTCTAACTCATTTATATGAAAATAGTTCATTTTTAGGGTTTTTATACACCAGTCAGCTCGCTTAAGCGAACTTCACCGGTTTACGCGTTTTAACTTTAAAAGTTTGATAATTAGCACAAATAATTATCCGTTTACTCTCGGATCTTGAAATTTTGCACAAATCACTTTATAATAGTGGGGAATTTTATAAAAATATTTCCAGAATTAATTCTTATATTTAAAATTTATTTATCTATTTTTAAACACCATTTAAACACTAAATATGTCGTAAATACCAAACGATCTTAGAAAAATCCCAAATTTTTCCTGGATGTCCCCTGCCATCCACATAGTCCCCTGTAATTTTCCCAGAACCAAAATCTTCTTTTACATGCCCTTTTTACTAAAACCGAGCTAGAAATCCCTAGAACTCGTTTAACCGAAAAGCCTACTTAGACTTCTCCAACGGACCTCAAATTTTGTGTGTGACTTATACATGATATGAAAAGCTTATCTACAATTTTCCAGAATTTTTCATGATATTTAACTATTTTTCGCCATTTTTGGCCAAAACCGAGCATTAAATTCACCAAATATTCATCATTTGTCCAAAAATTCACAGAACTCTTATTTTCATGTGTAGAACATCCCTGAAAAATTTCATGACCTAACTCTAAACGAACAACAATCTGTCCAAAAACACATACACCGACATAAACCGAATATACCTTTCGTTTTCCGCCACTACAAGCTACAAACTCGTCTTTCCGCCTTATCTACCACTAAACACAGAGCCTACAAACAACATACCACAATACCAAGCAAGTTACACTCACGATCAAGCCATTTCTTTCATGGTTACGGTTATGATACTAAAACAAAGATTTAACCGTAAAAATTCGTTTTTGATTCGTTTAACTCCTTTCTTGGACCAAGATCCCTTGTATAACCCGTATACATCACTTGATCATGCAAGAATCGGTTTTCATCTTTGAAAACTCATTTTCTTGCAATTAAACTCAAGAAACGAAGATGGAAACGTGATTAACTCGGTTTTTACCTCGGTTTTCTTGCTCAAATTCCGGGTTTTTGGATCATCTTGTGGAGAGAATTGATGGATCTTGATGATGTTTGTTAAAAAAATAATAAGGAAATGGGGATACACCCCTTATGTCCGATCGGAGGTTAGGAGGTGGTGGGGTGGGACCCACCTCTCCATTCTTGGCCACTCGTTTGGATTCTCGAAATCCGGATAATGTTTTGGATAATCTGGTTCAGTTCGTTTTTCGGTTAAATGTTTAATTCGGCTTAAAACGAGGCCAAAACGGTTGTTTTTCGGCTAAAAATGAAATTTATATAAAACAGATTTAAAAACTTTAAAAAACTTAAACCATGGCATTTATTAACTCAAAACATCATATTATTAATTATCGCGCATCTTTTTCGGCTTGATCGATTGTCTCTTGCTCGGTTCGGTATTAAAGGTTTCGTTTAACGTACCGACGTACTATTAAATCGAAATCCTTTTTCTATGCTTTAATCCACTTATCCCGAAGCTTTAATACTTCGTAACATCACTAAATATCATATATCTCGTCTATAATTGAACCCTCGATTCATTCGGGTTTCAATAACTATCGATCGTTTGATCGCATATTCAATACGGTGAATTATATATTCACGTACAATCAATACAATGAACCATGTATTCTCGTATAATTACCATGGTAACTCATGTACCCGACATTACATATGACGTAACTAACGTCTACCGGTTAGGGTATACCTGGTTTCGTCGGAATCGTTACACCTTACAAGTTGGTATCAGAGCATAAGTTCGAGAGAAGTAAGTATCCTACATGCTTAGACTCGAACAGAGAATGGGACTTAAGGACGGAAAGAAGGAAGATGCCAATCCGAGAATGACATGTGTCGCTCAAGCAAGCTCGAGAATGGTAAGGTACATGATTAAGTTCATGTAAAGATTTGAGAATGTATGTATATGCATGTTAAATGAAAGTAAAAGAATGTATAAATGCTAACTTAAATTGCTAGAGAAGAATGTGTATGTTAGCTTAATTGCTAGAGAAGGATGTGTGTATGTTAGCTTACTTGCTAAAGAAGAAGGTGTGTATGCTAGCTTAAATGCTAGGGATAAGAATGTAGGTTATTTGTATGTTTGCATGATTGGGTAGTAGAAACTAGCACAAGTGAAATCATAAAGGGAAGTATGTAGGACCTGAAGAGTAATGTAAAGAGTTAATTACACTTGGCCACTGTCATTAACTACTTACCTTACAAATCATGTGCTTACTAATTCCTGGAGTGATAATGTTTGTGTTCCTTAGAGAAAAGATACGACGAATGTTGTAAAGAGACGAGCACGAGGACGTCATACCGGATGCTGCGGTATGACACGTGTCAACCTGACACCTATTGAAGAAATGTGTGACAACGTGATATACGAAAGAAGTAGAATTCCAACCGAAGGAAGTCGAAGAAGGATCACATTTGGAACTTGTAGCCAAAAACATTAAGGGAGTTGCTCAATTGTTTCGCATTTCAAAACCAGCAAAGCTAGCGGAAGCATTTAAAGGCTACCCAGATTGGGAATCCAAGTGGAAGCAACATGAAGGAAACTGAGACAAGTCAAGTGAAATGAGCTAAACATGTAGTATACAGGCAATAGTTGATCTATAAGGGAACTTGTTGGGATCGTGGGTGATGAAGCGAATGTTGAGAAGGTAGAAGTGATCGAGAATTACGAGTGACTGTCAAGGAATCCTAATTGAAAAGGCATAAAAGGATGAAGCTACGTGGTGTAGCGAGTGTGAAAAAAGAACACTAGGAAGAATGTTGTTATGTACGTGAGACTATTATAAAGAAACCACTAGTGGTACTTTAGTTAAAATCTCGTGAGTGGTTAAGAATTGTAAAATAGAACGAGAAGGACGTGATTTCCTTACTACTAGTTATGTTATGGTCTTAAGAGGGCTCGACGCAGTTGGGAATGGATTAGCCGTCTGAGTTTAAGGCTCAGATAGTCTGTAAGAGTGAATTGTTAAGATCAAAATCTTTGGATGGTGGTACGATGACTGTGCGCGGTGATAAATAAAGTTTAGGGCTTAACGTCATTTCGATGATAAAAGCCGAAGGTTTGATAAGGCGAGGGTACAGTTCCTACCTGGCGTATGTTGTCAAGGCTACGGCCGAGACAAAAGGATTAAAAGACGTTCCTATAGTTCGTGACTATCCAGAAGTGTTCCCAGAGTACCTTCCGAGATTACCACCAGAACGAGAGGTAGAATTTCAGATTGAGCTAATACCAGGAGCACAGCCCGTCGCGAAAGCGCCTTACTATCTGGCGCCATCCGAGATGAAAGATTTAGTGTCCCAACTTAAAGAACTCCTCGATAAAAGTTTTATAAGATCGAGTGTTTTCCTTGTTGGGTGCACCGGTGATGTTCTTGAAGAAGAAAGACGGAAGTATGAGAATGTGTATAGATAACCGCGAGTGGATAAGCTTACGGTGAAGAATAGATATCTGTTGCCATAGATTGACAATGTTTGATTTGTTACAAAATGCTAGTTGGTTCTCCCGAATAGATCTCAAGATCTGGTGATCATCAATTTAAGGTGAAAGAGGCAAACAGCATTTCGAACGCAATATGGACATCCAAGTTTTTCATGATGTCGTTTAGATTGACGAATGCTCTGGTGGCATTGGTTATGATGGATAGGGTACGTCGTCCGAGGTTGGACAAATCTGTCGTTGCCCTCATTGACGATAATTTTGATTTATTCAAGGAATAAGTCCGACCATGCTGATCACTTGAGAAAAGTGTGAGACATGAAGAAAAGGAAACTGTATGTTAAGTTTCCAAAGTGTACCAACTATACTGATCACAATAGTTTAAGGTACTTCTTCAAGTAGTAAGAACTGAATCGGAGGCAAAGAAGATGGTTAGGGTTAACAAAGGATTTGGATTGTAAAATCAAGTATTATCCTGGTTAGGCCAATGTGGTCACTGACACAGTAACCCATAAAGGTTAAGAAGTTATCGCAACAATTAAGTCGTATAATTTAGTTCGCACTTTAGATTTCATGAGCGAGATTTGCGAGGTGCAGTAAAAGTTATAAAGGATGAGAGCAAGATAAAAAAAAGGGAATGAATATTCGGGTTACACCAAGATGTGTAGGAGGACTACCGGTGGCCGGGTATGAAGGACAAAGTGATAGGATATGTTAGTAAGTGTCGACCTGCTCGTAAGTCAAGGAAGAGCGAAACCGTATGGAAAGATACAACCATTAGAAACACCAGAATGGAGATGAAGACACATTACCATGGATTTCATAACTAAGCTACCGCGTACAGCTAGAAACCATGATACCATATGCGTGATTGTGGACTGTTTGAAGGAAGGTGCTCACTGTATACCAATACGAGAAGCTATCTCTTCGAAAATGTTAGTTAGAGTATACGTCAGCAAGGTGGCGGTAAGCCATAGAGTGTCGTTATCAATTGCGTCGGACGAAGATGCTCGGTTTACATTGAGGTTGTGAAAGGAAAGATGTTGGTTACACTAAAGGCAGATACTGAAAGTAAAACCTCTAAGTAGAAGTCGATTAAAGATGAGTTCATGGTATGTGACACTATGGGAGGACAAGATACCTGGCCTACACAGATAAGAACAACCGCAAGTGTTATGAAGGTGGAACCAGCAGAAACACATCAAGAAGATGCAATAAAAACTAAGGACGGAAGATGTAAAGACATGTAAGGAAGGCGTAGGGATGGTTTAGAATTATGTTTATTTAGGGATTATGTCATACCTGATAGACATGCAACTCATGGAGAAGGCGGACATCCATTGGTTTAGGCTTATGAATTGAGTCTTAAAACGAATGAATAGTGTTGTGACTGATAATCATGTGATCATGAGTGAGAAGTCACCTAGAATGGTAACGATAGAATAGTATTATAAAGGTCCATATAAATGTCAAGGCATGCCTAGAAGGGAGGTTGGTTAAGGAAAATAGTTATGATATATCAGGCAAACCTGATATGCAGTAGGCAACAATTGGTTCATAGGACAACACGATACTTGATTAGTCAATAAAGGGAAGATGCATCAACATGAACTTCATGATCAAGCTACCTTTGAAAGCTATAGCTCATGAACCCATGTCTTAGTAATGAGCTACAAATGGAGGTGAATTAAATGGTGATTTAAGAAGTTCTCCATCAAATTATGTCACGATTGTGCTCAAGGATTGTATGAGGTATTCTAACTTAAGGAATAGACAAAGGGATTTCAGGGAGAAATCCTTAAGGAGAAACTGAAAAGGGTTTCGTTTTATGGAATTAATATGCTTTGAGCGTGTTGCAAATCAGTATATTTGCTAAAGGATGTGACTGGGCAGAAGGGTCATTTAGTGCGGAGTGTTAAGATAGTAGGTGAAGTGTTTCTATATGAGTGGAAAGCAAGAAAATCATGCTTAAGGAAACGCTGCAGACTTGATAAGTCTAGAGAAGGAAGTATACCATCAAGGACTTCATGGACAAGCTACCAAAGACAGCTAAAACTCGTGAGCATCACTTGATGATTGTATGACAACGGATAAATCGATAAAGAAGGAAACTAAGATGGCTCAGAAAAGTATATGAATACAGGAAGTATTCCTTTTATATGGACTAAGCAGGTTTCGGGGACGAAACCTCTTTAAGGAGGGTAGACTTGTAACATCCGTATTACGAGATTACAATAAAAGAGAATTTATTGCTGCGTGTGTGTCGTTAAGTTAGTCGTGTGTTTAGTGTTTGGATAATATTTGGACTTGGAAGTGTGAGTGGGTTGTGGGGCCCATAACCCCCTATATAAACCCAACCCTGTTGGACTCGGTCTGCCCAAGACACATATTATTATTGATGTGGCTAGTACGTTATGATCCAAGTCGGGTCATACCCAATAACAAGCTAGACAAACACCAATAATATTTGTTTATATATGATATGATCATAACAAACAAATATTAACACTTGAGTTATTTGGAAAGGGGTTTCTAAATACATTGTACTTGTGAAATAAATAAATCATATGGATGATTTATACTTTGAGAGAGAGCATTCTATAGTGTTATTTAAGATGGTTATATAACAATATGTGAATAATGGTTACCAAGCATGTTACCTATATTGTGTTATATTTATTTTGGGAAATGACACAATGTGAGTTTTATGATATAAAACTTATTTAAAGAAAAAAAATATATATAATTTGAAATGGGTGAGATGGTGGCCCCCCCCCCTTTACTCTCTTACACCTTTTATTTTATATTATTATGTTTTCTTTAATGGAGACATGCATTGGATGTGAGTGGGTGCCATGGGTGGTGCTTCCATTAACTCCCTAACTCTCTTTCATTCATTCTTACAATATTTTTGCAAGTAACAAAGCATTCCTCTCTTCCTTTTCTCTCCCATTTTCGGCTACAAGGAAGAACATGAAGGAAGAGTTGGTTTTTCAAGTGAAACCTAGCTAAACAAAGGTGTATTGTCGGAGGCTTGGGGTATGCTAGCTTGAGGAGCTTCCATATTCAAGTTCTTGCCTTTCAATCACTCTTTCTTCACCCGGTTTTGGTTTACTTGAAAGGTAGCTTAACATGCATGAACTTATAGTGACATGCATGTGTTTGATAGTATGTATTTCGTATATGGATCCGGGTTTGGGTTTTGCATGTATAAAATTGGTTTTATACACTATAAACTAACAAGATTTAAAACATTTATCCGCTGCGTTTTTGGTAAAAGTAAGGTTTTATCACTTTGATAATCTTGTTAAAACCCAACAAACCCCTCCACCCTTTCACCATTTTCTTTCTTTCCACACACTTTCACACACACCATAGAACACACATACTCTCTCAAGACCCGAATCCAAATCCGGATTAAAGTAAGGAAGATCTTGGTGCTAGGTTAAAAACTTAATCACTTGTGTTTAGGTTTTACTAACTAGTTAATCATATACTAGTTAGTTTAACAGGGCCCCCAAGTCCATAAAAGCCCACCTCATCTTATCAGCCCAGTCCATTTTCATTTATCAAATAAACAAGCATTATCAACTCGTCAATAATTATCAATAGCGATTAACTGGTTTAAGCGGATTTTACGCTCGTTACCCAATGCTTTATGCTCGTTACCCAAGGTTTAAGTGAGTTTTATGCTCTTTACCGAATCACCGTATCCGGTAAAGCTATCATAGTTACATCCATGGCTTTCTCCTCTGCATCATACATTCATTTGTCGGCATCGGACAAGTTTACATACTTTGTCACTATTTGTCTTCCTTCTATTTCAGTGAATGGAAAAATGTATCCATTTGGTCATGCAATTCCACATTATGATATTGTCACACCCCGACTAGCGATTTGCGGAAGCGAAAAACGGTAATGTAACAGACACCTCTGGTATCAACCATATTGTTTATAAAGAACAATCCAAACTAATTTACAATATTTTACATAGTTCTAACTTCTTTTACAAACTAGGTGATACAAATCTAAACCAGTCCGTTATGCTTCTTTACTTCTTACTAGCACACTTGCATCAGTTTACCCAACATTGATGGCAAGTCCAACACGTAGGACATTAGCTTTCTAATCCAAATCCAGTATACATGAAAAACATGTTAAAGCAGGTCAACTACAAATAGTTGGTGAGTTTCACGAGTTTCAAGAAAGCAGTTGTGCGTACAACAATCATAGTTTGTAAATACGCAAGTATGTATTTGTGTACGTTCGCAAGTACGTTTGCTTGTATGTTTATGATGTAATTATGCTAAGCTATAGTGAAGCCTTGACTGTCTGTTCATGCTGCGTGCCTCCATTTCCCACGCGCAATCAACCACTGTGGCCCCCCTTCCGCCCACAACATGCCCCGAGTAGCTATGTCTAACACTACATAGCGTGTTTGTATGATTATGGTCATGTGAAAACGGCGTTATGGTCTCAGCAAACCGTGCTGGCTCCGTTTGGGTTCGTCAAACCAATAGTACTATTCACAAGCCACCGGCTCGAAGTTAATCACTATGTTAGCGGGGACTTTCATGTGTTAGCACTTAGATAATTCCCATCATCAAACAATTCCGAGTATATAGATATGTATCAACATGTTTTTCACCCCAAAAGTTCGTAAAAACAGTTTAAAAGTGGGGTCATGAAACTCATTGTTTTGTCGGTAATCAACACGATAGAAGATAGCAGTTCGAATGGCTTGCTAACACTCAGATCCTATAATCAATATTATAATAATATTTATATTTTAATATTATTATAATCTCCATACTAAACTATGCTGTATAGCTAATCTGGGTGTAGTTGTCACGCCCAAAAAGTGTCAATAGGCTTACATTGTGACGTTGTTCAAGTTTCCCCGTTTCACCAGGTGGCCAAGTTGATCGTTTATGTGTTTAGAAAACATGTATGAGTATGTAAACTTGGGTAACCATGTTGGTTGATAAAATGATAAAATTATTAAGATAGATCATGGATTAGGTGTCTGGATTCGTTACGGCACTCAATTCTGTTTATTCAATCTGGTTTGGAGAAAAATGCACAAAATCCATCCGAATTGTCCGGATTTCTCACAAAAAGTTCAGTTTTACTTAATTAACCCAAAAATACGATTCTTGATCACTCTTGATGTTCTGATATTCCAACAGGTTCATTAATAGTGAACTCGTCGGTTTTTATTAGATTTGGATTTGTTTAACCTTTAATTTAGCATATTTAATTATTCATTTATAATAAATTATGGAAATTTATACACTTATCAAGTAAGATTTGTAGATTTTTATAAAAGCATTTCTGGCATTATTTACCGGTTTATTAATTTATAAAAATTTATTTTATACGCTATATTTAACCCATAAATCGTCCGTTTATACCAAACGATTTTTGAAAAATCCAAAAAAATTTATGAGTAATCCAAATATCTCCCAAAACACCCTGTAAAATTTCCAGAACCTAAAACTTTGCCAAGTTACCTTTTCGAGCCAATAACGACTATACAAATTCGAATAAACGCGAATTCAGAAAACATAGCTAGGTTTATCCAAATGACCCCAAATTTCATATGTCATCATATTATGTCATACCTGAGTTCTCCACCAAATTTCATAATTTTTCAAGCATTTTAAATATTTTTCCTAAATAAACGTCCCCAAAACAGTAATAAATTCGTCAAATATTCTCGTATTGTCGAAAAATTATGAAATTTGAACAGGGACTCACTAATATGGTCCCTGATTTCCCTGAAATATTTCATAGGCTAAAAACAAGCATGTCACAATCAAATCCTAAACAACCCTAAACAAGTGTTTCGGCATTACCTTTGCGGTTTTCGTTCGTTTCCTCTCTTTTACTCAATTTTCCAGGTCCTTGGTCTTCTAAGTAATGTAACTACAAGTTCTAATTACAAAACAAAACATGTATCACCAAGAGATCATCTTGGAAACTTAGGGTTTCGGTTGGGGCTTTAAACCAAACTTTTGAACCGTTAAAACACGATTTAGACCCCTTAATCTGTGTTTATGGCCAAAAAACTTATCAAAGAAGATTCTTAACCATGTGTATGATCAATACATATTTTTGGAATATTTTTCGGGTTTTTGCATGGTTAGAATTGATTTTTGGTAATCAAACTATGTTTATATGTATTTAAACATGCTTAAATAAGCTAAATTTTGATCAAAATGATATATTACCAAGGGTTTTTGGCTGAGATATTTGAAGAAGCAAGCAAGTTGCTGCCTAGATCCAGATTTTTTTGTAAAGTCTTGTGAGTTAAGTTTGTTAAAACAAAAAATATATATGTAAAGTGTGTTGTTCAAAACTTGCGGCCGGGAGGTGTATTTGGCCTCCTTTGCCGACTTCCTTTTTTTGTGTGCCCGAACGTTAAATCTCGAGTCCAAATTTATTTGGGTTTGGTTTTTTTCACGAAAAATATATCAGGTACGACAAATAGCATGAAAACGAGCGTTTTTTGGCAATTTTTGTGTAAATTTATAAAAACATACTATTTGTAACATCCGTATTACAAGATTACAATAAAAGAGAATTTATTGTTGCATGTGTGTCGTTAAGTTAGTTGTGTGTTTAGTGTTTGAATAATATTTGGACTTGGAAGTGTGAGTGGGTTATGGGGCCCATAACCCCCTATATCAACCCAACACCTCCACCCTTTCACCATTTTCTTTCTCTCCACACACTTTCACACACACCATAGAACACATATACTCTCTCAAGACCCGAATCCAAATCCGGGTTAAAGTAAGAAATATCATGGTGCTCAAAGTGTCTTCAAATAACAAGAATCACGTGCAGATCCTCGAGTCGTCTCGGATCCGAACCGAACCCGAAGCAAAAGGTAGGTCTCAGTTTAAATGGTTAAGTTTTTAGTCGGTTTCGACATGCAAACTGATAGGATGATAGATCGAGCTGTGAAATGTAAGAAAAACATAAATTGATGAGTTATAACCTCACGGGTATGTTATAGGACAAAAAGGTGATGTTCAGACCTCATAAAACACGGGTATACAAAGTTGGTACAACCCAAAACTTATAAAAAGGGTAAAATCGAGTCCTAAGGAAGAGTCACGGAGTAAAATAGCTTTAAAATGGCAAAAAAATGATGTAAAAAAATGGGTTTTTCGCATGAGAAAAGAAATTCCTTGAGAAGAGAAATCCCGTGAGAAGAGAAATCCCGTGAGAAGAGAAATTCCATGAGAAGAGAAATTCCGTGAGAAGAGGAATCCCATGAGAAGAGGAATCCCATGAGAAGAGGAATCCCATGAGAAGAGAAATTCCATGAGAAGAGAAATTTCGTGAGAAGAGAAATTCCATGACAAGAGAAATTCCGTGAGAAGCGAAATTCCCATGAGAAGAGAAATTCTATGAGAAGAGAAATTCCATGAGAAACGAAATTCTTCCATGAGAAATTCTTCCATGCGAAATTCCATGACCCCCGTTAGTTGAGGGTTTCATTAGCATAGATATAAGAGATACTAGTAACAGATGATTGACACGCGTAATGTATTGTGCAGTTAGCTGTGCACAACTAAGGAAGGGCATTACCATTGACGACGAGAGAAACCGACTCCAGGTGAGTTTCTAGCCCCTTATCTGTTATGTTTTCGGGGGTTGTGTGCATACCCAATGTGATAGTTGTTAATACACTTACCTTAAGTGGTGAGTGTATGATACGCGTATGATATGTGTATGATATATGTATAATTAAGTATTGGATGTTATGATAGAATGTTTATACGAATGAATATGTATGTATATATATTTATATACATGATTAGAAGATATGTATAGTATGCACGTATGAAAATGAATGTATGAAAGAGTGAAGAGACAGGTATGGTTGTATGGTTAGTTAAGACAGAGGGACCAGACCCTAATAATATCTGAGACAGAAGGGACCAGGCCCTAATAATATCTGAGACAGAAGGGACCAAACCCTAATAATATCTGAGACAGAGGGACCAGACCCTAATAATATCTGAGACAGAAGGGACCAGGCCCTAATAATATCTGAGACAGAAGGGACCAGACCCTAATAATATCTGAGACAGAGGGACCAGACCCTAATAATATCTAAGACAGAAGGGACCAGACCCTAATAATATTTGAGACAGAAGGGACCAGACCCTAATAATATCTGAGACAAAAGGGACCAGACCCTAAAAATATCTGTGATGGTAGAGATGGTGTAGCCTATGTTATACCATAGGGGTTTAAGAAAGAAAGTATGAGAGCACGAATGAATGAATGTATGTATGTATGTATGTATGTAAAGCAAGTATGAAAGAAGTAATAGTAAGTAAAGTCCGAAATACGTATCTCTGGACACGTATGAGTAAGAACATGAATGTATTGTATGTTAATTGATTAACTAGAACTCACTCAGCGTAGCTGACTTTTAGTATGCACGCAGGTGAATAGGATGCGATGGGTTGCTTGAGGGAAGACATGTGGCAACAAACTGAAGACTGGCATCGAAGAAAAGAAGATTCACGTGTTGTTTACGTTATCTTTTAAGACTTAATGTATTTTGTTTAAAAACTAGCACTTATGTTATGTAAGAATGTTTAATATTATGTATTCCGCGAAAAGTTTTTAATTAACTCTGATTTTAGAACTGTGTTTATGAGTAAATCCACCGCCAAAGTAGGGCTTCCGGGAACGGGGCCTTACACTATTTGTTTGTAAAAATTGAAAATATTTTCTCGGATCACTTAAAACATCCCAATTAAGTGTTTTTCAGGTCTTTTTCGGCTTAACGGATGCAACAATGCTTGTTTTGTAACTATCTTTCGCATTTAAATTCATAGCGGGTAGTTAAACGACTATGTTTTCATTTAACTGGGTTGCTATTGTACTAAGGCCATACTATTAATATGTTGGCTTATATTAAACGTATATCACTTATAGATGGACCCCAGGAAATCCGGGTCATAACCAGACTCGTTTAGTTATTCGTTTGTTCGGTACGTAATAAGCGGTTAATCGTTTAATCGGTAAATGCATACTAAGGTGTACCTGGTTTTGTCTCAAATGTCACAGACATCTTGATTATCAATGAACTCTTCAAATCTTTCTCTCCAAACTGCAAAATCTTCACCTTTAACCAATTTTGGTGGTTTATTTGGTGTTCCGGTTTTATCACTCATTTTGAATAAGCCATTTACGCATGCCCCTGGAGTCAATTTATACACAACTAGAAGGTTTCAAGTGGATTTTGGTGTACCTGAAACAAAATCTAAGTCTATAGTCTCTTTGAATGCTCAAAACTGAATAACCAGCTCGTCGAAAACGAACAAAATTTTTAGAAAAATGTTGTCACCAAATTTTTCCGTGATGACTATCTTTGTATTCAAAATTATTAGAAAATTTCCCGAAAATTGTAAGGCCCCGAACCCCGGGAACCCCACAGTTGGTAATCATACAAAACACTTAAGAAAATAATTAAACTTGAAAATGGTTGCTTCAATTAAAACAAACATCTCAGAGTATAATTCAGTGGAAAACATAAATAATAAAATAAGTTCCCAAAACCCGGAAATTTTGCCCAAAATCAACATAGTTATTTTTAAATAAAAACTTTTAATAATAAATGTTTAATAGTAAAACTTCATTTCCCGTATGCCCTTCACCGTCCAAGTAGCTTCGTGCACATCCAAGAGATAAGGCATCCTCTTCCTAACCTGAAACTCACACTAACATGCACACAAAGTCAGCTTGAGCTGAGTGAGTTCAAGTTTTAAGTAAATAACATTAGTTTTAAGTAAATAACATCAGTAGTAACAGTTAAGATAGTCAAACCAAAAGTTTTAAAAAGTAAAAGGGTACATCCATTAAATCCTCATTACCAAGAACTAAACATCCTCATACATACATATACAAGATGTATACGTAAACATCCTTTCAATTACATCTCTATATATATCACAATATATATATAACATCCACGTATAACATCAGGGTCGAGCAATAATGTATATACATATATATATTTAACATCCCAAGGCCTACCATATGCTAACAAGCCTATATAAATCGTTTAAAACATTTAATCCAGTAGGAAAACACTTAGGTGTGCATGCTAGCCCAAAAGTTAAAAGAGTTAAAAAGGGGGCATCATGAACACACCTGAAATCAAACGAACACCTGCAACGAGCTAGGAAATTCCTATGTGCACGATCATAAACAAGGGCCTGTAAATTATACACAACACGTTACTAGACTAGACCATAAGAACACTCTTGCCTAATGGGTCGTTAAAGCCCAACACTTTGGCCCAAGGCCCAACACTTGGCCCAAGGCCCAACCACTTGGCCCAAGGCCCAACAACTTGGCCCAAGGCCCAACGACAATCAAATCGGGTCGAATGCGCGTGTAATAAACCTTAAAACCATTTATTAACGAATCAGCCCCGAATGGACCAAATTCCATTTTAAATCTTTTCATTCATCAAGATTATGTCACCCGAGTTGATAGGGTTGACGGTTCCTTTTTACAACTCTTACTTTAACGTTTAAACGAAAATTCGCGCACCGACGACTTGATTGACGAAGCATTAACCACAACAGCCCCGAGCATCAAAAAAATAATTTTTCCACAGCCCTTAAACATCCCTAGAGCTGTACAAACTGATTCGGTCACTCACCCGATCAATTAACGCATCAAACTAAACAATTTGCAATTCTACACCCGATAAACCCTAGTTTTCGAACTAAAATCGATTGACCGACCTAAACACCTCCAATGACCACGAAATTTTAATATGATGTAAATGCTATACCTGAGGATCTTTCTACACCGAAAACTACAATTTTTATCCACGGGAAGTGGGTCAATTACACCTTGGCCGAAAATCTGTCCAACGAAAAGTTTCGGCAAAATTGAGCATCAAAACAATTAAGGGTGAACAAAAAGAGTGTTGGGGTTTGTAGTACATACCTTGAACTACTTCTAGGAGCTTGGAATCGACCAAAAAGTCAAAGCAAGGAAGGGAGGGGGTGGCTACGGAAAATAATAATAATGCAACTTGGAAGAAATGCTAAGCGATTAGACGTACCGGGATGACGTAAAGGCTTCCGAGAAACGTCGGTTAAGTCCCGAGAGTTATACATACTCTACAATCCTTAATTCTTGAAACCCGAATTAACGGGCGTTACAAATCCACCCCCCTTACAATGGGATTCGTCCTCGAATCCCAATGCGACAGGAACAACTGCGGATAATGCTTCATCATCTCGACTTCGGACTCCCAAGTGGCCTCGAAACCCCTACGGTGTTTCCACTGCACCTTCACTTGACTAACTACCTTATTCCTCAAACGCCTCTCCTGACAGTCAAGAATAGCAATCGGTTGTTCAACGTAGTTCAGCTTACTATCGAGTTCAATATCATCGATAGGCACATGGGCCTCTTAATCCGCTAGGCATTTCCTCAGATGGGACACGTGAAAAGTAGGATGAATCCCCGCGAGCTCCTTGGGCAATTCAAGCCTATATGCTACCTCACCGACTCGGGCCAATATACGGAACGGGCCAATAAACCTCGGGCTGAGCTTCCCCCGCTTACGAAAACGAATAATGCCCTTCCAGGGAGAAACTTTTAACATAACCCGATCCCCAGCCACAAACACAATAGGCATTCGCCTTTTATCTACATAAGACTTCTGACGATCCTGCGCGGCCTTCATAAATGCTTTAATCTTGTCGAGCTTCTCAATCGTAGCCTCGACCACCTCTAAACTACCCAACTGCTTTTGACCAATGGATCCCCAACAGACTGGAGTCCTACACCTCCTACCATACAACATCTCAAACGGTGGCATCCTAATCGTGGCGTGATAACTGTTGTTATACGAAAACCCCACCAACGGTAAGTGACGGTCCCAACTACCACCAAAGTCGATAAAGCAAGCCCGCAACATATCCTCAAGGGTCTGAATGGTCCTCTCGGACTGACCATCCGTCTGCGGGTGATAAGCAGTACTGATGAGGAGTTTGGTACCCATCTCCTCGTGAAACCTTTTCCAAAACCTGGAGGTGAAACACATATCCCTATCCGAAACAATAGATACCAGCACCCCGTGCCTAGAGACGATCTCACGAATAAACACATCAGCCAGCTGCTCAGAATTAAAAGTCTCTCGAATTGGCAAGAAATGGGCGCTCTTGGTCAATCTATCCACGATTACCCAAATGGTGTCATAATTTACGAGGCAGTTTAGTCAAGAAATCCATAGTAAGATGCTCCCATTTCCACTCAGGTATTTCCAACGGCTAAAGTTTCCCAAATGGCTTCTGATGCTCGGCCTTAACTTGTAGACACGTCAAACACTTACTCACGTACTGAGCCACCTCAAATTTCATCGCAGGCCACCAATAATTTTTCCTCAAGTCTTGGTACATCTTGGTCGCGCCCGGGTAAATAGAATAGCACGACTTGTGTGCCTCATCCAAAATTTTATCTCTAAATCCCCCATACCTCGGTACCCATAAACGACCATCCTTATACTTCACCCCGTCCCCGACGTCTTCCAACAATTTCTCTTGACCCCAAACACGTTCTGACATAATCCATTCCACCTGCAACGCTTCATTCTGGACGTTGGCTATTTGTTTTAAAATGTCGGGTTTGAGAATAAGCTGGTAGGATTTCACCCGAATCGGCTTCGGTCGCTCCTTCCGGCTCAACGCGTCGGCCACCACGTTAGCCTTACCGTGGTGGTACATAATATCCAAATCATAATCCTTAATCAACTCCAACCATCGACGTTGGCGCATATTCAGTTCCTTTTGTTCAAAGAAGTATTTTAAACTCTTATGGTCGGTATAAATCATGCAAGGAACACCGTACAAATAATGTCTCCACAACTTAAGCGCAAACACCGCCGCCGCCAGCTCCAAATCGTGGGTAGGATAATTCGCCTCATGAGGCTTCAACTGCCGTGAGGCATAAGCGATGACTCGACCTCGCTGCATCAAAACACACCCAAGCCCCTGATAAGAGGCATCAGAATACACCACCAAATCATCGGTGCCATCAGGTAAAGCTAAGATCGGGGCATGCGTCAATCTGTTCTTCAACTCGAGAAAAGCCTCCTCCTGTTCTGTACCCCAAACAAACTTAACACTCTTCTTAGTCAGCTTGGTCAGAGAACAAGCAATTTTTGAAAAAATCGGGAATAAAGCGGTGGTAATACCCCGCCAAACCAAGGAAACTACGGATTTCGGTTGGAGACTTAGGAGACTCCCAATCATTCACGGCTTCCACCTTTGCAGGGTCAACCAGAATACCACTCGGGTTAATAACATGGCCCAAGAATTGAACCTCACGTAACCAGAAGGAACACTTAGAAAATTTCGCATACAATTTGTTCTTTCACAAAGCCTCCAACACTTCCCTGAGATGACCGGCGTGATCGGATTCACTTTTAGAGTACACAAGAATGTCGTCGATGAACACAATAACCGAGCGATCGAGCATCGGTCTACACACCAGGTTCATAAGATCCATGACGCAGCCGGTGCGTTGGTCAAACCGAAAGACATCACCAGAAATTCGTAATGTCCATAACGAGTGCGGAAGGCAGTCTTAGGAATATCTTCCTCCCGAATCTTCAGCTGATGATACCCGGACCTAAGGTCGATATTCGAGAACCAACTAGCTCCTTGGAGCTAATCAAATAAATCGTCGATCCTTGGGAGAGGGTACCGATTTTTTGACAGTGAGCTTGTTTAATTCACGATAGTCAATGCACATCCGCATGCTACCGTCCTTCTTTTTAACAAACAGGACCGGGGCACCCCAAGGTGAGATGCTCGGTCGAATAAAGCCCTTATCGAGCAAGTCTTCCAACTGAGCCATAAGCTCCTTCATTTCATTCGGCGCTAGGCAGTAGGGAGCTCGGGCAACGGGCTTGGCGCCCGGTACAAGGTCTATCTGGAACTCGACCTCGCGATCCGGCGGTACATCTGACAAATCATCTGGAAATACATCCGGGAAATCCCGAACAATAGGAACATCACCGACGGTAGCCACTTTGGTATTCACATTCATAGCATACGCCAGATACGCCCCGCACCCCCGCTGCATCAACTTTCCCGCCTTCAGCATGGATATAATATGTGGCGTCGCAACATTCCAATCACCGAAGACCATAATTCAAGTCCCATCCGGGGCCCTTAGACGAACGAGTTTCTGACCACAAATGATCTGAGCATCAACATTCGCGAGCCAATCCATCCCGAGCACCACATCGAAACAACCAAGAGGCATCAAATACAATCGCACCGGAAACCTATAACCAGACAACTCGATGGAACAACCCTGAATGGCCCTAGACACGGACACGGATTTTCCTACGGCGACCTCAACCTCAAACCCATCGACTACACGCTCGGGTGATTTATTCAACAAGGAACAGAAAGCGGTAGACACAAAACTCCTACTGGCGCCTGAATCAAATAAAACTGAAGCCTGTAACTCATCAAGTAGGAAAGTACCTGGGACGATATTATACTATAGCTTAGCTACACGGTCAACACATACGATTTCAAAGGAACAAGAAATTATAACGGTGGAATGAAAGCTAAATAAGGAAAAGTACCTGAAACGACATCCGCATCATCTTTCGCTTCATTCTTGGAGATGTTGAAGGCCCTCGCCCTGGCCTTTGGCTTCTCATCCATCTTCCCCCTCGAGGAAGTCCCCTGCCCGGACCCCCCGCCTTACTGGAAGGATAGTTTGATGCCAACTGACCCGAACCCTTACAGCGGAAACAGGTCAATGTCGGACACTCGAAATGAGCGTGTCCTTCCTTATCGCAACGAAAACAAGTGCCAGACCCCATCCTACATCCCCCCTTGTGCGGCTTCCCGCACTTCTTGCAATTACCGAACTACGCACCCTTTTTAAACCCAGAAGTCTCAGTCTTTACCTTTTTCTCAGACGGATTAAAATTGCTTCCCCCGAGCCGCTTTCCGTACGAATTTGAGTTCCATACCTTCTTATTCTCGGCCAGCGGTAACTTCTCCCTCTGATCATATAACGTACCAGCTAGAGTGACCACCGAGTGAAAAGAGTTCATGTCGGCAGTCAACACACCCCAACGAATGTCCACCGGAAGCCCCTTCACGTACTTCTTAATCCTCTTGGTTTCGGGAGTAACCAAATCGGGACATAAACGAGCCATCTTGTTAAACTTGGTGGTATACTCCCGATGCGACATAGTACCAGCCTCCAAGGTCAAGAATTCCTGCTCTATCTTATCCAACTCATGCGGAGGACAAAACTGATCGAGAACCAATTTCTTCAACTCATCCCACGTCATCCTCCTAATCGAACGATCACCCATAGCTTGTGCCAAGTTATCCCACCAACATAGTGCCTCAGAACGAAACGAGGCAGTAGCATAAGTCACCATATCATCCCCCTTGCACTTACTAACCCTCGGTATAGCCTCCATCCCTCTCACCCACTGATGTGCTGCCAATGTATCTTTAGTACCATCAAAGAAAGGGGGTCGCACTTCTTAAAGTCACCATACGAGCAACCCCGGGTCGATACACTAACTATCCGCACCTCATCTTCATCCCCACTCGGCATATACACTTCCTCTTCCTCTTCGTCCTGTACCTCCGTACTCTTCCTTCCCCTATCCGAACCCTTACCAACCAGTGACTCCTCCATGGCCCTGACGGCCTCAGCAACGATCTCAGGAATGGCGCTATGAAGCACCTGGTAAACCTCATCCGCGATAGCCGCGCGCATAGCAGGATCTAAGGCTGGGTTATCCCCCTCCTCAAGAATCGGGGTGTCCTGCTGGGAAGTAGGAATCTCACCATCGGCTTCGGCACGTGGCTTACGACCACGAACACTAGAACCACCTCTCTTAGCTGTTCGAGTATTAACCATGACTTATCCCTACAAAGACAGAATTTTAATATGGTCAGGTACAAGTGGCATTTAGAACATGTAAGGTAAGGGTAAACTACTAATAACGTTGATCAAGCGTAATTAGTCGTTTACTTTACCGCCCGTCCTAATCACCCCTGCCCCTATCCACATTAACCTTCTATCTAACACTTAAACAGTTAATCACATACTGGAAACTTTTAAATTTAAAGGAATGACTAAATAATTAAAAGTTACCTCTTGGCGTGCAGCTACTCGCGGTGGGCATACTGGTCTCTTTTCTTACAGTTCGAGTCCAAGCATTCGGGGATGCTCGGATCCCTCGAACCAAGGCTTTGATACCAACTTGTAAGGCCCCGAACCCCGGGAACCCCACAGTTGGTAATCATACAAAACACTTAAGAAAATAATTAAACTTGAAAACGGTTGCTTCAATTAAAACAAACATCTCAGAGTATAATTCAGCGGAAAACATAAATAATAAAATAAGTTCCCAAAACCCGGGAATTTTGCCCAAAATCAACATAGTTATATTTAAATAAAAACTTTTAATAATAAATGTTTAATAGTAAAACTTCAGTTCCTGTATGCCCTTCACCGTCCAAGTAGCTTCGTGCATGTCCAAGCGATAAGGCATCCTCTTCCTAACCTGAAACTCACACTAACATGCACACAAAGTCAGCTTGAGCTGAGTGAGTTCAAGTTTTAAGTAAATAACATCAGTAGTAACAGTTAAGATAGTCAAACCAAAAGTTTTAAAAAGTAAAAGGGTACATCCATCAAATCCTCATTACCGAGAACTAAACATCCTCAAACATACATATACAAGATGTATACGTAAACATCCTTTCAATTACATCTCTATATATATCACAGTATATATATATAACATCCACGTATAACATCAGGGTCGAGCAAACGTACAACCTAAACACTTAACATCAGTGCATGCAAACACAAAGTAGGCATACACAACATCAGTAGTCGAAACGACTACAACATCGCCAGATATAGGCCAAGCAATAATGTATATACATATATATATATATATATATTTAACATCCCAAGGCCTACCATATGCTAGCAAGCCTATATAAATCGTTTAAAACATTTAATCCAGTAGGAAAACACTTAGGTGTGCATGCTAGCCCAAAAGTTAAAAGAGTTAAAAATGGGGCATCATGAACTCACCTGAAATCAAACGAACACCTGCAACGAGCTAGGAAATTCCTATGTGCACGATCACAAGCAAGGGCCTGTAAATTATACACAACACGTTACTAGACTAGACTGTAAGAACACTCTTGCCTAATGAGCCGTTCAAGCCCAACACTTTAGCCCAAGGCCCAACCACTTGGCCCAAGGCCCAACAACTTGGCCCTAGGCCCAACAACTTGGCCCAAGGCCCAACACTTGGCCCAAGGCCCAACAACTTGGCCCAAGGCCCAAGGACAATCAAATCGGGTCGAATGCGCGGGTAAAAAACCTTAAAACCATTTATTAACAAATCAACCCCGAATGGACCAAATTCCATTTTAAATCTTTTCATTCATCAAGATTATGTTACCCGAGTTGATAGGGTTGACGGTTCCTTTTTACAACTCTTACTTTAACGTTTAAACGAAAATTCGCGCACCGCCGACTCGATTGACGAAGCACTAACCACAACAGCCCCGAGCATCAAAAAAATAATTTTTCCACAGCCCTTAAACATCCCTAGGGCTGTACAAACTAATTCGGTCGGTCACCCGATTAATTAACGCATCAAACTCAACAATTTGCAATTCTACACCCGATAAACCCTAGTTTTCGAACTAAAATCGATTGACCGACCTAAACACCTCCAATGATCACGAAATTTTAATATGATGTAAATGCCATACCTGGGGATCTTTCTACACCGGAAACTCTAATTTTTATCCACGGGAAGTGGGTCAATTACACCTTGGCCGAAAATCTGTCCAACGAAAAGTTTTGGCAAAATTGAGCATCAAAACGATTAGGGGTGAACAAAAAGAGTGTTGGGGTTTGTAGTACATACCTTGAACTACTTCTAGGAGCTTGGAATCGATCAAAAAGTCGAAGAAAGGAAGGGAGGGGGTGGCTACTTGCGGCCGATCGCTGCTGCTGCTCTAGGGTTTAGGATTTTTTTTGTTTAATGTTATGTTATGATACTTTTTCATTCTAGCCCCCGGAAAATAATAATAATTCAACTTGGAGGAAATGCTAAGCGATTAGACGTACCGGGATGACGTAAAGTCTTCCGAGAAACGTCGGTTAAGTCCCGAGAGTTATACATACTCTACAATCCTTAATTCTTGAAACCGGAATTAACGGGCGTTACAAAAATGAATATTTTTTTAATAAGATGGGTTTCAGTTAAAGCGAACTTAAGCAAGTTCACTTAGTTAACTTCGTCTGGTCAACTTCTTGTAGTTAACTTCGCATAGTCAACTTCACTTCTCAAAATTACAGGCGGGTTAGATTAGACGACCTGTCTCAATAAATATCGTAAACGGATATGGCATGTTTGATACGAACTGTCTAATGGATGAGACGACCCATCTCATACCAAATTTGGTTATATTACAATTTAGTCCTTGTACTTCAACTTTGTCCAAATGACCAAGTAGTCCTTTTACTTCTAAAGCTAACAAAATTGACCTGAAAGTTTTGGAATGTTACAGACTGAGACTGGGAACATGACAAGAATGGGGGGGGGGGGGAATCATGTGTGTTCATCGGTGGGGGTATACGAGCTGTGTCTGGAGACTCTGTTATTTTTTTTTTGTTGCTGGTTTAGGTTTGGATAGCCCTGAGGGTCCTTACGTTTCTCAAGCTCTTTCTTCTTCTTTTTTTTTTGGAAAACTGACCTAATCTTCGATATCGAACTTGTTTTTTGATTTCGATTGGGATGTGGCAACACGGTTTGTTTAATATCGTCTAGTTTTGCTTCAAAGTCGGGTTGTTCATTTTGAGCGAACTTCGGATTGAAATCAATCTTTCTTTAGAAGGGGTCTAACCCAGTCTACGCCTTCTAGTGGAGTAGGTGTGACCGTAGTAGTGTAATTCTCAAGTCGATAAGCACACGACAAATTTATAGACGTTAATAACTGGTGTCAGCAAGAACCTCTTATTTCAAGCATCTTTTCATGCTTACCCAGTTCATTTTCAAGAAGTATAAGAGCCTCAACCGGCACTTAATAATGTAGTTAGGTAAACATTTGGAGCATATGGGCCTTCTTTATCTTAATACGGGAAGTTTCAAAAGTCCCATTTATTTCAACCTCCTTTGATTTTACGATTTCGTATTTTTCGTCCCATCAAAGTATCTTTTGAAGTTAAAATGCTAGTTCTCGACTCTGTTTGTTGTATGCTATCCAAAGTTTAATCGGTCGTCACTCCAACAACTAACAAACTTTTCTTTGTAGGGCACCCAGTTATCACACATATATTCCCAAACACCTGAATAAACGAATAATTTATGAAATGTACAAGTATATTATTAGTAAATATATGTGTATTCAAACCATACCGTGTTTAGCCAATTTTTGTTCCATTTTCCCACAATTATAGTCGTATAGATCGATTGTAGGAGACTCACACAGTACCTTCCACCAGTATGAGAAATCCTACCCGATTTCTTCGTTTAAAAGACTCTTTCACTTTCTCCTTATATTTTCCCCGATGTGCCACATGCATAAGTTTTTGGTGGCATGAGGGAAGACTATGTCAAATGACTTCATTTGGGCCAGGTCCTTGTCTGTGACAAACCGTTACTACAAATAAAGTTTTCAAGCACCTACATTGGGGTTTAATAAAACTTTAATAAATATTATAAATATTTGTCTTAAATAGTAAAATTCGAAAGGTTCTCAAATACATGCATCGGGGTCTCGCCAATTTTGGTTTCATCTTTAATCTTCCTTACGGCATTGTATATGTCCTTCTTAATACAACAACTTTCGGGGTACTGTTGCCGTACAGCTGAATTTTTCCCGCCTTCACACCTTGCCGATGTAAATGTTGCAACCAAACTAACTGCTCGTTGGTCAGTTTTCTAATATACGCATGCCCCTCCTAAAAGAAAACGAGGTCGTGGCTGTGTGTCTCGTGTTTTACATCCAGCTTCCAAGCATCACTTGCCACATCGTACCGCCCTACAGGTTTAAAATGCTTTGTTATGCTCCATGAACGCCTGATCGTGGCCTTGCTTTTGTGGTCCCCACCACGATTGTATCCAAGGTCCATGTCGTGATTCCTGGACCGTTGGATCACAATAACACACTCATGGTCACGTCCCCTTTTCTTAGCTCATTCTTCCAACTTTTCACGAGAACCAAAATACTGAAATAATTATAAGGTTATACTAAATACATGTTCAAAAATAATAATAAGCAAAAATAAGTTAAACAAAATAGATGGTGCCATACTTTATCCGTTTTATACAAGACTATGGCCTTGAGTATGTAATTGTCATCAGTTTCGTTTATTTCAAATGTACAGACAACTCTCCGTTTGAGTCTGACCCGCTAGTCTGTTTAAAGGTATCGTGAACGCAATCCGTCCCTTCTATAGGAAACTGGTACGAAGGCTAACTACTGTCCAACATCCTTTCTATAAGTAACTGGGTCGAGGGGTGACTGTGTGTATTCAACATGTTGTTTCCTCCCCCCCCCACGAAGGGTGACTGCCGTATACGAAATACTCCTAACAAAACATAATGTTAACAAATCTTATTTAAAAACTAACTAACGACTGTTAAATTAAATAAAGAGATCATTTACATGGTTCAAATTCGGTTAAGCCAACTGCTCATTAACATCTCTAAACCCTAACTCCTCGTTCAAATATGGAAATTTCAACTCCTTGTTCGAATCTGGAAATAGGTAGTCCCACCATGACATTTTTCTGCTTCTACAGTGAAAGTGGTATTAGAAAATAGCTCGGTGGTGGTGGTGTGTTAAAATATATGGCGAAGTGGTGGAAGTTAAATTAGTTGAAAAGTTGAAAAATGGGGTGATCAAGTTTTTTGACCACACACGTATAATGCTATATGATGCTTTTTGCACCTTATATGTCGTGCATAGGGTTATACGTGGAGTATCACATCAACCGCCACCATGTATAGGCCTCTTTACGCAGCATATAGAGGTAATTTTTTCCCGGTGTAGCACAATCCTAAATAATTATTAATAAGTAAAGTAATTAATTAATTATTAAAATAAATGATGATTAGATGCATTTATTTAAGCAGCTGGTGTTACCGACCCACAGAATCTGATTATTAAAGCAGCAGTAGGGAATCCATGATTCGTCGGTATCCTATGCCATCGTTCCTCTTGATACCCTAAACATACATACGTACACATATACGTATACATCATCAACCCAACGACTGAGTTGTTTCCCCAATTCACAAACCCTATATTATATTCACGATTACCCACCCACTAGTAAGTAAGCCTAGCAGTTTCAATTTCATTTCATTCGTTGTGTAATTCATTCTTATATATATATATAATATAGGGTTTATAATTGCCATTGATGGAGAATAGAATCCCACCAGGAAGTTACTTCCAGTATTCCCCTGGAGGAGCAGGACTTCACAATGCTTCCTCTCCGTCCGACCGCCAACGGTTACTTCTTTAATCCCATCTCCACTTACCTCCTTTATTATTTTTTTAATTAAATTGGATACATTTTAACTACTTTTACATATTTTGAGAATAAATGAGCCAAACCTCGACTCGAGATTCACTCTGCATTGCCAAATACTTATAACAATGAGACTTGAGCTCTGGCTCGATAGCTAAACGAAGGCTTGGATTCGATAAGGATCTCGAGTAGCTCGTGAGCGGTTTGGCTTGTTTGTATCCACAGTATCCAATTTTGATCATATTTGTTGTTATTTGTGTTAGTATCTAGGGGTGTAAACTAGCCGAGCCTGGGCTCGACTAGATCGGTTGGTTTTGACTTATGTGAGCTTGAAGTTGGCTCGTTTCGTTTGCTATTTATTAGTTAAATTATACATTTTTAACTATTTTTACGTATTTTGAGTAAAAGCTTCATGAGTCTAAGCTTAGCTAGAGCTTGTGTGCATTACCATAAATGAGCCAAAGCGCGACTGGAGATCGGCTATGCATTGTGAAATTAATATATAGAAGTCCAAAGAGTTGATACTTAAAAATACACTAGGTTTGTTAAGGCGTGACGAGCCTAAACAATTTTCCCATACGAGGCTTGAGCTCGGGTTCGATAAGGCTCGACTCGTTTCGAGCTTTTTATCAATCCGATCTCGAGTAGCTCGCGAGTGGCTCGGCTCGTTTGCATCCGTAGTATCCAATTTTGATGATATTGGGGGATTTGGTGTTTGCTCACTTAAGTTTATAGTGTAATGATGTGTTAACTGTTTAGTTATTTAGTTATTTGAACTGTTGATTCACATATATGAGTAGATCATGTATGCAGTTTACAAGTAGTTAGAAGTGGACAATGAACAAGATGATTGTTGCTTGATTAGTGCCATATTGTTGATGATTAGGATGTGATTTCTATATGATAAGGAGGCTGCCTATTCATCATGTTTGAAAGTATTATGATACCATTATTGGTGGATTGAATATGACATTTGTTAATACCAATCTCTAGTTAGCACGGTTAAAATAATCTTTTGATTCAGTCAGTCTTACCTCTTCTATGCTCATCACCTAACACGCGCTCACTAATTACATGAGTTTGCAGTAAATAAGGATGTTTGTATAGTTTTGTTGTCAACTATAAATGGAAAGCCTGTTAATTTTTAATTCTTACTCAGTTTTAACTGTAACAATCTAGGTTTTAAAAGGCGTGCCTCATGCAGTTTTGGGCCAATATTGGTCAAAGTTAGGGTCTGTTGGAGGTTTATATGTACTAAGCTCAAAACAAATTGTAAATTGTAAAAGGTATGCCTAAATTACTAAAGGGCTCTTGATAAATAGGCTAAATTATTGAAGGGCTCTTGATAAATAGAGGGGAGGAGGGGTAGAGGCAAACCCAAATTGACATGAAATGAGAGGATAAGGCGTGATTTGCTAGACTTGCACCTATTTGAGGACGTGGTTGAGGATAGGACCTCTTAGAGATGTATAATTAAGGTTAAGGACCTTAGGAGGAGGGGTTATTTCTTGTTATAACTTTTTTATTTTATTATTATTATTATTTTATGTTCTATTTTTTAGTTATTATTATTATTATTATTATTATTTCTGGGCTTAATTTAGCCTTAATTTTGTTTTAGTCTGCTATGATGAGATGCTGTTCGAATGTTACTAATATTATATTCTTTTTGAGAGAACTGCGGTTTTCTTCCCTGTGGATTGACCAAATCTGCAGTTTTAGTCCATTAGTTTCAAATTTGCGTTTTTCGTCCATTTGTTTTGTTTTCACTTACAATCAAGCCCGACCCCACTAACCCCGTTAACATTGGTCGGTAAACCCATCAATGTGCCCCTCACGCGAGGGGCAATTTTGTCCTTTCTTCCGCAAATAAACCCCAGCCCGAATTCTCAAATCCCCTATTCATCTTCTTAGTTCTCACTTCGTCTTCCCCAAACCCTACACGAACAAACAACGAAGATCACGATTCATCTCGGGTGGCTTTGATCATGGTGCTTAGTCTCTGGCGGCTTCGATCTCCAGATGATAGGTTTGACCCAGATGAAAAATATCGTAAGTGCTAATTTAAAGGAAAATGGTTAAACGAAGATTAGTAAGTACTTGATGCAAATTATTAATAGGCTGTTGCTGTTTGATAAATAGGTTAAATTGTAAAACAAATGAGAGAGATGCAAATTATTATTAGGCTCTTGATAAATATGTACTTGATACACGTGCCTCGCGTGTCGGATTTTTTTACCCAAACGCCCCGGAGCGCCTCATACTTTTTTTTTTTCGAAGCAAGAAAGTAATCAATACGAAGTTGTGGAATGTAGTAATGTATAATTAGGAGTGATCCTTCGATAGTGAAGAAATGCTCGTATGCTTGAATCTGATTTAAGGCTCCCAGATATGGTCTAAAATAGTAATTCTTGATTTTGGTTAAAAGTTAAAACCCCACTTTAATCAAGTAAAGATAGGACCACTAAATAGTTAACATATAAGAATAGTAATACGATCATAAAGAAAGAGGCTATCATACCTAGTCAGTGCACGCAATATCCTTTTTCTTTATAATATCTACAACATATAGGAGATATCATACTTTGATTAGAAGACTGGTGTTCAGGTCTCACATGACCATCATTTTTTATATTAAATGTGTGCATGAGAAGAAATAAAAACATGACCCACAAAATGAAGATTTATTTTTTATGTTCTTGATTATGATTTATTTGTAAACAGATATTTGGCAGAATTGCTTGCAGAGAGACAAAAGTTGGCACCCTTTATGCAAGTCATGCCAATATGCAGCAGGCTCCTAAATCAAGGTTTCTTTAATACAAAATTTTAATTTATTACGGTTACCACATTTACATTTACGTATTCCACATATAGCAATTAAATTGGATTTTTACACTTGCAATCTTTTGTTACTTATACTATTTGACATCTTCATTATTTTTATTTTATTTTATTTTATTTTTAATTTATTTGTGGCAATTTCAAACCATTTATAAATTAGTCAATTGTGTCATGTTAAATCTCTTGTGTTTCACATGGGTAAAAAAGAGTAGCTAAAAACGAACCGAGTCAAACGGGTTGAACACTTGAACAAACTGAAATTCGGGCACAATATATTATAAGTTTGAATGCACATCAACTTCATAAGTTGCTTTACTCAAAAAAGTAGGCTATTGTTATGTTAATATGTTTTTTTTAATCATTAGCTGTTTAAAAAGTTAGGTAAAAGGTATTTCAGGTTAGGCTGGCCCGACCCATACAAAAATTACCCATTTAAACCCATTAACCAACCTGTGCATTTTGCTGCGTCTACTCTATATTGTACATTCTTTTAATTTGTTTGTCATATTCATTCAGAGATCATGAAGACCTCGGGACTCGTCTCGAACCATAATTTTGTCGATCACGAGAGAATGTTGCGTGACAGATCGTACCGATCATTTGGTCAAAAGCCCAATGTAGGCCCAATGGATGTGGAACCATGGCCCACAATGCAACCAGAGGTATCTTGGTCAAATATCCAAACTTCCCTTCCACCATGATAGTATAGGGATAAAACATGAACTAATTTTTAAGATTATTGATAATGGTTATGTTGGTTTAGGATAATCGGCTTTTACAAAGAATGGCTTCTTTTCATGCTTCGGCCCGGGGCTGGCCTGCATCACCAGGAATCATAACCCCTACAGTTATAAAGAAAGTTATTAGACTCGATGTTCCCGTTGAGAAATTCCCAAATGTAAGTAAACAAACATGTTTCTAAATTCCCATTTTTTGTTTTATTTTAAATTTTCTAGAAGCATCACCATCGCGGGTAGGGTAACGAGTCGAAATGGTAATTATTTTTTTAATTATGAACAATTAGCATGTCAAATATGGTTACAAAATAATATTATGTAAAAGTAATTTAATTATTTTAACAATATGATTCAGAGAGTTTTATGCACTAAAATACACTTTAGTCGATCTTCGACCCATTTTGACCCACATTTTGGCTACCTTTTTATAATGCTTGTTAGAAATAATATATTTTTGTTCCATATTAGTTTATTTTAACATGGAAGCGTGACAGTATAACTTTGTGGGCCGGATTCTGGGGCCACGTGGAAATTCACTAAAAAGGATAGAAGCCATGACAGAGTGTAGAATATACATCAGAGGTCAAGGCTCCGTGAAGGATTCTGTTAAGGTATTATTTACAAGAATTTTGTAGACTTCATTTCCATTTACAATGTGAAGGAGCATAAATACATCCTATTATCCGAAAACTATTTGTAAAGCGTACACGTGTTAAAGCATCGCTGTTTTGGTTTGAAAATAGGAAGAGAAGTTAAAAGATAAACCGGGGTATGAACACCTCAACGACCCTCTTCACTTGTTGCTTGAAGCCGAATTTCCCGAAGATATTATTGACTCACGATTGGATCACGCGGTTGCACTACTAGAAAGCCTCTTAAAACCAGCGGTACTCCCACCCCCTCCATCTCTTTCATTGCATGGTGGGCTCAAAAGGAACCGAAAACCGAAAATCCAGTTTCTGGGTTTTTGGTAATCGTCCGGTTTTGGTTGTCGGCCTTTTCGGTTTAGCCATTTGGGCTTGAAATTTTTTGGCCGAAAAAAGAATTGACAAAAAATAATGAATTTGGGTTTGGAACTTTGGTCCTAATTTTTTTATTGTTAATAAATAATTAATTGATAATTACATAGTTTGGCTTAAAATTTTTAGGCTACACCATTTATAGTCCATAAAATCGATAGCAAACGTCAGTTTTTACAGGTTTGGTTCGGTATTTTTAGTTTGCGGTACATGCAGACTGAAACCGAACTGGTAATTTGGTTTAAAAGAAACATAAAATCAAACTGTCAGCTTTGGGTTTGGTTCGGTCATGTTGGTTATTTTGTTTACGGGTTGGTTTTTACGGTTTTCGGTACATGCAAAACCGAAACTAAACTGGAAATTTGTTTTTGAAGAAACATAAAATCAAACCGTCAGCTTTGTGTTCGGTTTGGTTTTGTTGGTTATATCGTTTACGGGGTGGTTCTTACGGTTTTTGGTACATGCAAAACCGAAACTAAACCGGAAATTTGTTTTTGAAGAAACATAAAACCAAACCATCATATTTGATTTGGGTTTGGTTGTTTTGGTTGTAGGTCTGTTTGTGCAGATTCGGTACATGAAAAACCGCAACTGAACTGCAATTTTTTTTTGAAAAAACATAAAACAAAACCGTCCATTTTGGGTTGGGTTCAGTTACAGGTCGGTTTTCCGGTTTTTGGTACATTCAAAACCGAAACTGAAACTGGATCGGAAGTTCAGTTTTTGAAGAAACATAAAAACCAAAGCGTAAGTTTTGGGTTGGGTTTGGTTATGTCGTTTATTTCGTTATAGGTCGGTTATTCGGTTTCATGCACAATATAAAAATGGCTTAATTCAGGTTTAATCAACAGGTCAAATAGGATTAGTGTACCGTTTTTAATAAAAAGAAAATGGGTCCCTTACGGTCACTATATTTACCACATAGATTATTAATTATGAAATTCCCCCCTAATAATAGAGAATTTTGTGTGGTGTTAGAAATAAAATAAACAAGCGTTTCTGTGTTGGCTTAACCAGGCCCATTATGACATATGTTTTGGCCCGTAAAAGAACTGGCCGCACATTTAATAAACGGACTAACATGAATACGCCTTTTTGCAGGAGGTTTGTTTATTTAATAAACAAACGAACATGAACATGTCTTTTTGTTCATATAGTTAAGCGAACAGGCATGTGAAGAATTAATCTTGATTTGTTAAGTGATTAAAGTTCAGGGTTTGTTTTGTTAAGTTTTATATTAATATTTGTTTAGTATGGTAAGAATATTATGGATTATTCTAGAATAAGATTGTCTTGTTTAACAAGTTAGGTTTGGTTTGGAGAGCAAGTTTAGTAGGTCTATAAATAGTGTCTAGATTATTAGTTTTATTCGTGAGTCAAGAGGAGTCTCTTCTCCATGTAAGTTTGATAAGTTTGTGATGTTCGTTTGTTAAGTTCGTTTGATTATATGAAAAGAGTCTAGGGTTGTCACCCCAATATATCGTGTTCGTTTGTTTGTTTGATCTGTCTAGGCCAACAATTGGTATCAGAGCGGTTGCTGTGATCGATAAAGAGAGACCGAAGAATCAATCAAGAAGTGTTTGAGTTGATCAGATTGGAATCCATTGAAGAAAAAAGAATAATTATCAAGAAAAAAATCAGTGCCCTGCTTGCGGTGCGCGCATATAATGTATATATGTGTGAACCCTCGGGTGGGCAAAAGTAAAATTGCACTAATTTTGACGTTATTTTACTAATTTTGTGAAAATAACGTTAAAAGTGATGGAAGGTTAATCAGGCATCATGTGGTGGCGTTGATAGCCGAAAGACAAGGGTACATGCACCAATCAGCCGGCGTCCCGATGATTGAGTGCTATGTGCCTTATATAATATGTCCAAGGCTTGATGCAAAACTACTATCGAGCCGGGGGTCTCACCGGAAGCAGCCTCTCTATCCCCATGGGGTAGAGGTAAGGCTGTCTACATCTTACCCTCCTCAGACCCTACCATAGCTTTGCTATTGGTGGGATATACTGAGTACGATGATGATGATGATGATGATGATGATGATGATCAAGAAAAAATCAAAGGCCAAGGTTTATGTCGACCGTTGTTATTGGGGAATAGAGAAACGATAAATTAACAAATAAAAAAGTTAATTTTTGTCTTTTATGGGCTATTATATAACTTAGTTTTATTTTATGATTGGCAATTATATCTGTCAGTGGATCACCTTTATAGTTCCAACTGAACAAAAGATATACGAGCATGTCTTGTTTTAAGATCTAGTGAAGGTACGTTTGTATTTAGAAAAGAAAAGTTTGTGGTGTTTGGTTATTTGTTGGAGATTGGTTTCGAGATCGGGAATCAATTCCAACTGAAAGAGTAGATAAGTAAAGAAAGTAAAGATAGGAAAGACACGATTGTGATTGGCAGACTTCCAGTATTGACGAAATCTAACTACAAAGTATGGTCGACCAAGATGGAGGAATTTTCGAAAGAGTATAGTTTTTGGGATGTTATTGAGCCTACAGTCAGCGTAGCTGCAGATGAAAGGAAGATGTACATAGCATTGGGGTGTGTTAATGGATATCAGTTAGCATATTATAAACAGATATTAGAACAGAGAATTGGGAGAAATAAACTTATATTTCACACACTGAACTATAGCATAGATTTCATATTTATACTAGATGAAAACTAATATAATACTATACAAGTTGCAACATTATTGGGGGCACTTGCAGAGATAACTTGCTGCTATACTCTATTATCAAAACCTGCAGAGATAACTTGCTACTACACTCTATATCCAAATTAGTCAATTCTTTTATATTATATTCTCCAACACTCCCCCTCAAGCTGAGGCATATATGTTAATCATGCCCAGCTTGTTACAAATATAGTTGATTTTGCTTCCGGGTAAGGCTTTGGTGAATACGTCTGCTAGCTGATCTCCACTCCGTACGTGGGGGGTTTTAACTGTTCCATCTTCAAGTTTTTCTCGAGTAAAGTGACAATCACTTTCTATATGCTTGGTTCTTTCATGGAACAATGGATTGTTTGCAATATGAATTGCTGCTTGATTATCGCACCATAGGTTCATTGGTTGTGCTTGCTTAAACCCAATTTCGCTGAAAAGATTCCGAATCCAGACTAGTTCACAAGTAGTCTGCGCTATAGCTCTATATTCTGATTCTGCACTTGAACGAGAAACAACACTTTGTTTCTTGCTTTTCCACGACACTAGATTGCCTCCCACAAGAACACAATAGCCGGTGGTAGAGCGTCTGCTTGTTGGGTCACCATTATAATCAGCATCAGTAAATCCTTCTATTGTATGATGACCATTGTTTTGATATAAGATTCCACGACCTGGAGCGCCCTTCAGATATCTAAGAATGTGACACATAGCTTCCCAATGTGAGGTTCTAGGGAACGACATGAACTGGCTAACCACACTTACAGGAAAAGCAATATCTGGCCTAGTAATAGTAAGATAGTTCAACTTGCCAATGATCCTTCTATACTTCTCGGGATTTGCCAGAAGATCGCCTTCATCTGCTTTCAACTTTGCATTGCGTATCATTGGCGCATCACAAGTCTTTGCTTCAATCATTTCAGATTCTTTTAATACATCTAAGCAATATTTTCGCTGATTTAAACATATTCCCTTACTGCAACGAGAGACTTCGATCCCTAGAAAGTATTTTAGTGTTCCTAGATCTTTTGTTTGAAACCGTGTTTCAAGGAACCCTTTCAATTTCTTTATACCGATTTCATCATTCCCAGTGATTACTATATCATCTACGTATACCACTAGAAGAATACACCCTGATTTTGAAGATTTAAAGAACACTGAGCGGTCATATGAACTTCTCTTTAACCCAAATTCAGTAAACACGGTACTGAACTTTCCAAACCATGCACGCGGAGATTGTTTGAGTCCATACAGAGATTTCTTTAATCTACACACTTTGCCTGACTCCCCCTGAGCAACAAACCCAGGTGGTTGCTCAATATAGACTTCTTCCTTTAAATCTCCGTGTAAGAATGCATTTTTAACGTCAAGCTGATATAATCTCCGGTCATATGTTGCAGCTAACGAGATGAACAAACGGACAGATGATAGCTTGGCTACAGGAGAAAAAGTTTCTGAATAATCCAAACCATATGTTTGAGCATAGCCTTTTGCTACTAACCGAGCTTTTAATCGTGCGAGAGAACCATCGGGATTAACTTTAACAGTATATACCCATTTGCAGCCAATTGCCCTTTTGTTGACTGGTAAATTTACAAGGGACCAGGTATCATTCCCTTCGAGGGCTTCCATTTCTTCAATCATAGCTTTACGCCAACCAGGGTGATCAAGTGCTTCACTTACAGTTTTGGGAGTCGAAATGGAATCGACTGTTGCCACGAATGCTTGGGAGGCTTGAGATAATTTGTCATATGAGACAAATGAAGCAATGGGGTACGTACATGCACGCTTACCTTTTCGAAGGGCAATTGGAAGATCGGTATCAGGTTCGCTTTCAGAAGATTCATTTGGTGATTCTGTCGGCGAATCAGTTGGTTTGGGAACAAAATCAGATATTGATTTGTTTCGCCTTTGATATACTTGAATAACAGGTTGGTTGGGTTTGGAAGGCTGTTGTAAGACAGCTGGCTGCTCGACACTTTGGGAATGGACAGACTCGAATGTTTGGGACTGAACAGATTTTGGTTGGACAAACTCAGGTGTTTGAGACTGAGCAGATTCTGATTGGGCAGACTCGGATGTTTGGGAGTGAGCAGACTCTGGTTAGGCAGGACTGTTAATTGGTTGAGATGGTGGCAACACAGTTTGAGGATATGATAGAAAATTGTCATCAATGAGAATAGCATCTTCCTTGGATGGATGACTATGTGGTATGGTAAAGAAAGGAACATTTTCATGAAACGTTACATCCCGAGATACTAGGTATCGCTGAAGAGCAGGAGAAAAGCATTTGTAACCTTTTTGTAAACGACTATAGCCAACAAAGACACATCTAAGGGATTTTGGATCTAATTTGGTGAGGACGGGTATCCCGAACATAACAAGTGCTTCCGAATATCTTAGGAGGAACGGGATACAAAGGTTTTGTAGGAAACAGGACAGAGTATGGAATATCCTCATTGAGAACGACTGATGGCATGCGATTTATAAGAAAGCATGCCGTGGAGACCGCATCTGCCCAAAATGATTTTGGAACATTCATTTGAAATAACAGAGCTCTAGTTACTTCAAGGAGGTGTCTGTTTTTACGTTCAGCCACTCCGTTTTGGGCAGGTGTATCGACACATGAGGTTTCATGAAGTATCCCATTTCGCAAGAAATAAGATTGAAATGGTTCCGATAGATATTCTTTAGCATTGTCACTTCGTAATGTACGAATTGATGCATTAAACTGTGTTTTAACTTCAGCATGTAAGTTGCAAAAATGGGAAAATACTTCAGAGCGATATTTCATAACATATATCCAGGTTACACGAGAATAGTCATCAACAAACGTTACAAAATACTTGAAACCTAGTTAGAAGTAATAGGACAAGGACCCCAAACATCAGAATGGACCAACTCGAAAGGGGACATAGCCCGTTTATTGACTCGAGGACTTAGAGTTACACGTTGGTGTTTAGCAAACTGACATGACTCACATTGCAAAGATGACAAACTAGAAAACTGGGGACATAATGTCTTCAGACTTTGGATAGAGGGATGACCTAACCAACAGTGTGCTTGTAATGGTGATGAGCTTGGACAAGCTAGAGAGTAGGGTATTTGTGTTTCAAGTATATACAGGCCATCTGATTCCCTTCCTTTACCAATTATCCGTTTTGTCGACAGATCCTGAAAAATACAAAAACCAGGATAAAATAAAGCACTACAATTTAGGTCACGAGTGATTTTACTGACCGATAGTAAATTGAATGGGAAATTGGGTAAATTTAAAACTGATGACAGATGAATTGAAGGAGTAATATTTGTACTTCCTGAACCGAGAACTTTTGGCGTTGTTCCATCAGCAATGGTGACATGAGATGATTGTGAATGATTATGAAAATTTGAAAGGAGTTTGTGATTACCAATCATGTGTTCAGAAGTTCCAGAATCAATGACCCATTTGAAAGTAGTAGTAGATTTACCTGCCTCAGCAAATGTGGCAGTTAGATTTGTGTTGGGCGGAGTCATGTTGGGCTGATAGACAACTTGCTCATCTTCTGAGTTGCCTTCATTATTGTTTGCTGCTAGATGAGCGGAAGAGTTTCTCGCGTTTCGAGCTAGTCTTTTCTTACAATTGTACTTGGTATACCCAAACTCATGACAGTAATTGCATTCAACATTTCCATTGCTGTTTGCGGGAGTATAATCTCTTTGACCAGGGTTATAATTGTTGTAACCACCACGTGAGTTACTTTGATAGCTGCTTCGTGGACTATTGTGATAACCACCTCTTAAGCTCCCACGAAATCCTCCTCTGAATCCTCCTCGGCTGACCAGTGCACTGTTATGAGCTGATGGATTTGGAGGTGGAATGCTTTCATGACGTAGCATTCGAGCAAATGTCTCTTGGAGAGATGGAATTGTTGATTCATTTAGAAGCTGAGATCGAATAGCATCAAATTCCGGTCGTAAACCGGTCAGAAAACTCATCACCGTTATTTGTTCTCGTTGGGCTTGCATTACACATACATCAGTGCTGAGGGGTAAAAGTGTGTTTAGTTCCTCATATGTTTTCTTGAATCCCATCACATACGCCGTTAGGGATTGATCAAGTTGCTCCCCCCTATGGAAGGACTTGCAAACATTGTATATTCTAGACATATTGCTCTGTCCAGAATATAGAAATTCCAAGTAGTCCATCAGTTCTTTGACATATTCACAATGATTGATGAGTGACAGAACAGACACATCAATAGAGTTCCTGATTTGCAGGAACAACCGAGCGTCGTTTTGCAACCATTGGTCTTGAGTTTCATCTGTTGGAGGATCAGAGGTGAGATGAGAGGCTTTCCCGATGCTACGCAGATAGAGACGACTAGTCTTGCTCCATTCGAAGAAATTGGTGCCATCGAGTTTGTTGTCAGTTAACCGAGTTGGTAGAGATGACACATCTGCAAGATTGGGAACAACAGAACTAGTGATTTTTTCAGAGTCATCTTTGGTTTTACCAGAGTCAGACATATTATTTACCAGAAATCTGAATTCAAATGTTAATCAGAAAATAGGAATAAATGAGAATCTGGAAATAAACAAGAATCTGTTAGCTGAGAGGTCTGACGCGTCCTCACGCGCCGACGAGTATGGCGACGGTGGTGGTGGCGTGTGGATTGTTTTCTGGCGGTGACATTTTCAAGAGCTGCAATTCAGAGGTAGGTGAAGGTGATAGTGGAGGTGAGATGAACCGGTGACTTGTGAAAACAGGATTTTATGTTTTATCTTGAATAGAGTTGGCTGGTTAAGAACAGATTGATTCAGATGGCTGTGGCTCTGATACCATGCTAATGGATATCAGTTAGCATATTATAAACAGATATTAGAACAGAGAATTGGGAGAAATAAACTTATATTTCACAAACTGAACTATAGCATAGATTACATATTTATACTAGATGAAAACTAATATAATACTATACAAGTTGCAACATTATTGGGGGCACTTGCAGAGATAACTTGCTGCTATACTCTATTATCAAAACCTGCAGAGATAACTTGCTACTACACTCTATATCCAAATTAGTCAATTCTTTTATATTATATTCTCCAACAGGGTGCATATGTCAAACCCTACCGGAAGACATCTTGATACAAGTTGGCTTACTCATGAATGCTAAGGAAGTATAGCGTGCTTTGAGATTTCTTGGAATAGATTATGTACGAAAGGTAGAAGATGAAAAAGCAGCTCAAGAAGCCGTTGAGAAAGAAAGATTGCATGAGATGGCCGAGAAAGAAAGGTTGGATGCGATTGTTAAAAATAAACAAGCACGTAAGAAAGAAGATCAAGAAGCTTTGCAAGTTGTTTTAGAAAGTGAAGAAAAAGAAAGATCGAGTAAAGAAAAAGAAAGACTTTCTTCTTCAAAAGAAGAGAAGATAATGAATGTTCAGGTATGTACTATGTGCTGACTCAAACAACCTTGAAGATGAGAATGTTGTTAAGATAACTAAGCAGAAACGAAGCAAGAAATCTGCTATCGATGATGATGACATGAGAAAGGATATTGTACTAAATGAAAGGAATGATGCACTTAACAAGTTTGCAGATTTAGAAGCGTGTGTAAAAGTCGACAATCGAGCATTTGTTGATGAGAAGTCAGAACCTAATGAATGGTTGAGAAGAATTGCCAGAATGAAAGGCCCAATAAGGTCTGATAAAAAGAGAATGAATAACCCATCTGCAAATTTTGATAAGTGAAAAATGAAAAGAAAAGTGTGAAAGAAGAACGTGAGAGTGAAGTTGTATATGAGATCAATGCGGATGGTTTGAATGATGAGCGTGAAGAACCGCTGTTAAACAGGTTTGTTACAAACAACTGAAAAGAAAGGGTAAAGACGAACCAATGATTAAAATTGAAGAGTTAAAGAGTGTTGTTGGGAATTCAATACCTCGGCGGTACAAAAAACAAGATGATGAGCAATTCAAGATTAAGGGGGTGAATGAAGAATTAATCTTGATTTGTTAAGTGATTAAAGTTTAGGGTTTGTTTTGTTAAGTTTTATATTAATATTTGTTTAGTATTGTAAGAATATTATGGATTATTCTAGAATAAGATTGTCTTGTTTAACAAGTTAGGTTTGACTTGGAGAGCAAGTTTAGTAGGTCTATAAATAGTGTCTAGATTTTTAGTTTTATTCGTGTGAGTCAAGAGCAGTCTCTTCTCCATGTAAGTTTGATAAGTTCGTGATGTTCGTTTGTTAAGTTCGTTTGATTATATGAAAAGAGTCGAGGGTTGTCACCCCAATATATTGTGTTCGTTTGTTTGTTTGATCCGTCTGGGCCAACAACATGAATACGTCTTGTTCATTCTTTTATATTCGTGATCGTTCACTTCAGTTCGTTCATTGAAATTCCTTTATGCTCGTTAGCTTACGTATGTTTAAGTTTGTTTGTCTATGTTCGTTAATATAATCATCTCATTTATTTACTCTAGTTTAATTAACTTTTTAGGTCAACACGTTGTTGTTCCCATTTAATTTTAATTGGTTGTAGCTCAGTTATGTTTGTTCGTTTCCGTTCGTGAACCGTTTGTACCGTTAATGAACATACATAAACGAACAAACGAATACGCTTATTTTCAAAAAGAACAAACACGAACAAGAAAACTGTGTTTGTTTAATCGTTCATGTCCTAGCGTTTGCTAGGTTAAAGATAAACAAACGAAAATGAACACGCTCTTTGGTTCATTTACAAGCTACACATGCTGATAACTTGTCTGTTTATTTATTACCAGGATGAGTCGATGGACACTTATAAGAAGCATCAACTAAGAGAATTAGCTATGTTGAATGGTACACTAAGAGAGGAAAGTCCTAGCATGAGCCCAAGTATGAGCCCGGGTATGAGCCCGTTCAATAGCAACGGGATGAAACGGGCCAAAACAGGAAAATGACAGGATGACTGGGCCCAGACAATGGGTTGCATCAATCTGTTTGTGTGAACTGCACACGGGTTTCACCGTGTATATCCACAAGGCTTGACTGGAATCTTTAAATGCCAAGAGACTACGGTCTGCTTTTGTGGCGTTTTGTGACAGCTTTGGGCCAATTCTGGCTTGTGACTTAGGTTTGAATGACATGATATTTACTTGTAGTTATATTTTTTTTTCTTGTGAGTTTGATTATTAATGTTTGTTAGTTCGTTTTGATTTATGATATAAGCATCAATAATTGTATTGCAGTAGTCCAGTTATTAATTGTAACTAAAGGATCTAAGTGAGTGTGAGTGTAATAGAACTATGTATAATAATTTAAATGAATCTCCCCCCAATTCAATAAAGTTATGTTTAGGTTGGCAATTTTTTGTTTTTACTTTTTTCCATTTTGTTTATCTTTACCATTTTATGTTGCATTTTACTAAACGAACAAATTAGAAAAATAAAATATATTTGAAAGCAAAATAGATAAAATCACTAAGATTTATGTTTAATGGTTGGTTTATTAAAGTAACTAAATCTGTTTTCTAACTTAAGAAACTACTACTATTTTATTGCTTTGCAAAATATTCCCATTTTAAACTGTTGCAATTACAATTATAACTTACGTGGTTTATAAGAAGGTTAAGTTTTTTTAGAAACATATATCAATCTATTTAAAATTATTTTAACCCATTACCCAATCATAGGTTGCCACGTGTACTACACAATCTAAAACAAATAGAGAAGGCAGATAATTAAACAAATCCATATCTAGAAAAGCTCTGGTCTATTACATCAAGAGATATAATCTCACATTTTTACAAAGCAGTGTTCTTTCAATATTCTCCATCTCTTTTCATATAACACCTGCATAAGATAACCCGATTATTCGTTAATACTCTTCTGACGTTTAAACAAATTTATAGAAAAAGATGAACTAATAATAAACAAACCATATAAATAAATAAATATTGGTGCAGATGTTAAATTGATCAAATAAGATCATCAAATCCTTATGTAAGGAAGTGTCTAGCATCACTGATTTCCATATCATATTAGGGTGGAAACAGTTTGGGTCGGGTTGACAAGGAAACACTTTTTATTCATAATTTTCTATAATTAGAGTGTAAAAGATGATTTAGTATCCTATTTCAGAATTAATATAATCTATTCTATACAAGAATACATGAGACTCATTCGATCCTCCCCTTTCGTGACATTTTTCCTTTTAAGCTAGTTTTTTACAATTTTTTTAAACCCATATGATATGACTCGTTAGAGATAGAAGGGATTGACACATGTGTGAACAAATGAGTTTAAACTGCAACCTATATCAAACCACATTAAAGTATACTATGGGTGTTCCAAAGTCCGGTTTTGATAGTTTGAAGTCAAACCATTACTACACCAAAACCAACTGTTAGAAATTAAAACAAAACCAAACCAAACCAAACCGCTACTAACAGAGTTTACCTCCATCACAATGAATGGTGTCAATCAGAAATACCAAGTTCAAATTCAAGCTCATCATCTTCTTCAAAGAGCTTTAACAGACGTGCATGCTGCTCATCAAGTTTCTTCTTTTGCCATAGCTTGAAAAGGTAAGCTGACAAAGCGGCAATTGCTGCAAGACCAACGCATATAATAAATATTGTAGATCCCTTTTTGCTATTTGATTCCTTTGTCTTGTTATCTTTTTGCTCATCTGAAAAGCCTGAAATGATATATTTAAAAAAAAATGATCACCAGGACTGTAATATTTACAAAATAAATACACGAAGTCAAAATGAGTAGGTTTTTGATGCAGTCTGAAATTGTGTCAGTAGTGAATCAGTGAGTGTTGGATACATATGATTACAAACACCAATTGCTGTATATTATGACGTTATAATAAACAATATGATTAGCTTAAGATACCAAATTAAAAGAGTACCCACACCAACGGCGTATTAGGCAGACATGGCCGGACTGGGGGAAGTCCGTTTGAGCCAAGTCCACCTTGATTTCAAACTTTGTCAGGACGAGTAGGAGTAGGAGTAGGCAGGAAAAGGTAGCTTGAATTATATATATATGTTCAATGGTGTAAATTGATCTCCAGATTGTTATTATCATATATACAAAATGAACAAAATGGTCCATGGATAATAATAATGATGGCAAATGATGAGAAGCGTGAAAGAAAGATGCATGCATGATGAAATGAAATAAAATCAAATTATATATAATCAATCATTCAATGATCATCCTCCACAGGAAGCTAGCAATTGAGAAAAAGAAAGAAAGAAACGAACCGGAGAGTAATTGGAGGGAAAATGCAATAATGAAGAAGAAGAATGATCTCCTCCGGCGTGAGAGATCAGGCATCTCTCTCTCTCTCTCTATATGGTTTTGGTTTTATGGATAATCAATCAATCAAATCAAAATTAATTATGCATATGTTCCATCGTTCCTTGTGTTGTGGCTGGCTCTCAACCAACATAGGAAAACCAGTCGCTAAACAAACCAACCAACCAACAATTACTGCTCACGCCATCTGAGGCTCATGTCATCCATTATTTTTATTTATTTGTTGCACTTTTTAATTTAATATACATACATAAATCTCAAAAATAATAAACATAGGCTTTTCATGTCCAAAAACAGCATATACTTTTGGTGCTTTAAAAAAAAAGGCATTATTTGGCAAACACTCTAAGAATTAGATGAGAAACAAGATACTTTTTGGAACAATTTTTGAATAATTTCTCAAAAGCCAAATACAAGAATTAAATATGCAATGGATATGCACAGATGATGCCCATGATCTTTATTTTTTGGAGACATGCATGCAACAACTACCTATCATGCTCCACTACACCACTACTTGAAAATAAACAACTAATTTAATATGTGCAAAAGAAAATAACTAAGTCCAAATCTTCCCTCTATTGTGATCCACATTCCAAACATTCATACTAATTCCAATAGCCTTGCGGGCTTCCTGCATACTCTCTTGGATCTTTCACCGGGCTCCTCTTCTAGTTGGGCTTCAGTTGCAGACCAGGCAGAATGGGCTGTAACATCTCCCTCCCCATGAGAACCAACATTGTCCTCAATGTCACCAAAATATGGAAATTGTTCATTTAAGCTTTCCACATCTTCCCATATAGCCTCTTCTAATGGTTTGGTCATCAACTTGACTAGCACTTGTTGCTCCTAGATGAAGCCATATGTTGCGGTAACTTTGTATTAATTGAAAGAGAATACATAGGAGCTCATTATAAAAAGCTAAACATTACAATTTGGACCCTCTAGAATTATGAACATAAATTACTTAGTCTAACATTCCTCCGGAAGTTTAGGTCAGGAAAGGAGCTACAAATTGGATCTTAAAAACATGAAGCGCTGATAGGGTAGTGGCTTGGTGAAGATATCCACAACCTGATCACTTGTGGAAATAAATTTAACATTTAGTTTTCTTTGAACCATTTGTTCACGAACAAAGTGAAAGTCAACCTCAATGTGCTTTGTTCGAGCATGGAAAATAGGATTAGCAGATAGGTAGGAGCTCCTAGATTGTCACACCAAAGAATAGGAGGCTTTTTGACTGAAAAACCAAGTTCATGTAGAAGTGACTTTAACCAAATCAATTCAGCCACGATATCAGCAAGTGCCTTGTATTCAGACTCGGTTGAAGATCGTGAAATAATTCGTTGTTTACGGGCAGACCAAGAGATGAGATTTGATCCAAGATAAATGGAAAATCCCCCCGTGGATCGACGGTCGATCGGACAACTAGCCTAATCAGAGTTAGAGAAGGCTTGTACCATGGAGTGTTGGTTTTGCCAATGGACATCAGTAAAAGCCTGCAAGGAAGAGCCAAATGTGTGATTTAGATAAGGCCCATATTGGTAGTCCCTTTTAGGTAGCGTAGGATGTGTTTTACAGCTACCCAATGGTTCTCTGTAGGAGCATTCATGAACTAACATACACGGTTAACAGCAAAAGGAATATATGGGCGAGAGAGAGTGGCATATTGTAAGGCTCCAACGACCTAGCGATATCGCACATGATCCCTTGAATCGATTCTTTCTTTATTATCTCTTGATCACTCACTTTTAATTTGACATTCATATCTTGATCTAAAGCACAAGTTTCATGTTGATCCTTCTCGTATGTAGCATTACAAAGGTTTGTTGGAGTTAGTTGGAATCAAGCCATTCTTATTATCATTGTCCTTTTTATTGAATCACCACCCCTATGTTCACCTATAACATTCCCAAACATTCCCTTTACATTTATTTTTAATTCCTCTTTTGATTCATTAATCTCATCATTCTTCACATCAAATGAATCTTTAACATTAACCATTGATTCATTTTGAATTTCTATTACCCCATCGTTAAAGGTTTCTTGAATCTCATTTTTATATATATTAGGCATTTCATCAAACAACTTGGAGGCAGAATTACTTACTTCAATTGCATCATGGAGACCAGAAACTCTATCTTTTCTGTTCAAAGCAGCTTCTCGTTTTCTGGCCAAAGGAAACGCCTCCTTCACTTTTAAGCAATAATGACAAGATATAACACATAATCTTCACAAATGCTCACCTTATTGAACAAGATACCAAATGCATCACAGTAATCCGAGACCATACCTTCTTGCCACAATGACATGATATTTTCCATATCAATTTTCATTGTTGCTGCAATAAATTACAGATGCTTATCGTTACTGCCACCCTTGTTGTTACCCTAATTGTTGATTAGTTAAACTCCTAGACTTGTAACACCGCTCCAAGGAGCTATTGCTATACACTGCTCAAATCACGATAGAGAATTATTGATAGAAATTGAGCGTGTCTTCAGGAAATAACTGCTCTGATACCCTTGATAAGTTAGAAACCGTAAGTAGAAAGAAAACTAAGAGACAGAAGATTTACTCAAATTATGGATATCGTCCGGTAGGTTCGATTAATTCATTATATAAAACTAGAATTACAAACTCGACCCCAAACAAATAAAAACAAACCATATTACACCCCTATAAAAAGCAAAGTACTTAAAAGCAAAATAAACTAAAAACGACACGTAACACAATAGTCTCAACAAAGCAACTGCGACCTGTGTTTTTACCACCACATTTTCGGTTGTAAATTCTTAGCTTTCTAACAGTGACACCCGTGGACCACGCCTATATAGGCGCGGTGTTGGCTAAAGCGCCACATCACCTCACACGTAAACATGTGATGACCATGCATGTTGGTCTAGAAGCTACCTGCTAAACAAATCGAGTTGAAAGCAGTAGCAACAACAACAACAACATCACCAACACCACCACCACCACCACCATACCCAGTAAAAATTCCATCAATAACTAATCTATTAGGGTCTGGGGAGGGTGAGATGTAGGCAAACCATATCTCAATCCCAAAAAATAGAGATGTTGCTTTTAGGAAGACCCTCAACTCAAAAACCATATATATAAGACCGAATAAAAGACTATAGCCGGTGGTATGGTTTTTTGAGAGAATGCCCAAGCCAGAATCTGAAGGTAGCATGGACCCATTTAAGACAACATAGTCCGGCCAGAGTGGGGCAATATGGCTCTCCAAATTAGAGAGTACGATGGCCTGACACACAAGAAAGTCGTGGTTCTGAAAAAAAAGGAAAGAATAAAATAAACATAATAAAAAATAGATAATGGTATATATCAGTTATTGTTCACATAGACCTAATGACTGTTTTCTATTCTACAAAACAATGAAATCTTCAGTCATATACATAAATATAAACTTGCAACCACATCTCAATTAGCATCTAGTTTGAGAATGAATATTATTACCCTTTGGAAGACGTTGAACATGTGTGGTACACCCCCTGACCATGTTGTTACGCAAACTTCCAGATTATTCCATTGATTTGTATGTGGACAATAAAGCACATTATTCAATCCTAATTAGATTCCCTACAAGAACATAGAAGACAGGATGGCAGTGTCCGTATAAGGCACAACGAATATCAAGAAAACATTAGTTGATTCAAACACAGATGGCATAAATCAAAATCATTGTAGAAAGAAAAACGATTGTTCTCTTGAGGCATAAGATCACGATTCATACAAAAGAAATGGCTATTTCTACAAAGCATTAAAGCCACAAAAAAACCAAAGACATAATACAACTTAGAAGGATGATCCATTAGAAAAGCATGATTAACTTTCATGAATCAAACCAAACAATAGCAACTAGCCTAAATCTATCAAGGGCCCACTTACATAGAAGTAGAGGTATACTTATGAGTTTAGATTTGCAAATTGAGAGGGGAACTATATATCCAAAAATGTAGTTAATTCCATTGGGGAAAGAAATCTACCTAAACAAACAGTAGGATTCAAGCTGTTGTTTAACCTCAGAATCTGGCCATCTCAATGCTTCCCACCATTTCTTTTCTATTTCAATCTTCGGAGCTGTCAAAGCAGTAATGTTATTAAAAGGAAAGTCTTTCAACGCTGGACAATCATGTATCTTTAAGGTCCTTAAGGAAGTCCAGTCAAGTGCGGAGCATATTTTTCTTAGACCTGGCATTTGACAAAGAATTAGAGTTGTTAGTTTTGGGATATCAGAAGATCTGACATCCTGAGAACACATGACAATCTCTTCGACCCTGCAGCAGTCTTGAACTTCTAGATGTTGGAGTTCTCGGAGTT